>NC_132806.1:26289239-26605905 GCF_048594095.1 Paramormyrops kingsleyae | reverse complement strand
ATATCACAGTTTGATATCTAGTGTTTTCAGATTTCCCAAACCCAAACCCAAACCCTTGGGATCCCAGTTTACATGCACTGAGCTCAGCCCTGTCCTGTGCGTGAAAAGGCTTTAACAAAATAAGGAGCAGCAACTGTCCAGCCAACTTGACACTGTCACTGAGCTACTTTCAGGAGTTTTACCGGCAGAGGCAGAATGACGGCAGGGACGCTGGGGTGTCCCTGTAAACAGCAGAAGGGACGTGCTTGGTGGGGACGTGTGACTGCACTTCTGTGCCATTAAAGACCCAAGCCGGGAAGGTGAGTCACACCAGTGAGCAACATGACATCTGTCTGGTCAGGACGTCATTAGGGATATATGTTTATTTCTGAAGGAGGTGCCATGGATTCTATTAACTGTTGCCGTGTTGTCTGGGTTATCATACTGTTGCCTTGTGGTCTGTGTTATCACACTGTTGCCTTGTGGTCTGTGTTATCATACTGTTGCCTTGTGGTCTGTACTATTATAATGAAATGGCAGGTTAACTGGCCAACTTTGAACTATTTTCAGTAAACTGACCAAGTCACTACCGCTAACCCTTATCTTTCTTCTCTAGTCCAGCTGGTTTGATGGACCTTGATGGGTTTTATGAATTGAAAGATTCCATGGAAATCTGTGTCTCTGCAGGTTTTTCATGCTTTTTGCTGTAAAGCTCCTCCCCTGTACCTCTCACTCTCTGATCTGCCCTGTCTGGCCAGACACTCACCGTACCCCCCAGCACCCACACACCCCACCCCCCAGCACCCACACACCCCACCCCCAGCACGTGTGACCCCCACAGAGGGTGAAATAACCTTTTTCAGAAAGGCCCCTGGCAAGGTGGCCACCCCAGGCAGGGAGCATGTGACAGGTGGGGGCTCCCAGGGGGGCTTTGGGGGGGGGGGAGCAGCTGTGTCTCCCTTCATTAGCTGCCCCTCTCTGCACCACAGCTCATCGAGGGTGAGAATTGCCATCTCTTCCCCGGCCATGCATCAGATCATTCCGGTAACGGCGGTGACGGTTCACGGCTCTGAAGTGGGGGGGTTGGGGAGGTATTTCTCGTGCTTCGCTCCCACCCCTTTCAGCAGCGTCTCGAAAGCCTCCCTAATTAGCAGGAGGACAGAAAGATGGAGATACTTCAGAAGTTCCCAGCTGCTCCGCCCTAGTGTCTCTCCTCAGGTGTAGATTAGGTTTGTAATTAGCAGCGGATGTAGCCATGTGACAACAGGGTCCCCCCACCCAAAGCCATGCCCCTGCCGGGCATGCTGGGTAGTCTTGAGGCGATCGTGATTAGGCGAGGGCCACCACAGCTGATGGTTTGCAGGGTGCCAGTTTACAGGAGATTCGACTGAAGCCAGGGAAGCTCCACAGAGACTGCATCTGGCATTTCACACAGACAGGATGAAGAGCTGCTTCTGACAGGTATGTAAGGAGCTGCTGGGCACTTTAAAGAGAGTGTCGATTTAAGCAGATTACAAAGAAGGGAAGAACTGTGCTTCACTAATGCACGGAGAGCCACAGTTTAAGGAGGACAGAGAGTTTTCCTTAAGACTGACCAGGTAATGCACTGCATTTGTCTGGGGGAAAAAAGGCAGGCGGCGAGCAGATTAGTCTCAGTCTGACTGGACAATTAAATCCACTCAGTGGCTCAGTAACACTCTGGTATTACACCTTGAGCATGTCAACACCTGTGTTAATACTTTCATGCTTGGCCTGTGTCCATAGCTTGTCACAAGATAAGATCCTAATCTCAAGAAGAACATATACAATACACTAGGGGTGAGTAAGCTGAGTAAAAACAGATATTTGTTGACCATTAAAGTCCTAAAAAATATATCAATCAACACCCTACCGCTCTGTCTTCCCACACAAATAATTGTCATTATTAACCCAATCTGAATTGTGTAAATGCACCAGATGAGTTATATTTCAAAACTGTGACACAGGGGACGAACGCGGGCTCATGTGCAGAGAGAAAAAATGCCGCCAGCAAAAGATTTTATTATGGCAACGGCATTAGCACAGGTGATGCCAAACGGCATTAGCACAGGTGATGCCAAACGGCATTAGCACAGGTGATGCCAAAAAGCTCAGGCAAACTGATCCAGAAAATCTCTCGGTTCTTGGAGACTGTGGTGGAACAGAGGACGCTCAGGAGACTGCTGGCGATATGGGGCTGTGACTCCCCCCTCTGCAGATCAGCTTGGCTCAACAGAGGAGCACTTTCAATAACAGAATGAGACAGCAGTGATGTTGCAGGAAGTGCCACGTAAGGTTGTTCCTACCTTCAGCCATTACACTCTACAATGAGTCACCTTATGTTGGGGGGGAAGACCAACTGTCAGAACCCACTGCGCAAAGGGGTGGACTAACTTCTCTGGGGGGGCATTGGCTGACATGGGTTGCGGCCCAGTGGAGATATTTTTGGAGCCAAAAGAGAAACAAGAGGAAATTATATAAATTACGGATATAGAAATGTATAATTTGTAAATTATAAATGAATAATTATATATAAATGATATTACGGAACATCAATAACATTTTCACCAAAGCACAGGATGCCAGCAGTAAAACTTACTGATCAGGACGGGGGGGGGGATGTTGTCGTTAAAATTTGCTAATGGGGGGAGGGGGGGTATCACATCAGAGGATCAATAGGTCAAATTTAAACTAAACTTAGTCTTGAATTTTTGCATACGTCTGTTTAACCATGTTCTCTACACGTCTGTTCACAAGTTGTCTCCCACTCTAGCGAGACAGTATCAGACAAGAGAGATGTGATGTTACTCTTGTATCTTTGTGCCATTTCCTTCTTGTATCTTTGTGCCAGTTCGCTTTGCAGTGAACAGCTGGTAAACTCCAGTGTTATCAGAAAGCTGGGTTTCCTTCTTGTTACTTTGTGCCAGTTCGCTTTGCAGTGAACAGCTGGTAAACTCCAGTGTTATCAGAAAGCTGGGTTTCCTTCTTGTTACTTTGTGCCAGTTAACTTTGCAGTGAACAGCTGGTAAACTCCAGTCTTATCAGAAAGCTGGGTAGCGCAAGTCTCATGGTAGAATAGTCCATTACAGCTGGAATGGGGGCAACTTTGTCTGCCTTGAAAACTGTCACCAAAAATGCAAACAACATACGTTTTGCTATCATTTAAATGATCATATTATGTAATATCCTGAAATGTAGAAATCCTGTCTTCATGGGGCCCATAGTCTTCGGGGGGCAGAGAGCTGCTTACCTTTGCCTTATGATAAGTCTGCCCGACTGTGCAATTCTAATAATTTCTGAGCCATTACTACATTCTCCGCACTGTTACTGTTGCCTATTACTTATTGTTACTGTCTGACGATGTCTAAATGACTTTCTGCTGTCTAAACGATTGTATTGTGCTACTGTAAACATGCAATTTCCTTTGGGATTAATGAATTATGTCTGTCTGTCTGTCTATTATTCAAAAACCCAACAAAGGCAATAAGCGCAAGACTGTGACCAAATGAACCACTGCATCACAGCACAAGCTAAACTACCGACTACTAAGATCTGCTAAACACCCAGAGATAGGAACATGGAGACACGCCGCATAAATAAACCACCGCATGTGGGGATAATTAATTTCTTAATTGACTGATGACACCACCCGCAGATCACCACAGCAGAGGGTTGGCCCCATGCAAACTGCATGATAGTGACAGAAATGGCAGCTTGATAATCAACGATAACTATTACAGGGGGCTGGATCATGAAGCAGGATTTCTTGCTTAGCCAGATACCTAGTTGGATTTAAGGTAGCCCGGGATAAATGTAAGTGAATGGAGATAAAAGTCATATACACTAGGGTACCTTAAATCCGAAAGCAAGAAATCCGGCTTCGTAATGCAGGCCCTTGGTTTAACAGGGTTTATTTTTAAATGTGATATAACTGACCTGTGGCTCATGTGTTGGTGAAGAACTCATGGTAACCTTGGTGTGTAAACTGGGAACTCTCTAAAGGAAGTCACACCTGGAAAGACAATCTGAGCAGGTCAAAGTGATGTTGAGCCTAAAGAAAGCATAGAAATAATGCCAGGGTTATCTAGGACAGGAAATCAGAAAGGTCAGTTCACCCAAACAGCATGTGGGGGGGAATGGAACACCAGGTGGTGTTATACCCACACTCATTGGTCAGCACTCCCCCTGCCTGCATACCGAATGGACTCCTCTGCTCTCCTGACCATTGGTCTCACCTGTTTAAACCCCTGTGCCTTTACTTTAACTCTCAACTTTTATCTCTTGTTTAAGCTGCAGATTGAGTTTATAGTTGTCTCATGTATGACAAAGGTTTTTGACCTATGATTCTGGATTTCCCTTTAGTATTTTGTTTGTGTCTGATCGACCCTGACTAAGGACTTGGAGATCTGAATTTGTTCCAGCTTTGTGAAGTAAACTCGCTGTTTTGGATTCTTACTATATGGAGCCTGTCTGGTGTGCCAGGTGGAAGCCCACACGCAGGAGAATGCAGTGAGAACATGCAGACTCAGCAGGAATGGGGGGTGTGCCAGGTGGAAGCCCACACGCAGGAGAATACAGTGAGAACATGCAGACTCAGCAGGAATGGGGGGTGTGCCAGGTGGAAGCCCACACGCAGGTGAATGCAGTGAGAACATGCAGACTCAGCAGGAATGGGGGGTGTGCCAGGTGGAAGCCCACACGCAGGAGAATGCAGTGAGAACATGCAGACTCAGCAGGAATGGGGGGTGTGCCAGGTGGAAGCCCACACGCAGGAGAATGCAGTGAGAACATGCAGACTCAGCAGGAATGGGGGGTGTGCCAGGTGGAAGCCCACACGCAGGAGAATGCAGTGAGAACATGCAGACTCAGCAGGAATGGGGGGTGTGCCAGGTGGAAGCCCACACGCAGGTGAATGCAGTGAGAACATGCAGACTCAGCAGGAATGGGGGGTGTGCCAGGTGGAAGCCCACACGCAGGTGAATGCAGTGAGAACATGCAGACTCAGCAGGAATGGGGGGTGTGCCAGGTGGAAGCCCACACGCAGGAGAATGCAGTGAGAACATGCAGACTCAGCAGGAATGGGGGGTGTGCCAGGTGGAAGCCCACACGCAGGTGAATGCAGTGAGAACATGCAGACTCAGCAGGAATGGGGGGTGTGCCAGGTGGAAGCCCACACGCAGGTGAATGCAGTGAGAACATGCAGACTCAGCAGGAATGGGGGGTGTGACAGGTGGAAGCCCACACGCAGGAGAATACAGTGAGAACATGCAGACTCAGCAGGAATGGGGGGTGTGCCAGGTGGAAGCCCACACGCAGGTGAATGCAGTGAGAACATGCAGACTCAGCAGGAATGGGGGGTGTGCCAGGTGGAAGCCCACACGCAGGAGAATGCAGTGAGAACATGCAGACTCAGCAGGAATGGGGGGTGTGACAGGTGAAAAAACAGCAAATTTTGTTGACGTGGACGAGTAGTCCAGGCACGGGTTGACCTGGAACCTTCTACAGGGGCCATGTGGTTTCCTTATGAGGCTACATCTGGTAAAGGCCCATGTGGTGACCGAGACTGATGAAATCACAGCCAGGAACAGACACGATCGGCTGGGCTTGTTCAAAATAGCAAGAGCGCTCCTGTATGCATGATTCAGCCTGCAGGCACAATGGCTGAGGGGCTGCTTTGCACCGCATGAACACGATGCTGCATTCTGGTACTAATGTGTCCTCTTAATGTGCTCTGAATTATTTTGAGATGAAATGTGAAAAGGACAGAGCATGGGGGGGGGGGGGGAGGAAAGATGGTGCCAACAGTGGGGTCAAATTTATAATACTCGCCAAGAAAGAGATCTGAGAAGCTTTCACATTCCTGGCTGCCCAGCAGATCGTGTTTGGTTTAAGACGAGATAAAAGGGCCCCTTCAGCACATGGAAGACGCATCACCCAAGTAAGGTGCTTTCCCAGAAGCCCATTTTCTCCAGGTCATGCACGTCATAAGTCTATTATCACATCCAACTCGCAGGCATTACACATTTCTTAGCCCTTTATAGAGGGGCACATTCTCTTTAGTCAGTGCAAGTTCTAGTCCATTCATTCATCAGACTTAGAACTGCTTCTCCACCACGACATAGTGGTGAGTCTGGAGCCTGTCCCAGGACCAAGGCAGGGGACACACACAATCACACACTTCTTATATATTCAAGTTATATTATTTGCTTACAGGCTGGAAAGCTAAACATAAGGCACCCATTTCATAGCAAATCCAGCTGAACTTTTAAACCACACAGTTTTGCTCTCTGTTCAGGAGTGATACAGGGTTCTCGCTCCATAACATTGTGGAAGAACTATAAGGTGCCCCCCATCAGCCCTCTGGGACTGCCTTCTGTTCCACAGTAAATGAGCTCCATGCCCTTGGCTCAGAATATACGTGAATCCATCCAGGGGCTTGCTGCTGCTGACCCTCGCCCTGTGCCGCGTGAAGTTTCTCCAGGAAGATAAGCTCATACATCTTCCTGCTTTCCACACATATCATACACCCCATTGTCACCCCCCCCCCCCCCTGCTCGAGCCTGACAGAACTGAGCAAACAGACCAAGTGAAATACCTTCTGCAGACCATAAGTAAAGCGCCTGAGACCATCATACTCAATCCCTAACCTGAAGATTGGAATTTGGTGGGAGGGTCTTTAATCTTCCTGGTCACAGTTTCCCGGAGCTTATTCCAGGGCCTATGATAGATTCCAGTGTATCTGCTATGATACTCTGTGGGTTATATAGAGACGACAAGCTTAACTGCATGTCTTAAAATAGTGGAAGGATACTAGAATACCTGAAACAGAAACAGGTGATTCATGCAAACTTCAAATGTACAATAAGGACAGTTTGTGGCTTTGTGCGTTTTCACTCTGTGGCTGTAATCAGATGGTTGCTGGTGGAGGTGGAAAGTTTATGTTCAGAAAGTACAAATCCAGGCCAAGATTTTGTTTCAATCAACCAGTTGAGTACTCTGTGAATGAGACTCTTTATACTCAACTGGTTGGTTGAAACTAAACCTTGGCCTGGATTTGCACTTTCTGAACCTGAACTTTCTACCTCTGTTTGCTGGTTCAAATCCTGTGGTAGGCATAGTGGTTTCTTCATTGGCCTTTGAACAAGGCCTTTAACCCCAATTGCTCCAGGGATTGACTGGCCCTGCTTACTCACCTGTATGTCATTCTGAATAAAAGCATCTGAGAAATAAAAGTTAAAAAAAATATAGCAAAAACAAGATTTGAAGCCCGGAGCTGGAGGTGTAAGGCTACAGTGCTGCCCCCATCCATCTACAATATACAAGAAATGCCTCAGAGCTCAGCTGGAAAATAACCGTTAGCACTCCTTAAGCATGGGAGTTTGCTGAAGGACATGGTTTGGAGGCTGGTCTCAGTGTTGGTACACTTACATTAGTATTAAGTAAAGGTTTCACACTTCAGAAAGGATGTAAGTGATATATTTAAAACAAACAACTAGGAGAAGCCTCACCAGGAGGACTTGAGTTTGTTGGGGTGTTGCATTGTGGGAATCTGGCACCACCCTTCTGCCAGGAGCACCCCCCTGCCCCATTTGAAGGCGATTCACTGGAGGCAGGTGGCCCTGGCTAGTGGGATGTAGGCTACACCACAGCGGCGAAGAGCCTATGATTTGATGGACATAAATGATCCTGGGATGGCTCAGTGGGTAGTTCTATTGCTTCACACCTTCTGGAGTGGGAGCTGAAATCCCACCCCCAATCTGGGTGTAATACGGTGCATTCTCATCTTCACTCTGGTTTCCCGTAGTCCAAAAACATGCAGTTAAGTCAATCAGTGCTACTTCCCTGTGATAAACTAGCATCCAGTGTAGGGTTTGTCCCTCTGCTGTGACCTGTGGTTGATGGAATAGGCTCCATGTTCACCATGGTACCGTAGTAGGTAAAGGATTGGAAGATGGATGGAAGGATTTGTCAAAATAAATAAAACATTAATATCATACCTAAATTATTGAATCTAATGAAGCTCAGGGTTGAACATGCTGGTCTGCATTCCAATATTGAGCACAGCTTGAGGGGTCTAGTGGGAAAAGGTTCACAAATGGCATGCCGGTCACGAATATGAGGTCTAATACATATGGCGGTAAATGGCTGTTAAATGTCAGCATTAATAATAGTTATTGTAAGAGCTCTAACGTTGACGGGACCCATTGCAAGGTCAAGAGGCTATAGGGGTGAAGCACGGAAAAATATGTCATATCTATCCTCTGTCTCCCAGGGTGCACTGCTGCCTGGCTGGCCACATCAGAAGTCTCCCTCCAACTGTCTTCCTCAAAATGACATGCTGAGGCATCTTCTAGACCCTTTCCCACTTCGGAAGGCTTAAGTTGCAGCATATGACACTATCCTTCCACCCCCCGGTGTCTTCAAGGCTCTATTATGTCCAATGGCACACTGCGTGACAGATGTCCACGATCGCGGCTGGACCAGCTGAATGTCACCCAGCCTCGTTTTACGGTACTGGAGCCATAAGCTGGATGAAGACGAGTTCCTAGCTTGCTTTAGCTGATGGATTCTCATTCTGATGGATTTCACCTTACAAATTTCTGTCGGCTTGGCAGGTTTCTCTGTCTCCCAGTTAACCACTGATCCCAGTATCAGCTCTGTTTGCATCCTCAGCTGGAGTCTATACCCAAATGGAACCAGCAACCTTTCAGTCTCAAGTGCAATTCCTCATGTCTGCATATCCAGTGTTTTTTTTTGGTATTATACAGCGTTCACCCCCATGACCTATTTTTACATTCCTACAACCCACCCTTTTTCTCCCTCTGTTCTACAGGACCCACTCAGCACTTTGAACAGGTTAGAATGTCTAAGAGCTGCTAAAGGGCATCTTCTGTAACACCTCCCACCTGGAAAATATGGGGGTATCATATCACTGAGGTGAAGGATATTTTGCCAGTAGATGGTGGTCAGCACTCTCCTTTTCTGCTCTAGAGCATAAGCATGACCATGGATGAGGATGGAGTGTGATCTTACAGAACATGTGTAGTTTTCCAAGGCCCTCATCAGCCCTTCAAGGAGACCGTGATTAGCACAATGAAGATGCTTGCACACATGTATCTAGACATGCCTTCAGCGTAAGAAGATTAATGCAGTTAAATGGGAAGGACCTGGTCAGTCCAACAGCTCTCCACAGCATGCTAAGGACCACCCAGAACATGCCCTGGAATCATAGGATTCCAGCAGAGACCTGCAAGCTGTTGGGTGAAGCTGATCCGTCACGTGTAGTGGCAGCTTGGGGAAATGAGAGAAAGCACTGTGCTGCCATGATGCTATCAGAGAAACCCCCCTCCAGGGTCAGTTCATCCACGGTGACAGTAAATGGGCTGAGTACCCCAACCCCCCCCCCACCCCAGGCTGCCCAGATCAAGATTCTCCATTGATATTGAGGGAACTCAAGGGTTCATGTCTCTCCCAGCAGAGATTAAAAAAGACATTTACTTCACCCCGCCATCCATATATAATGAGACCCTAAGACTGGCCACCCTCCCCTCCGGGATACAGCCCCTTCCACTGCACCCCCTTCAGGACAGAAGGCTTGGAGCTCTGCAGTCCCTCCACGCTACAGCCAGTCATGCACCAGCCGGCTCCACGGACAGGAGGTAGTGATGGGGAGGGGGGGGGGGTGGGCGACAAGCATTGGGGTGCTGGAATCAAATACGACAGTTAGATCTTAGTTAAGGGCAGCGGGAGTGAAAACCTGCAGTTTTTTTAAAAGCCTCTCTCCTTTAAACACTCATCAGCTTGTCCTTCAGATCCTGCTCTGAGATGGCCCCTGATTAGCCACAATCTTCCAGAAGCAAACTAAAGAATCACTTCAGACTCAAGCCGCCGCTGCTGGAAAAACCATGTTGAAATGGGCAAACTATGAAGAGGGGGGACGACAGGAGGAAGGATGGTGGGGGGGGGGGGGGGGGCATCCGTCTAGCTTTCCATCTACAGTTTACTGTGTTGATGTCTTCAGCTCTCTATGGGGGAAAAAAAACACAACCGCTACCTTACAAACGGAGAATAAAAGCGCTCCATGTCACAGGCACAAAAGATTAGAGTCACCCAACCCGCACACAAAGAGCATCACCCAGCATGCAGCCAAAATGATACATGTGTATATTAATTATCATTATGGTTGGAATAACATTAGCATTTCATAGAAACGCATTATAATCCTTGTATCAGGGTGAGAACAAACAGGGCTAATCTCCTCGACAGGCCGGGAGGGGATCATTAGCCTGGTGTCTTGGACACATTCTGAGCATGTCCGACTCGCCAGGAATAATCAAAAGAAACAGAACGGAATAAATCTCCCTTCTTTACCACTCCCCTGCTACCCCATGGCAATTGTCCCTTGACACGGCGCTCTGTGATTACCACGGGGCTTAACTCACCGAGCGCCCATGAGAGGGCTTTGGGGGTCCCCACCATGCCTTATCCTGCCCCGGGCGACTCCTCTAGAGGATGTTACCACATACGATGCGTCGTCAGGCCAGCCGAGTGCATCTGTTCATTATAGATACGGTGGCTGTTACCGCCAGGGTCAGGAAACTCACATGTTCCTCTCGAAACACGTCCACACAATGGCTCTAAAGGAAAGGCATCCATCTGAAAATACATCATCCCCCTTCTTTATGCTACATTTGGCCACATAAATTGCAGAATAAGCTGTTGACTGTATGAAGCCCACTGTTGTCCATTGTCCACATTATTCGTTTATACTATACCAATACTCGACGATTTCGAGGCATGGGCGGCCTCAGGCTGACATTTCACATCCATGTGAATAAACAAAGAGCACAGATTGACAAAAAAAAAAAACAGAAATTATCTGTCAAAAACTCAATCTTCTGAGCGGCAAATAGATCGATGGGCCATAGTGACTGGAGGATGGAACAAAGATTTTATTCAGCACCCCTGTGGTATAAACGGGTAGGCAAATCAATTGACACACAAATACATTTTGCTCTCCAACTGAAACAAGCATCTGATAATCCCCCCCCCCCCCAGAGTCGAGTACAAATACTGCACACGATGATCGATTAACAACACGTGAGCAGACCACGCTCCTCCTCAGACAGTTCCATGCCCTCTGACATTTCACAGGGTGGTACAAGATGGCTACACGCTCTTGTGCAACACGGGACAAAAATAAATCCCATCTGATGGCGGCTTGCTATGGCAGCTAATCTGATATCTGCCGCCATGACACGGGGTTTGAAGGGCCCCCTTAAGTGTGCGTCTGTGTGCTGGGGGCCTTGTGGCTCCCCCTTTTTCTCACTGGGGGCCACAGCCGAGGAGGCTTGAGGCTCCTCGGCCTCCACATTGCAGGCGCTGTGTGGACAGGATGGAGACACACAGCATGCACAATGAGGAGGAAGAGAAACCCAAAGTTGGCTCCGCCCCTAAACACACTTTGCTCCACCTTGTCACATGACAAAGGCAGAGAGATTTAGTTCTGGCACCACTGATCATCACTAATCAGGAGGTCCTGCGTCTTTGCCGCACTTCAAATCATGGATACCGTTGGTAAAAGGGATATTAAACTGCCTCCTGTGTACCCAGTTACTCAGTTCGTGTTTGTCCCATATTTACAATACCACAGAGCCCTGAATCTCCTTATTAATTAATTACTGTCCTTTTTATGGGGCTGACCTCTTCCACTCTCTGCCTCATTTCCACTGTAGATCTGCAGAGCTATGACGAGGGAAGGAGAGCAATTCATGTATATTTAACTGCTTAAAAATGGTAAATCGACAACGACATAAAAAAAAATTAAAAATTCTTCCAGTCCGCCTCAGAATTTAAGAGTGAATCTTTGAGTTACGACCTTCTGATCATGTTGTATGATGAGGAGGTGAGAGTAGTGACACGAGTAGACGTGGTTCCCTTTGCTCCTGCCCCATTTCTAGTGAGCTGAGATGCACAGTCTGGATGCGGCTGGCGGCCCCCGTTTCCGTATAAAGGTGGGGGCAGAGTGGAACAGGGACACCCTTTGGGATTAAGCCCCGTCGTCGCGCCCCTCCTTGGAAGTGCAGAGGAAAACAGCCATCGGAAGGAATTTACATTTTAATTTCCTTAATGAACATTTTCATCCAGTGCAACTCGCACAACTGGCAAGAGACACCTATCAAAAAAAGAAAACCTAGTTATTTAAAACCCCCTTGAAGAAGGTTAAACAAATGCGACAGAACAGGACTTTGAACAACTTTTAATTGTGCTTGATCTAACTTACTAACAGCTTCTGAAGAGTTGTTTTTAACAGAAGAAATATAAAATATAAAATGCATCTGTCTTTTTTAAAATAGCTACCTTTTCTGTCAACCTGCTTCTGATCACAGACATTCTGGAATAAAAAAAAGTTTCCAGTAATATGAACATCTATTGTTCTTGAAGTCTGCCAACTTGTTTGAGTAAAATAAAATTTTCTGTTTTACTTTTAAATGTTTTTTTTTTTGATGTGCAGGAACCTACCAGGAACGAAGACAATCTAATGGGGAAAATATCTGCACTCTTCATGGACTGCAGTCAGATTTTCAACATGTCCCTCAACTGTATCTGTATCGCAGAAAGAACTCAAGACCTCTAGTGTGCCAAGACCCCCGAGCCCATAAAAAAACCTCTAACTGAAGAATTATTATTGATGTGTTACTGTGCTGCCTCAACATTCCTGTAATCTGTATAAGCTGTGAAGACACAGGAGATGCTGCATCAGTCAATCCATCCAAGCCTGTCCCTGTTCCTTCCAAATTGGGTCAGTCTGTCCCAGCTTGTCCACTGTTGTCAGTCTTTACCATTCCTTACAAGCCCATCAAGCTTTGACAGTCATTTATTTCAGTCTTTGTCCTGCCATCTCAGGTTGTCCTGGTTTCTCCCACTCTGTCTGGCTTTCCATCTCACTTAGTGGCACTGTTGGAACATATTGTTTCATGCCACAGGAAACCATTAACAAGCGGGAACTGCGTGAATAGATTGTGAAGAGAGTAACAGTTCTTTAAGACAGAAATGTCACTGAAGAATGTTGTGTGTTGCTTTTATTTGCTCGGACGGTTTTATCCCTCTAAAACTACTCTGAAACTAAGATTTTAACTTTAATGGTTGTCCTAAACAATCAGGAATATCCCCTTTATGGGATGAAAGGGAAGTGTGGAATGTTTAGCTGATTCCCACTCCTCTGAAATCCCTGTTGCCTTTCTCCACAGGGGGGAATCAGGAAACACAAACCTTCTGATGACACACTTTCATCATCCCCTCTTACTGCCATATTGTGATCGAAAAAAAGAACTGCGGCTTTTTTTGTTAACAGGCCATGTGTTGCGGAATCATAAATATTTGATTTTATCAGACGGCACCCCGAAAAGAAAAAAAAATGCAATTTCAGCAGCTTAGAATAGGAGCAAGAATGAGAAGAACATGCTTTATCAGAATTGCTTTCTACAGCCATTCACGTTACGGCGATTTCCATCCAGATATGATCTAGAAGGTCAAAAAAAATCAAAAGGTCATAAAAGTCAGACTGCTATTTTTTTTTATGTGTGACAAACAACAAAAACCTGATCTTTAACAAATCTTTAAAATGCTGGGGAGGGAAACTGGGAGGGTGGACTGAGGGACGGATGTCAGCTGAAAGCCAGATTAACAGAGAAACGTGGCTCATAAGCCCCGAGAACCAAGTGAAATAAATATCTGGAGGGTCTGATGCTGCTAATGACTCCGCAGTTGATACAGGTAAGCAGTGCAGAGCGTCCAAATCCCAGACAGACAGACAGACCTCTGCTCGGATCATGATGGCAACAGGCCAGAACAACAACTGGAAAAGCAGCGATAAGAAAGCAGCTCCTCTGGGAAACGGAAGAAATTAGAAGAGTCTGGTGTTTGGCGACGTCGCCTTGACCGGCGGGAAACACTCCCTAAACGTTCCTGCGGGGGGCGCAATTTCAATGGGCCATTAGTGCCGCATGAGGGAACGCTTCCAAGCGAGGCTCGACAAAAGTGTCCCCGGAGGTTCAGGGGGGCAACGTCACCTCTTTCGGTTTTGGCACAAAACACCGCGGCAAGTAGACAAACGCCACGCTGATGGAGACCCGCCGGTGCAGCGTTTAATTCAAAGCAGACCATTCATTAAGGAGTCAGGTCTGTTCTCTTAGGCTAAACATTTAATCATACAGAAGAAGAGCATCCGAGGCAGAATACACTAACAGAGATGCCAGGCCATTCCCCGGCCCTCCTGGGTCTGGAACGGAGACAAATGAAATAGCCGTGAAGAGCAATTTGCCAGTAAATATATGTTTCGAGTTGTGCATACTGCAGATATTTAGCTTGGCTGCCTGCACAGTAAGATTTAAAACAATTTCGCCAATGCATTAAGAGCAGAGATTTTACCAAGGCAATTACAGAGATAGCTCAGGTGAGTGGACTAACCAGTCCTCTGGGATGACTTTGACCAGTGAGCCAATCCATCCATCACTGCATCAATGCAGTGAGCTCAGAGCCTATTCCAGGAAGCTGATTTGTCCATCTTCCAAATGCTTATTATGGACAGGGCCACCGAAGGCAAGGGGTCACCCTGAATACAACAGAAGACTGATATTTTATTAATCTTCATGGGGAAATTCTCTCTTCTGCTACCCCATTTTGCTCTGCATGAGACACACATACCCAGGCCAGAATAAGGTCGCAAGGCGAGTCATCCTGCAGCACCTCTAGCGCTGGGAGTTAAGGGTCTTGGTCAGGGGTCCAACAGCTGCATTGGTCTGCCAGCCTCGGGACCTTCCGGTCATAGGGAAAAGTCGCAACCCGCGGAACCACCCCCCACCAGGATACTGCCCAGAGCAGTGCACATACGTACACTCAAGCACATAATCACATACGATAATCAAATTAAAGACACGGATTAGCTTTACTGCGAGCCTGAAAGAGAATCTAGAGTACCCAAAAGAGCAGAGCAGAGGTCAGATCCAAATCCCAAAGCCTGGAGGTATGAGGATTTCTAACCAATCAGCATTTGTTTACATAAATTCCAAATTAGACTTACGGTCTCACTGGTAATACTGTCGCTATTCAGCCATTCATTAGACAGCCACTCATACTGAAGAATGGGGCATTTCGAAGCTTGCAGGCCTCACCAAGCAAGGTACCGTAATGCACACAAAGCACCCGACCCGGCGTCACCATCCCCCTTCTGATGGCATGTTTACCTTCATGCACTCTTCTCCCAGGAGGAGGGATCAGTAGAGGAGAAAGGATGGGATCTGTGGATGGGTGTTACTGTCTCTGGAGCACCGGGTGAGGCCCAGATGAGGCGGTGTTGCTCTCATCCTCAGGGTGGACACAGTAGTTGGGTCTCAGGGGACTGGGGACTGGGGTTAGTACAGCACTGTCCCTTGCTGGGTCTCACCTATTTGTCAGCTGCCCAAATTGTCATGGGAGAGTAAGTTCCCCAGTTATATGCTGTGGTGAGTGAAGTGCGGTGTGCTGGAGGGTGTCGGGCATGCGGTGAGGTGTGGTGCTGATACAGGTGCAGAAAACTGACAGAGCTGGAAGGTTGATATACAAAATAGCTTCTCAACCAGGTGCTCTGTGAAGGCTCCTTCCCACCCCTCACCAAGGGCACCTTCACCAGACGGGCAAACATCCCATGGGTTCACAGAGCATGGAAATCACGTATTTTAGGGAGAGGTCTTAACTGGAGGAGCTGCTTAAAATTTCTGGCAAATCTTCTCACCCATTAAAGAATTTGAAAGAATTGCCCTAGCAACACTCCTCCAGGTAGGGCTGGGAACTGAAAATAGGTTCCAAATTAGAACAGATAACAAAAAATACCCGTTACCAGGTACCCAATGTTTTTTTCAAATTTCGGTTCCGCTTCTCAATTCCTAAACATTACATATCTGCAAGGACGTGTGTGGCTATCTGCCAGGACCTGTTGTAGATGAATACGTCATATATCAACACGCTACAGCCATGTGTTTAGACACAAGCCGGCATTCCTGACGACAGTGCGAAAGATAGACAGTGAAGAGTCAAAAGTGTAGTTTCACTTTAATAGAGAAAACGACAACGCTTGACACACATCGAATCCATTCTTAAATTACATGACTGCTGACATTAATGATGCTGTTTTGGCCAAAGCCTATTTATATACTAGTCGCCCCAGCTTTCTGATGCATTAACGTTTAGGTTTGTAAAATCACATCGGTTGAAATAAACACATTTATTTCACAAAGGTGTTACTTTCTTTACTTCTGTCCGTTCACTCATTTGTCAGCTATTTATTTAATGTAAAACTTCCCAACTACTGTCTTTGATTAATTACCAAACATTTAAGGCAGCATAGGATCGATCTGAAAGAGTGGAGGCGTGTTTGATGCCCGCGGCATCAGGGAGAGCCGGCCGTGATGCACCAAAGGAAAGAAACTGAGGAGCGTCACAGAGCGGTGTGGTGAAAGGGCTACAACCCTTCCGAATTACAGCCGCCTGCCAGGAAGGCTGCAATATCTCCGCTTGAGGAGCTTATTTCTGCTGAGGATGACCTCAAGGTAAAAGTTTTAGCCAACAACACTGAACAAGGAACGTCCATCTCTGTCGCAGATGTACAGAGAGGCCACCAACAGGGACATCTGATGACCCTGCTGCTTGGCGACGGCACAGCAGAACCACGTACCTTTTGCTGTCAGAGTTGGCCTCTTCATATTTATGTATGCAGGCCTCCTCAGCTCTGAGTGAGAGAGATGTCTTGAATGAGGGGGACACAGTACGCCCAGAAAGATCACACATACTACCAGAAAAGGCAGATATGCTCATTTTCCCAACAAGAGCTGTTAAATTGCTTTCGTCTTTATCATACCCTCTGTTGCTGAAGTTGACTTGGTGTTTTGTTTTGGTTGCAGGCAGGTGTTGTGTTCTGCACTAAATGCACTTTAGTTAGAATTTTACTCTCAATGCTGCTGGGACATCCTGAATGTTCAGAATAAAGATATTTTTTTGTTATCTAAACATTTGTCCACCTTTTTTTTTTACATTATGGAAACATAATGGGGAATCGATAAGAACCGGAATCATTAAGCAGAACTGGAATCAATAAAATTTAAACGATACCCAACCCCATGCCCCGGCTGAAGCCCCTACAGCCCATAACCCACTTGAGTGAATATAGCCCATGCTGGACAGCAGAGAAGCCCTAGCAATTCATTTGTGGGCAAGGTTAAAAGGGGCTCTTCAGACAGGATCACAGACCATGACTGCTTCCTGTTCCTTCTGCCCATTACATCTGTCCATTCATGCTCTGTAACCGCTCATCCGGCCAGGGTCAAGGCCCAGTCTATTCCGTGCCTCCTCACTCCACCAGCAAATGAAGTCAATGGCCTCATTTAAACAGCGAGGGCTGGGAGGGGGGGCCGCTCCCCTTCCTTGTTGGAAAGTTCCCCCTGAATTCCTCCAGTTACTTATATGAGGCCCCATCCCTCTGTGGACCAGCAGGCCCAGGGGATGCAGAAGATGCGGGGAACAGAAATACCTGGGAAGGAGATACAGAGAGAGGCCTGTCTGCTCATGCAAGGGTCTGCACCACTGCTAGTACCAGGAACATAAGCATTATGAGACTCGAAAACAAAAGGGAAGGTGCACTGTGCTCGCACTCTGCTCAGCTCCTGAGCATAGAGCCAAGACGTCAAGGAAGTGAACAGTGCACAGCCCTAACACACTAATGGTACACAGCAGGCCATAGCATTAGCGGTACCCTGCTTTATATTCTTGCGGACACTTGTGGAACAAGCCACCATGCTAACATTTTCTGTCGTCTGTTATCCAGTTCAGTGCACCTTGGGATTGACTCACAAAGCGCATTCTGTGGCCACCACTGCCTGTCCTGTTCATCAGAATGCCACGTTTTTCGGGCTGCATCGTGGCTGCCTCCATCCCGGAGGGAGATGTGGGCTAGACCAAGCCTGTCAGGTGATGACTACGCTTTTTTACCTGCTTGAGACACTGGAACATCGAGTCGATGGCTCTGCTCTCTGTCCGTCAGTCTTTGGGCAGTGTAAGCCCCGAATGGCATAGCAGCCTTGCTTCCCAATGCAGACACACACGCGCTGCAGAGAGGTCCTGCCACAGATGCAGTGGGGTGTGAAATTGCGAGAGACTTAGAGCAGTACAAGGGAAAGGCAGCTGCATCCTAGGACTGAAACTGAGACTGGCTTGATAGGCATGGTGGAAGCAGCTCTATACTGCACTCTGCTGGATGTGCAAATACTACCACACCACAGGGCACTGACTAAGCAAATACCTCCACACTGCACTGCCTAAGCAAATACCTCCATACTACTGAGCACTGCCTGAGCAAATACCTCCACACTGCACTGCACTGTCTAAGCAAATACCTCCACGCTGCAGAGCACTGCCTGAGCAAATACCTCCAGATTGCAGAGCACTGCCTGTGTGAGTCAGTACTCTGTGGGCTGAACAAGGGCCCCTGGTGAGCTGCTTAGTGCTGTCCTTCCATAAAGTCTGTTCTCCATTGTTGTAAATCTGACCCATCTCTCAACATGCCACTTGACCCTCACTGCTACTGGAGGGTGTCACTCAGAACACAATGTGATAAGAGTCTCCTGATGAGTGTGTGCTGACCTCCTGAACTGCTTCTCCATGGATATTTCATGTCAGGTTTCTTCCAATCTGGGATTATCACCTGTTCCATGGAGAAGCACAGCAGGACACATCTACTGTCAATATGAAAACACTCAGAAAGAGCTGGATCGCTGTCTAAACCAGTTGCTCATTAGTGAGGGGCTTACAAATAAGTATAGGTGGCTGACAGCGCCACCATCAGGCCTGTGTGATAGCTTCGGCTTTCCTGCCTTTCTACCACCCAGGAGGGCGTATGCTAGACTGGGAGGCCTGGAAGAGTGGGGAGAAAAAGCCAACAGGAGGAAAAAAAAATAAATCAGCATGAGAGTAGAGGAAGAGAACATAACAAAACAGGGTGTCCTGCAGCCAGCCGGCGGCTGCTGCTCTGCAGAGAGGCTGCTTCCGGAAGCCGCTGTCTGCAGACTGCAACCCAGAAGCACTGGCAAGAAACAGAGAGGAGGTAGCACGTCAGGCATGCCCCCACCAAGCCGCCGCTTCTCACTCACCAGGGACTGGAGCCGACCTGCCCCCCCCCCCCCCCACCCCCGTTCACCCCCCAAGCAGACTGTCAGTCTGGACAACGATGAAGATCTAATCACCGTCCCCGGCAGATGTGTCCCAACGGAGCCCCGGCAGCTCACTGATCCGAAACCCCCTCTAAGATCTTAACTTAGGAGGGAATACGGGGCTTTTCATAGACCTCAAGGATTTACAGAAGTCCTTTCAGAAGCTGTTAACATCGCAATTTAAATCCTACGCTGCTGCTAGTCAGGCCGCGCTGCAGGCGAATACGACCGAGTCTGGAAACTCGTATACTCCTTCCTCTGTTTACTCCATCCGAGGTCTCACAATCGCAACGTTCATCGTGGCCTGTCTGTAATCCTCACCCCGCAAGAAGGGAACAGCACTTCCGGGGAAAGATTCGGATCTTTTTAAGAAGGTGCACCAAACCGATAAAGATGCAGAGGTAAAAAAAAAAGAAAAGAAAAGAAAAAAATGTTTCTGCCGGCAGTTCGGATCACTCCCAATCTATCACATTCAGCCGTCTGTTTCAGCCGGTGATATAAATCACGGCCAGACAGCAATTTACTTTGCACATTACTGCACTGCAAAATCTCTCCGCACACAAGCAAGCAAAGCTTTAAGGAAAGCTAATTATCACTGGCTTTAGCTGTAATTTAATTTATTTGTGTGTGTATGGTGTGTGCATGATGTGTTGTAATTTGGAAGAAAATAAACACGGGTCAGTTTCTGTTTTTGAAATAGCTGCAATAGCTGTGTGAGTCTAATTACTAGTTTATGACAGAGGGGCGAAAACTTCTGGAGGCAAAATCACAAAAACACACCCTGTATGTTGGCCATTTACGACCATCTGTGTGTGTGCGCGTTTAATAATTACATTGTGGGGTGCAGATTCCCCAACAATGCGATAAAAAATTGTAGCTTTTCACCTTCACATTTTTTTGGTTCCCACAAGGGGAAATTCAATTTAATAAATATCTGTGAATGCAATCAAAAAAGTAATAAAGCCAAAAGTTTTGTTTTTGTTTGATTACTTATGGTTAAGGTTAGGGGTGTGTTAGGGTTAGGGTTGTCATTGTTGGTATTCGGGTGCCCATATCATAACCATTAGGGTGTGTGTGTGTGTGTGTGTGTGTGTGTGTACGTACGTGTGTGGGAGTGTGCGTTTATGTGTGTGTGTGTGGGAGTGTGCGTGTGCCCGTGTTTGCAAGTGTCATTTTAAAACTTCATCAGATATTCAGATAAACCAGCATTAATATACTATGTGCTGTAAGCAATCAGAGTGGCCAACAGGTGAACTTAGAAGAGGCCAAGCCGTTATATACACAGCGCAGTACATGGTGTATTCGTTTTCCAAATCGCTGACAAAACTGTTGATGCATGACAGAGTGCCTTGGAGCATTCCCCTATTCCCAGGGCTGCTCTTTAAAAAAAAAATTTAAAAAAAGACTGAAAATTTCCAACCAAATGGTCTCCAGTCTCCATTAACTACAATAGAGCCCATCTGTCCATCATTCCAACCATCCAAATCCAATAACAATCCAGTATATGGGGGGACCCAAGTCACCAGCAGGGTTTACCACCACTCGAACCATACATTTGTGTGGGCCTCCTGAAGTGTGCCCCCCCCTGCTGGCCACAAACAGTCACTACACTGAGGGGGGATGACGTTTTGAATGGGGCCCCAGAAAGAACAAACCCCTGTCTGTATCCCTTGCTTATCCCAGGCATCATAGGGCCAGGGGGACACCGTGGACAGGATGCCAGTTCATTCCAGGGCACGTACACATACATCACAGGCAATTCAGAGACATCAGTGCATTTAACAGTGCATGTCTTTAGACTGTGGGAGGAAACTGGAATTCCCAAAGAAAGCCGCACAGCAGGAGGAAACTCCGACAAACACAGAGCCAACAGGGGGATTCAAACCACCAATCCTGGAGGCGTGAGAGTACAATGCTAACCAATGAGCCGCTAATTAAAATCACCCGGTGATCTATAACAGCAATGCTGGCCCATCATCCACCCATCTTCCGACCTCAATACAGGGCTGCGGCTGTGCCTTTCAGCATTCATTACAACCTGCACTATCACACGGCGCCTCGTCAGAGAACGACCCAGGTAATTTGATCGCGAGATGAAACGGGCTTCGGTGTTTGGGTCCAGCTTGATTGGCTGAGCTGCCAGTCAGTGTTAACCCTCCTGACAAACGCTTTCTCCCGTGCGAGTGCCTGCCAGTTCCTGAAGGTGTGTGCGCGCGCGTGCTCAGCGGAGCGGAGGAGTTGAGGGATGCTTCGATAACTAAATACGAACAAATCAATGATCAGTTCTTCATTCATCCTGCTGGGATGCAAATTGCCATTAACCGTTTCAGTGCTGCGATTGCAAATAATATGAGAGTAAGGATATGCTCGGGGAAGCGCCAAGAAAGTAACGCGTGAGCAACGAGCAAATTAATCACAAGTCGCAAGTGTACAACAGAACTTAAATTTATCCAGCTGGTCCTGATTGGACAGGCTGTTTTATATGGAGAGCTGGCTGGATTCAGGACGATGTGAGGAGAGCTGACAAAGAGGCAGGAGCTGCGAGGCGGGACACGGGCTCCTTCACACACTAACATTTCGCTTTTTTGTTTGTAGTATTTCATTTTCCACTGTAAGATATTCTTTAGTAAGCTTTTTCACCATTCAGACTCCTTACAAACGCCGTACCCCTGTTTTCGTCTCCGGTTCTGTACTGTATTTTTTTTCATGAGGTTAAACCCACACTTCTGCCCACCCTTTCTTCCCTTGGGGGAGACCACTCTGCTCCACAATACACTGAACTAGATAACTCATTAGATACCTACTTAATGAAAACTGTCTGAAGGCCGCTTTTCATTATAGTATGAGGTGCCGGTTTTTGTGTTTGGTTTATGCCAAAGGGAAAAGTGTTCAGAAACACAACCACACACACACACAGACACACACACACACAGAGTAGGCCCAGTCATTCAGCCTCTTTTTCAGTTCTTTAAAACAGTAACCCACACACCTCATGACCTCCCTATCATTATCTAACACACCTTCTTGGGCAGTCTTCGGGGTCTTGCTATCTCTCCAAGTTCATTTTCCAGCTTGCCATAACCACTCATTAAAATCAAATATCATTAATAAGGTGGGTGACACAACAGGGATAATAGACATAAAAATGTTCCCTTGCCTTGCTGGGCAGATTGTGCTAAGGGTGACTACTGCTCAAACATAATGATGCAAAAACCATCTAGATTTAGAGCAACTAGAATATTAGTGACCACTGACTAAAGGTCCCCAGCTCCGTAGCAGGATGCGAGTGTAATTCAATCCCAGAGTTCTGCGTTTTAAACATGCAATATGATGGCTCCATGTCTATTACCAGCATATATTTACATTTTTGATAGCAGTATATTTTATAACAACTTTATAATCTGTCTGGTTTGGGAAACAAAAACATTAATCAAGATAACAAGCATGGGCTGTGGAATTTACACACACGTCCCCAATCTGAACGCAGCAAACCAGACGAAGGGAAACCCAAAGAGCAACCAGTACAGCAGAGATGCCCACAAATCAAAGGAGAGGCCAAGGGCGGACAGCGGCAGTGAGGCAGCCAGGATCCACAGGGTAACCGCATCCAAATCGTGTCTCTGACAGCAATGCACCGCTCCACAGAAAACTTAAAGCCCACATCTTCCCCAACACACAGACAGCAGCCAGTTTGTGTCTCTCTTCTGAGTGAAAAGGAACATAACTTTGCACTTCCTTATGAACCCCTAATATGAAAGCAACCTTTCCCCAGGCCTGTTTATTTTTTGGGTGGGCTGTCAATTTTTAATATCACATTATTCAAATCGTGCACTGACAAGTGAACTTCTTTGGATAAAGGTGTCTGTTGAATGAATTTAAAATAACGACAAAATGAAGTTAAATGCTAAATGCCAAGGTTCCTGTACTTTTGTGCGCTAACCATGAGAACTAATGTATTTAGCGTTGAGCGTTTGTATGAAAAAAAAGATTATAGGAATTAGATGGAACGGAGCTCTCTGGTTTAGCTGTGAAAACAGTTTAATCCCCTCGCTGTCATCTTACATCTAATTTTTAATGGAGTTAATCCTTTCCACACTGGATTATATTGACACCAGAAAAAAATCTATACATCTGAGTTTATATCTGGTAATGGGGTTGTCATCTACTTTGTAAGGTAAGGAGCATGAGTTCAAATCTCCACGGCCTACGTGTCTCTGGCAAACAGGGTGTGCACTTGCCGTTCAATGTGAAACTATGACCATTCAAAGTGTCTGGTGTCTGTCTACAGGTCATCAGGTTCTGCTCACCGCTCCCAGAGGGTTGCCATGGCAACATCAGAACACCCCCCCCCCCCCTTGCCGGCAGCCCATGAGTTTGAGCTCCTGCAGTGCCTTGTTGAAGATGAGGAGCACCTGCAGGGTTGGCGTGGGGGGGACTGGGGTGGGGTTTGAAAGATTGCAGCGTAGCGCACAAACAGTAATGCGTCACAGCAGCATTCGCAGCCCCAGCGGGCATGTGTGTGGGGGGGGCGGCCGGCTGGATGGAGCTCGCTGCTGTTCCCACTGTGCAGTGGCCTTGGCTGGTCCACTCAACAGAGTCTGCATGTCATTGTGCGAGCGTGAGCTAAGGAACCTTTTCCGCAGACTGCTCACAGCCCCCAGGTTCTACCAAACAGATTTCTGCCATCTTTATTATCCCCCACACTCACCTTACCAGCTGCTCTTATTCACAGTGACCTACACAGCTCAGGACTTTACCTGTTCATGCAAGTAGGTGTCTAACTGCAGGTGACTCACACCTCCAGGGTTCTGGGTTCGAACCTCTGCTCTGTGTGTACAGCTTGAATGTCCTCCCTGTCTATCCCATGCTTTCCCACCACAGGCCAAAAACACCCAGTTTAGATACATTGGTTGTTATATTGTCATAGTGTTTGACTGTGTGTGTGCCCAGTGATGGACTGGCATCACATCCAAGGTGCCCAGTGCTGCCTAAGATTACTCTGGCAAAGGCAATGCCCTGAAACAGTTCAGAACAGCAGAAATGGTGTCACAGTAAAACCTACTGAAAATAAATTCAACCATTCTTGAAATTTGACCCACCATTTAATGCGATAGTCAATTTTACTGTTCAGTAAAACAGGCCAGATCCAAAAGCCAATATCCAAAACTGCTTTGTCTTTCAATTATCCAACCATTTAAACATGTCCATAATCATAAGGTTTAAAATAACAAGGTACAGTATACAGGGAATCCATCTTTCAACACAGCTTATCCAGCACAGGGTTTTGGTCACCTTGGCACCTATCAAAGGGAGCACAGGGCACAGAGCATGGCACACCGTGGCTAGGATGCCAGTCCATTGCAGGGCACATGCTCACACATACAGTCAGACATAATGGGCAATTGAGACACCAATTAAAACAGCGTGTTCTTAGACTGCAGTAGGAAACCAGAAATCCCCACGGCATACTCCGACACGGAATCAGTCGTGTTTGCATTACCCCAGACTATTTCCCCGCATTCCAGCGTAGGGCAATGCCACCGTTTTCATATTTTCCGCTTTAGGCGTAACGAAATAAATAATTCTTTATAATATAAAAGTGACTGACATAAATGTCTACAATATTTTTCTACTTCAAAATGTGACAGAATCATTCAGAGTTTCATCATGCCATGGTCGCATGAGGATTTCTTGGCAGCTTCCAGCGATGAACGTCGAAATCGCAAAGGGAGCACATCTGGAGTCGGCTGGTGAAATACCGTTTAGGGGACAAGGGGTCTTCTCTGAAATGCACCGTCTCTTTCAGACACCAACGCTGCCATGGAGTACCTGTCGTTTGCGCACGTCCTTAACAAGCGCTCTCAAATTAAAAGGACGACTTCGAAGTAGATGTTTCACACCCATGCGTCACATTACTGTCAGTATATATAAGTTGTGCGACACGTGCCCCTCTTTTAAATGTAAATCAACAGAATAAAAGTCAGCACTATGTAAAACGCGACGCCTTGCTCTGTTTTTTTTTTCTTCCAAAGCGCGGTTGAGTGTTTTTTCATTCAATTTTTCTCGAAACTACTGTATTTAACACCGTTAAATAAGTCATCGTATCTCAAGTTAGGGCACAGCTGGCATGGAGAATGGCGGAGTGACATATGCAGCTGAAAAAATAAGGTAGTATTTGCATATAATCGAATGCACTTTTTCTATAAGGAAAACCCATGGGAATATTCTAGTTGCTGGGGATGTGATATAATACGCAGTCGCAGAGAAGTTAAATGGAACCATATTCTAGAAATTAGACTCACTGGTACTCGGTGCACAGGTGGAGTAACTGAGGTTTAAATAAAGCGCGCGGACCATGATTAATCTCAAAAAATTAACGCTGTAACAATTTTGCATAAACGCAGAAAAGAAAGCAAAATCACAAGTAGGCTAGATTTTTAATCATTAGATTCTGCAAAGCGGTCAGCATGGTACAGAAGGCTAGAGAATTATCCCAGAGTTCTTGAAAAGCCCTTTTCTACACAGAATTATGTTTTGGGAACGTCACCCTACTTCGTGTAATCTAAAAATGCAAAAAATTATTTAAGCAAAATATTACCTACAGGTAGAAAGCAGAAATGACTGGGACTTCGGCTCTTGCGCTTTTATAGCTGTCTGTAGTTTTAATTTATTTAGCCCTAAGTACAGGAAAAAAATCTCAGGTTTTACCCACCTAAAACGGAGCCTCCAATGCGTAAAAGGAGCGGTTAAACCACAATAAATAGGAACGTCGGGTGATGACAACGACATTATTATGCCAACACCATTAACTTCTATCCCTAATCGCTTTCCCACAGGCTTAACATTGTCTACACTTTGACGCATGACTGAGTTGAAATGACAAATTATATTACATCATACATCAGTATTGCAATACATTTGTGAACGATACATATACAGCCATACATCAGATCGTTGTCTAATACTGCGTTTTGATTCTCGTTTTGAACCAATAGTGTGTGAAAACCTAACGTGAACTCATTCGCCAAATAAAAACGGTCTAAAATATCATCTGAACAAGTAAAAAGTTTTTCTTTTATTAATGTGCGAAACCTGCCACTTCCACATCAGAAGCGTACTCCCCGCAACAGAAATGCAAAGAAAAGCTACAAGTATCATTTGTTTCAAAAGCACAAAAATCATACCTGCGACGCGAATTCCAGACGATACAGTTCGTAAATTCAGATCGCCGCCGCAGTATGTCTGCTTACTTCATTCTCCACCTCTAATTCCGATACATTTACAGTCATCAGCCAGAGCACGGCGTTGGGTCCACACTCAAACCAATGAATGAAGAGACAGAGAGCCGTCGTAGGACCGCAATCTCAACCATCAGCAGCGTGCATGTTCGGGCAGTCTGTGAGCGGGCTGTGAGCTGCGGTTAAAAAAGCCTGGCGTGGGTCCAGGACGGACAGATAGGACACGAGAAGCTGCCCTGGATCTTCCTTCTATACGGAAGGCAGTACAGTAAAACTGCATTAACGTATACAAACTTGCCGACCCACTTCTGTCCCCTGAGCACAACCAAAGAATGAATTCAAGGTGGGGCCAGGTCTCACGTTATTAGCACATCCCGCTACCCATAGTTTCTAAGCGATGTCGAGGCATTTCCTTTTAAAGTCAGCACCTATGGTGATATTGTTGCGTGTTTAATGAAGCTGACATTTAATAAAATTCGTCATTTAGCAACCAACAGTTAACTCTACTGGGGTAGTTCCAATGGATGCTGTGAAGGTGACCCTTGGATGCAAACAACATTACGTTTCAAGCCATTTAAGCGTTATTAATTATTCAGGTACTCGATTAAATTCATATTCCAAGGAAGGGGCTATCCATTATATTAATTGGCAGATTGTTGTCCCTTCTGAAATTGACGTAAAAGAACCATTCAGTAAATTAGCCCATCTTAATTGCTTCCCTTCCTCAACGGTCTCAAATTAGTATATATGAGCTTTGATCTATATAAATTAATCTGTAAAATAACAGTGTGAAACAAATTAGGTACATGTTATCATCACATGGGCCTAGTATTTTGTTTTGTAAATTGGTCGTCTCTTCTCCATGGAGTTCTTTATTCATTTGCTTTTTCTGTAATTGTTAGCAGGCTAAATAGTGTTAAGTTTCACGACAGAAATAAGAAATCCTAACATGCCCAAATCAAGCTTAGTCATAAAACGCACAAAAACATATGCGATGCGATTTTGTGTACATAGTTCTCCATTTCATTACAAAATTTCAGGCGATTTAAGGAAATGAAAGCTTAAAAAGCTTAACGGTGACTTGCCTATCTCATAAAACAATTATTTTAAGTTTTTCGTATAGGGCTAAAAGTTAAATTTACGTGTGTATGTGTTATCTGAGGATCTGTTGAAAAAAAGTCGTGAATTAACAAATATTCACATCTCGTTTGTAAATCTTTGACCATGCAGCATGTGATAATGTAGGAGTTTCATATATAAGATATGGAATATTGAATGTGGGAGTCTTGAACAGGTCGTTTAACCTGTTTTTCACGCAGTTCACACTCATCTCAACCAAAAGTCGTTTTACTCAAAGACGTTACGGTCACATTTATATAGAATGTTTTAGATGAATTTGGATAGTTAACGACATTTACAATGATTCGATCGGTTCTTTAGATATTTTGTTTTTATGTGACCATCAAAACATTGTATATAACGAATCAAAATTTCAATATAGAATTATGAAAACATTTTACACAAGCCTGTTGATAAAACAAAATAAAATACACCGTTTAAAATATATTCCCCAAAACTTTGAAGCCCTAGCGAAACGCAGCATGCGCATTTAAACGCATAAAAATTACGTCAGGTTCTGCCATGTTTGGAAACATGACGCGTCTTCCCGCCACTTCTGTCTCCAAATATATGATTCGCAATAAAGACAAGTCACATTATTTCTCTTTTCGTTCGTAGATTTAAGCAATTTAATCATCAAAGTGTGCGCGAAAACACTGAAGCACTGATGTTGAGGTCTGTGAGCAGCATCAAATTTCTCCATTTTGAGTCAGATACCGAATCCAGGAAAGACATAATTACCAATTACACCCCACCGAATGTCTGAGCATGAAGCCCACAACACGGGATCTTCCAAACATCGGCGGGTGAACAAAGCTGCATGTTCTCACTCAGAGCTGACGTCTCCCAGCGCCTCACTACGTATTACACAACATTCCGAAAATGAAATTAAATACATCTTCAAATACAACCTTTCATTTGACTGGGCTAAAACCAGCTCTCCTAAGAACTAAAATGACAGCCCGGATAAACGCAATCGCTTATTTGTCTTGTGGGTCATTTTGCTGAAGAATTCTCTCCATTCATCATTGTCTATTGACTAACGAAAGCCATATTGATCAAAGAATAAGATCATTATAAACTCAAAGGCTGGTTTCATCTTATCTACTGAAGAAAAAAAAAGTTCTACAAACCATCCTTCACAGGTGACACAGGAAAGTAGCCTATTTTTTTGTTTTCTTAAGAATAGTGCAGGATTTCAAACTAACTTTTTCTTCTGACTGCAGTCCTGGAACAGTTTTCGTGAACAATTTGATAACCACACCATCGAATCAAAAGTTCTCAATCAGTACTGAACTGCAAAAAGATATAAAATGTATCTGTATGCATGTATTCAGCATCTGGGTTGTTAACTCTTATGATTCTGGCGTGACACTCACTTTCAGACTCTCACCGTTGCACAATACATCTTATGGCAAATTTATATTATTCCACTATAAACTTAAAATTAGCTACAACCAGAGCGTTGGTGTAGTTTGCAAACCGTACAGTCTATTTTAGAATAGAATAGAATCTTTATTGTCATTGTCAAGGTACATCTGTGTAAATTTGTGTGCATGTGGGTGCAGAGTTTGTCTTGAGTTGAAAATCTCACTGCAGCCAGCAGACCATATAGGAGATAGGAGTTCTTCAGTAATGCCACGGATGTCCCCTGTGAAAATCTCGCGCCTGGCTCAGACACTGCCTGGGGCAATTCAGGTTAAGAGCTATTTGCAAGGGGGTAATGGTAAAACAATTACTCTGCTGGCCCACAGTTCATGACCTTGCAGACAAGGGTCAGTGCCCCAGCCAGCTGAGCTACACACTACTGTTGACCACGATGCTGCTCTATGACCCTAGTGAAGTCCACGCTTCACTGTGTATATTTATCTTTCAGCACAAATCCTGGCTCCTCAAATCACCCCATGCAGCATCCCATGCGAGCCCCATGCTCCCTTCTCCAGGACGATGCTAGTGGAACAGCGCGGGAGAGCTGCGTGTCTGCAGGCACGTTCCACTGCTTCCGTGCAACAGGTCTGAACACGTGGCGGGGAATTCATTACTGACGGACACTGTGTGCGAGCATGTGCGTCAGAGTAGCGGAGACGGGTGATGGGGCTGACGTCCGCACAGTTGTGTGGGACTTTATGGCGATCCATTTTAAAGACAGGAGATGCCGTCGATCCCACCAGTGCATATCACACGAAGGATAACTGGATTTTCATGTTATCCTCAGAACTACAGAAGTTATACAAAATGTCTACAGCCACAGACGTGTCATTAACCCACTCGCCACGAAAGCCAATCTTCACTATCCTCCTAAGGCCCATTCTGCTCCCCTGTCTCCCCCTGTCTCCCCCCCAGCAAACGACTATGTGTGCCTCTTTTTGGTCCAGGTTTAGGCTATAATAAAACAAAAAGCGTCCCCAATTCATTGCAAAAGACACCTCAATAGGGAAACTAATTATAAACAAAACGATAAGCAAAACATTATTACATAAAAATGGTTGGAATAATGTATAGCCGTAATCTCACATGCAGCTTGGGTCCAATGATAAGAAGACCCTAGATTGTTCTTTTATCTCCCTGCTTTTTCTTTCCTATTCAGTCAGTCCTTTTTATACTAGAGACAACTGATACCTTTTGTGGTCCCAGGTATTGGCCCCCACCTCCAGGCAGATAATCCCCTCCAATCCAATTTGGCCACATGCAGAACAGGGGTCGAAAGAAAAAGGAACAAAAAAAAAAACTAGACCGTAACATTTCCCATTAATGAAGTAACTGATGTTATTGTTGGAGATCTTGAATGAACCACTGTTATGAATAAAAAGGCAAAGAAATTTTCGGTTTTTTTTCTTCTTCTACCGAGTGGCAGGCTTGTTATGGCCACCAGGATGGTGAATAGAGAACCTCATATGGAGACTCTACAACCCAAATAGATCAACTACAACCCATCATGAAAATACTGAGAGAGACCTCCTGCTCGTGAGCAATCACAGCGTTAGATTTCAGATTGTCAAGAGCAAGCTAAAAACAACCATCTTGCGAGTCATAATACAGACAATCTAACATATGTGGCTTAGTAATGAGCTCAGGGCTATACCTTATGTGTGCACAGTAACATTTCATAGTATTAAACACATTACTGTCCTTTAACATAATACCAAATCCCTGCCTAATTGGCTGAGTATTCAAAAAGGTAAAGTCAATAAATAACTACAAGCAATGAAAAACATTCTTATTTGCATCAAAAGGGCAGAGTAGATTGAGGAAGCATTCCCAAGTGAGTATCATCTGATGTATACACATTATCAGGGGTATTCTTTATCTAAATTGTGTTATCTGCTCAACACATTTCTCTGAAATCCAGCAAAATTAATAACAACAATACTACCAATAATAAATGAAGACTTGTTTTAAACATTATGTTCTGTCATCCCATCCAGGGTGTAGCCCTGCCTTCTGCCCTGTGTATCACGGGACATGTTTCAGTCGCCTGAACAGGATGAGCAGTTGGAAGGCGGATGGATTTTTTACGGTAAGTGTAAATGGATAAATACGATTGTTATACAGATTATAGTACTTGTAGACTGGAAATGACGTGTTGCACACGATAGGTGTGATATGGTTGTGTGTAAGTAAGCAGGCTGGGTGGTTGTAGGGCCGTCACGTCCCCACAGAAGCACATGCACCCGCACTTCATCTTGCCGACATTCTTTGCCTCTGGCAGCCATCCCACTATACCTGATGCTGAGACTGTTTGCCTTTCACATTTTCACAGAGCAATAAATAAATACTCACACCTCAGGGAAGTGGCAGGGCGGTGAAGGAGCTGGTGGCCTGGCTCATTTGGTGAAGCTGATACCCAGCGCCTGATGAGAAATGCGCTTGTTAACACCTTGGATGCGAATCAGCACTGCCTTGGTGACTTGGTGGGTGTCCTTAATAGGCCGCACCCCAGCCCCGACTTTCAGGCTGTAGCTGTCCATGGTTCTGCACAGACAGATAGATGGGCAGAGTGGATCGGGAAGCCTGTCATGCTAATGAGTGAGCCAGTGGACCGAATGGCTGAAGGAAAACCCGCGGCTAGTATGAATAAGAGAGGCAGCATGTGTGGAAGGAGCTGTGGGAACCACAATTAGAACGGAACCTCGGCAGATGTTAAGGAACAAGCCTGTCATCCTTCCTTGATTGGTCATTCCTACAGGGTGACCCTTGGCCCTCTTTCCCACATCTTGGCATGTTATTTCCATTATAAGGACAGCACAGAAGGCAGTAACAAACCATGTGATGGATGGATCTGCCTCAGAACATAAGCATGGCCCCCATTTGCTTCCATATAGGCTGGAACACAGTTGGACCCTATACAAGTTCATCTTTTTGTAATAAATCAACCAAAACCTTTGAGCTGCAACAAGGAGGCTGGTTCCACTGGTTGAACTACTGTCAAACTCAATATGATTTCATGCCAGAGAAAATAACCACCACTCATGTCACCTGACTGCTCCCCGCTCTTCACATGACCTCCCTTATGGTAAGTATATGCTGAATGGCACATGCTGAATTTGAATTGGAGTTACTCACATCCATAACCATCCCCTCCCCAAAAAAGCAGAGGAGACTTAAGCCAAACCAGAGTCTCCCAGAGACACTGTTCATTTTAGGAAGAATGTCTTCCTACATAGAAGATCTGCAAATAAAAAATTCGTTTTGGAATATATTGTGTGGTAATTTAGTTTGTGCCCCAGAACATGTCTGCCTGTGGGTGGAAGTAAAATTGGATTAACTGCTGTACAGCAAGGCTTACTGAGCTCTGACAGATAGGTGCCCCTTTGGAAAGGTATAAACTGTCAGCTGCTATGCAGTGTGGCCGCGCGGGCTGGGGGATTTGCTGCTAATCCCTGGCTCCCACAACGCCTCGCCTCTGTGTATCTAAAGACCAGATATGAGGAGAGTGACGTGGGGGGTGGGTTAAGCAGGCTGATGACAGTACCCAGGCAGTACAAGAACAGGTGTGATGGGTGGAAAGGATCCAAAATGACCCCAGGAAAGAACTTAATAACCACTGGCTCACAGCTAAACTTCTTCTAGAGTCAATGGCCTTATGGAGTCACACTGGGCAGTGTGCACCTGCTTGTTGTACATGTCGGACTTCGTACTTCCCTCCCCATTCATCCCACCACTGGTATTTCCAAAAAAAAAACCAAAAACAAAACAGGGAGTATACTGTTGATGTTCTCCTGATTGGCTGGAAATGATACATGGAGAAAACCCATCATTACCACATGACCAAACAGCAGGACATTTTTTTTTGTTTACTTGTGGGGTCCTCGGCATTAGTTGAAGGGCCCCCCCCCCCTGAATTCTGATATGGATTCATAACCAAATCAAGGTGGGTTTAATGGATTTTAGTATTAAGTGAATGATTCACAGCAGGATATTTATTTCTAAATAATGCTTTCCACTCTGCTGTTACGGAGAAGGGGTGTAGGAGGAACCACAAATTATAGTAGGAGTAAAATCTCTGGGTGTTTACTTATGATATTTTGTTGTCATATGTTTTACAATTGCTTATTGAACCAACTTTTTGACTGGTAGCATTCTGTTTACACATCCTTACAGGTGAGATGGACAGGTCTTTGGGAACAACATCACAGTTTTCTGCCTGTAAAACAATACTGGGACAAATTGACAATTGGACATTCCATTATTTCCAGAGCTTAGCTGTAAATAAACAATTGATGTTTGCTCAAAGGCCTTAGAGGCTACATGCAAGATCAGAACAGAGCCTGAGTGAAGAATAGAGTCAAGATCTCCAAAGCCCTGAGGCATGTTTGAAAAGAGTTCAGAAGCCTGCCAATAAATAAGAGCGAGTTTATACAAGAACTGCTTAGTAAATGAAAGACAGTGTGGACAAAAAGGACCACGTGGTTGTTCCAAGAATCATATTGCAACAGTGAAGCATGTGCTTTTGTTACAATTGTGGAAGGAATGGGTGCATAGTCTGTTCTGGAGGTTGCAAATCAGTGTGGGGCTGCAGGCATATCATGTGGCCGATAGACTCAGGCAAGTCATCTTATATGACCCTATGGATGGAGAGGAAATTTACATCTGAACTCTTCAGCAGGGGAAAATCAGCTGGCTTTAAACTAGCCAAATCCATGTCAACAGAAGAATGTTGGACATTCAGGCACCCAAACAATGAACAACTCTGTACACATCTGAAGGCTGCAGTCCTCTCCTTGGATGCCCCTCTAAATCATGCCCCTTCCACGGGCTGTCATCATGTAAGATGTGGTTAATTTGGTCAAGATCAGGACCAGCAACCAGAAAAGCCCCCCAAGGTTTGTAGTAAATACACATTTCTATTGCAAAAGGAATCGAAACTCAGCAATCCTGAAACAATCTAAGTCAACAGAGTTTCCTCCATAGCATCTCAGGCAGCCAATAGAAGGGTGATGTTCAGAGAGCCAGGCTGCATATTTTACCCACTCTGCTGGAACCACTTCCTGGGAGTTGATTAGAAATTCTGTCATTCTGCCATTTTCACATTTTCAGTAGAGCTGGAAGAGTGACAGAAAGTCTTCTTCAGTGCATCGGCCAGCGGGCTTCACCATGACAGCTATGGTGTCATATCATGGGCTGGACCTTTTTCTGAACCATCACTATAAAAGCTCTATAGTAGCTGGGGACTCAGAGAGACTGGTTAAGGGAAGTATTCAAACAACATGAATGAGCTTCACATTTATGCACTAAAATGACCTTTAAATCATCTTTGGGTCTCCATATCATCACTGTCCAGTAAAAATCACGTGGCACCAAAAATCCATTATTTCAGGAGAATGAAAAAACACATTTTGTCAAAAATTATTTTATAAAATAAACCCAAAACAATGTAATAAGACACCCTTAACTGTCACTGAATGTGTTTGAAATGGACTTGGATTGTTGTCAGTGAGGAAAATGTCAGTGTCAAATTAATCTCTCTTTATATTCGAAATGACCAATGATTATAGCTAGCTATCTTGATATCAACATTGTTGATACAATTAGTGATTACAAATAGCCACCATGAACATAACGGTTAACTAGTACAAACATAAATACTAGATAACGATAAATTGATTTTTTCATTGGTCAATTATATAGCGTTTGACAGTAAACAAAATGGGCGTATTCCATCTATATTAAAGTCAAAAAATGGACACACACAATTTTCAGCAGACAGCAATGACATGTTAAAACTTTCCCTGCAAATACTGCTTCAAGTGAGGCAAACTGTCACAGACTATAAGATGTTTCAAAGAGGAGGCCAGCTGTTGGGTGTGAATGCTAGTTATCAATCAATTGCAACGTGGGTAGAACTCGAGAAAGTGAATTCCAGCTGACTCAAGCCTTACTGTTATAAATCTTTCTTATCAATTTGTCATCCCTTGGTGCTTCAATGGGACGGCTCTTTAAATCAACATTATGTCCATGTCAGTTTTAATTCAGAGACACATCCCTCTCAACCCCACATATCAATATACATATATTACATATGGAAGATAAGTACCATACCAACGGGTATGACAGCAGTTTCTCCCTGATCGGGTTCTGAAAGGCTCAGAGACCCAGGAGCTACAGTTTGGCCCAAACCCAAGAATGTATATTGCACCTAATGACCCATCTGAGACAAGAAGATGGAATGTGAGGAAATCCTGACTATTACAGCCAGACTCTGTGAGCGGCCTCCCTGAAAACCCATCATTAAGAACACCCTGGTTGCAAAATCTCCTCTGCTTGCTGGGAGCAAGCCCAGGACCTAAATGCTCTTTCTTCATCTCTCTTTGCTGTAGCATAATCCTGCCTTAAGGGTCTGTTTTCCAGAAATGCAACAGAGAGCCATTTTAAAAGAGTTCCCACATACTCCTTGTTAACCTGAAGGGCAGGGAAAATACGATTAACCAGAAGGCCATAAAGTGGCCTATTGTCATTATTGCCTATGTCCATCAACACTAAGAGGGCCTCTTCGAGCTAGTAAAACTACGCAGTGGAATGTTCAACAGTAGCTTGATTAAGAAGCTTTATTTAGTCAAATTTGTACTCTGTAAAAGCATCTGTGAATTACTAATGCTAATAGCAAGTTTTGCACCAATTAAGAAATCCATTAGTATCTTGCTCTCAGGAGCATTGTAAACATTCTCATCACTTCAGGCAGTGAGGAACGAGGTCCACCCACCCACAACCCCTCGTACAACTGTCCATTTCATTTGTTCTTCCTCTCTCAGCTTAACAAGATGCCTTCCTTACATAAGGCACTTCAAATGGAACTGTCCAGAGAATGCCCCTACTTGTGCTAAAGATTTAACGCAGCAGAGTATGGAAGACAGGCACGAAAAAAGGCGCTACAGGAATGGGTATAAGAAATGAAAGCATGTGAGGAAGAGGCAATGAAGAGAGAGGCCCAAGAGGAAGGGGCACAGGAAAGGAAGATAGGTGAGGAAGAGGCAAAGGATAGAAAAAATAAGAAAGAGGCACAAGAGGCAGGCCACAGGATAGGAAGGCATGCGAGGCAAAAATATACAAAAGGGAGGCACAGGAGGAATTGGCACAGGAAACCAAGGTAGGTGATGAATAGGCAAAATATGGGGTATTAAAAGAGGCTGGTTCTGGATGATGGCAGAAGTGAATATGCAAACACTAGAAGGCCACAATGAACCCTGGACCCTATGCCAGAATACAAGGCAGGAGACACACTGGATGGGATGCTAACACATCACAGGGACAGTTTACCAAAGAAAGTCCACGCAAACATAGTAATGCTAATATAGACTAGGAACCTTTGTGTACACATGAAAGCCACAAAGAAGAAATATTCAGAATTGTGAACAAACTTCATCAGAATCATACTAATTTTAGTTTTAAATGCAAAGCTAAAGGTGATCTGAAAATAATGATAACATGACACTTTACTTGCAACTGTATGAAAATATAATTGCTAATATTTTAATAATGACTAAAATTGATAAACTTAAGAATTTAGTTGTGACAGTCTTTAAATGCAGTAAAATCAGCAATACCAATCAAATTATATTTAATATTCAGTGGGCTGAATGGCCTCTTGCAGCATTTAAAGGTTCGTAGCATAGAAAATATTCTTTGATAAAATGGTCTGGCTGAAGTTACTGGGTCAAGTTCCTGTCATAGGAATCCATAACAACTCACTCATTCTGAATTGCTTCAATTAATTTTCCAGCTATCAAGTCAGATCACGTTGGGGAGCAGCGCGTTGCCACATCCACTACATGACAAAACGCCTTGGGATCCCGGCTGGCAACCCCCCAGGCAGACACACGGTTCAGTCCCATGCTCCGGAAATGGCCATGCCCTTCGGCCAGGTCCAGTTGCTTGAATCCTCAGCAATGAGGACCCTGAGAGCCGGATCACCCTCAGGGAAACTCGACACATGGCCATACTGCCGTAACTGATGCTCCCTCACAATGCAGGTAATATGTCTCATTTGGGACTCCTATAGCAACTGCATGTTCGACACAATGTCAAACCAACGATACTCAAGGATTCTCTGAATAGACATAGTACCGAAGGAGTCTTCGTCTCAGGTAACTGGATAGCGTCCATGTCTCACAACCATACAGCAAGACAGGGAGCGCCAGGACTCTAAAGACTTGGACATTCGTCCTCTTGCAAAGACATCTGGATCGCCACACACCCCTTTCCAGCGACCTCATGACCCCCCAAGCTCTCCCAATTCATCTGCTGACTTCACAAGAAGAGTCATCAGAGACATGAATCTGGCTGCTGAGGTAAGTGAATCTCTCAACGAGGTCAACATTCTCCCTGCAGACACACTACTGATGCCTGTGCCTAAGAAGTCATTAAAGGCCTGGATCTTAGTTTTTTCTAGAACACTTGCAATCCCAGACAGTCTCTTCTGTCATTCTTTCACCAACAGATGCGCCACAACCACTGGACCCCACGACCCTGCCTAACACCCAGTCCATGAATACACTGAACAGAGTAGGAGCAGAAACACACCCCTGGCGAACCCCAAAATCAACTGTGAAGAGCACGGAGGTTCTCCCTCCACTCCGCACAGCACTCACAGTACCAGTGTACAGACCACCCATGACTTCCAGCAACTTTGGGGGATTACAAAAAGTCTCTGAGTTGCCCTATGAGATCCTATCAACTGAGTGAAATGCTTCACAAAAATCGACAAAGGCTGCAAAGATCCTCTGCTGATAATCATGCTTGACACGATGAGAACCCTCAGTGCCAGGATGCAGTCGATGGTAGACTTCTTAGGTGTAAAACCAGATTACTCCGGTTGCTGGTACACAAGCAAGTGATCACGGATCCTGTTACGGAACCCTCTCAACACCAACACAACCCTCAGGGTCTCCCACATCACATCACTGTTGGCAGTCACACCTAAGTCTGCAAATTACTCACAAAAACTGCATGCAAACTCATGACAAACAGCTTGATCTTGGAGTCTGGCCAAGTCCAGCCTCATTCTCCTAGTAGGTGGTAGTCTTCTGGATCTAAGTTGAATCTTCAGAGTAGCTACAACAAGTCTGTGGTCAGAATTCACAAACTGGGCACTTCTATAGACCCTGCAGAAGCCTCCAGCGTCGAGGATGTGATTGATCTCCTTCGCCACACCACCAGTATTGGAGAATAAAGTCCAACGATGCGGCTCACGCCATTGGAACCAGGATCCAGCAATTGCGCAGCCCCTGATCTTTTGTGAAGTCAAGAAACATGGATGGGAAACACTGTCTTAGCATGCAGAGGTATCCAAATCACACCTACTAACAACTGGCATCCCTTAAGATTCAGTACTTGACTACTTCATCTTTTCTCTGTATACCTCCATAGGTCCGATAATTCAGTCATATGGCTTCCCAACCACCTTTATGCTGATGACATCTAGTTGTACCTGACCTTCCCTCCCAAGAACACCACAGTCTCTCTGCAGACAGTCACACAGCTTGCCAACATTGCAGACTGGATGAAGGATCGTCACCTCCAGGTGAACCTGAGACAAGGTTCTTGTGTTCTTCTGTTCTGCTGTGGTGAAGGGGATGTTACGTGTCCCCCCATCTTTTTGCTGAACCCAGATGCATCAGGAACCTGAGGTATGTGAAGCTGAAGCCCCATATAAATCTGAATGAGCCCCGAATGATTTGTTTAGCTCAGATGTTTTAACAATCATGCTCTCAGTCTGAGAACCCTGAGACAGATTAGGTCTCACAGCTAAGCCCTGAATGTCTTTAGATCCTAGCAACGCCCCTGGCTGTACAGTACCTGTCCCTCACTAGATGAAACTCTTCTAGAAGGTCGTACTAAATGTGCATTGAGGTGTTTCCAGTTTAATCAAGCACTGCAGAATAGCCTCTATGAATAATATATTGGAGGAGGATTAAGGAAGACGTTTCCGAATATATCACTGATGGCCCCAGGATGTTTTTTTCCTAACATACATTGAGTTATTAAACCATGCAACTAAACTGTAAAAATATGTATTAATATAAGTGTAAACATGTATATGCCATTTCTTGGTTGCCGATCTTCTGTACAGAATTTCAGTTCAGATTTAAAAAAAAAAACTGCCCAGTTATAAAAATGGATGACCATCTAATTTGACTAGCTTAACTTTCAGTGGATTTGGCACGCTCTGTAGTCTGTAAGATTCCCAATTTGACTCTGAAACCAAGTCGTAATCTCCATCGCCGCTTCTCAGCACACTGTGGTTATGAGCTCATTTTTCATGAAAATCAGGCAGGCAAAACTGGAGAGCCTGTCGTCGTCCACCTGCGTTCTTTTACTGAGCAATGAATCACAGCACCTAAAAAAGGGAGCGTTTCTAGGTAATTACTGCAAGTCCAGCCCCCCCTTGGTGCCATCAACACAAAAACCCCAGCCATCGGTGACAACAAAGAGTGTCTTGGCAGACTTCTGGGATTAAGGGTACAGGTAAGGAATTTACCACCACTATTAGAAATGACATTACCTACATTAGCCTAATGACCTCCCCAAAATATGAGTCACATCAGCTCAACAGGGGACCCACACTGATTTAATTTCAACCGCTAATAAAACAGAACAAATTTTACTATGAATGTGTCACTAAGCGCATTAGCAGTCAGCCCCAACCAAATATCTGGAAGCCATATCTGCCGAAGCCAAACAAAGCTATACTCCACAGAGTCTTCTGTAGGAAGCACAATTAATGCTCTTTATACAAACCGAGGAATGCTATAAATGGGGGGTTTTTTTTCCCACAAACTACAAATCAACAGAAAACCAGTATGTATTGACTGCATCAATCATAAAACCTTCAGAACAGCTTTTCATCACTATATTTTAATCGTTCACCACACATTACAGAAAATGAATCCAACCACACACCATGCAGATGGTCTGCTCAAGAAAGGAGAAATTACTGGAACAGACTGGTAGACGATGGCATGGACTTGTGTCAACACAGTTTCACTCAACAGATTGTGTTCCCTTAACCACCCTGTGGGGCCAGCAATAGGTGGCCCTTTAATTGTCACGGATATACAAATATTTATTTAGCAGACACTATTATCCAAAGCAATATACAATCGAGGCAGCAGGGTCAGCATTTAGGGTTAGGAGCTGCCCAACCTTCAGATGACAGGCACAGCATCCTAACCTGCTGAGCCACACATAATCAGTCTCCCTTATCCATCCATATTATAACCACTTATTCTGATCAGATTCACGGGGGTCTGAAGCCTATCCCAGACAGCATAAGCACAGAGCTGGGGCACACCTTGGGCAGGATGCCAGTCCACCGTGGCCTGAAAGTTAATTTTATTCCTAAACACAAATGCTATGACCTGATTCATATAATTCTACTAATAGACTATTATTATACTTACTGGTACAGTGGCCCAGAGTGGAGTACTGTGACCTCACCCTTCTGGGCTTGCCTGCATTGAGTTTGTTGGTATGTGATGGGCTGGCACTGGATACTCTCAGGACCCCATTAAGCCTTGTAAGAGGCACTGAGCCTCTGAATCATTTGGTGATTTGGAGATTCCCATGTCCTGTGCTGCTCTGTAGCTGCCTATACCTAATAACTGTTCGCGATTATGCCACTGCTCTGTTTGCTCTAAAATTGCCTCTCAAACTGCTGTCGTGTTATCTGCATCTTCTCTGGAGTTTACAGTATTTCACTCTTCTCGATAAACACTGGCTAGGCTGATACAGAAAATCAGTGAATGTACAGACATACTTTTGAAACTAGCTTACAAGGTATTGACATACTTTACACGATTCATCCCATTTCAAAATACTGCAAACTTAATCCCTTTCTAAGCAGTCCCTCCTATCCTGTCACTCAGCTCCTACAAGAACTGAAACTGGAAGTGTACAGAAGCTGTAACTGGAATTTTCGCAGAGGTGCTTTCTTTGAAACAAAGTACAATTTGAGCAGACACAATCTCAATCACTTCTGATTTTAAACAGCCAATGACAGAGAACAGGGATTAACTGATATGTTCTGCAGCCGCATTTTTCAGTGACTGGCTATGACAAGGATGGCACAAGTCTTGAGTCTACTCATGGTTTGTCAAAGCTAGGCTGGGGGGGCGGAACGCCGAGAGTTGCTGACCCCTTCCCTAGGCAGCAATAGCCCTCTGGATCTGAGCTCTGGATGGCAATTAATGGACTGACACATTTTGGAATCGAATCATTTCTATGAACCTTAACTGACACCCCATTAAAGCCCCATTAAAGCAACACATGAAGTAGCAGTACCTGTGTAAGCAATTAACTTTTGAAATGACGACTAAAACAAGTCTGTTCTCCCGCAAAGAGAATAGTGCACTCCAGATATAATGGGCTGCAGAAAACAGCAGAATAAAAACGTGACTAAATGACTCTCTACCCTCTTCTAATAGAGGAACTCCCAGAATACATTGAGTAATGGCACAGAAAGGCCCACGTACCCAGGACAGGAAGCTAATTCACCGAACGGTAAGCCTTGACTTATTAAATACGCTAGTTACACGAATCATATACTCTAGAAATTGCCTTCCTTCATTTGGGCCAAGGAATGGATGCTCACAGTTGGAATTATAGATAAGGATAATATTTTTCATCCGCCTCCTGATTCCTAATTATGGACTTGAACATAAAAGGCTTTTCATCAGTTTACTAGATAATCATGCTTGAATCTGGACTTGTTTGGATCATTACCATGTGAAAAAAAAAATTGTACATTGAAAACTATGAGTCATTTTGAACAGTGTCTCTCCCCAATACTTCATATTAATGTTAAAATTCACGTGCCGGGGGAATGGGGAGGGGTGCACTTATTAACAAAACAGCCCTGTAGGGCTGGGATTCCGGGATTATTTTCACACGTCAAACTGAGCTTAAAAGCCATTTTAATGATAAGGTGTCACTAAGGTCCATAACAGATAAATCTGTGATACACATCGATTTTCTGCCACAGCTCTGAATCAGCATGAACCTAGAAGATGTGACGAGAAACCCAGAGGCGAAAACTTGGTGCCGGCAGCTCTGGGGGAATTCAACGATCCACAGGCGCAAATTAGAAAAAGTGAAGCTACTAATTAATTATTTTCTTGACAAATTCAGTCCCTTTATGGCTTTTCCTACGTTATTTATAGCGGATAATTTATTTTTAATAATTTGGTTATAAAGCGAGACAGACATCAGAGATAGATAATCATCTATTGTTTCTGTATAAAATGCTTCCGCTCGGGGTTCTGGTTAGCATTTGCCATCCTTGCTAGTCTGGGTTGAGTGTGAGCAGCAGGACTTCCCACGACACCTCGCACGGAGCTGGATGCGTGACACGAGGAGAACGAGCCTGTGGCACCTCGCCTCGCCCACATCTGTCTCCAAGCACGAATTCTGCCCCAATGGCAGCAAAAGGCTGCTCGTTCAAGCCTTCGGAGAGCCGCCTCTGCAGAGTCGCAGGTTGAATGGGCTCAGACCTGCGCGGGAATCCGGTAAATCGCTGTGGATGGCCAGGGGACTGGGGAACACTAGTGATTAAATTACGATTAAACTGCCACAGCTGTGCACTCTGGATGGAGCTCAACCACTCGGTTGTACAAAAGGAAAGATTACATTAATTAAATTTGGTCAAATTAATGAATAGGGAAAAGCTTTACGTGCTAACAGCCCTCTCTTTCTTATTTTACCTGTATGCATGCAAATTAAATTAGTGAAAACTAAACACCTGTCCATCCACTAGTTAAAGAAGCCACGAGTCCATTTTAGATAGCAGAGGTGGACTCAGGAAGGATTGGGCACAGAGTTTACCCTGGACAAGATACCAAACACCAGCCCAAAACCCAGGACACACACACAGTCTCAATCTCATGCCATTTAGAACCTTCAAACATGTTATCTACCCAAGGGCTGAAAGAGGAAGACTACATACCCAAGGGATTACTAGAGATTAAATCAGGGAACACAAGCGGTCCTCCAAGCACAGAAAGAGCTGGATTCAAACATACAAGCATGACAGACAACAATGCCGCTGAGCTGACATTTTATTTAACAATGTTTTATTATGTCTAACATCTTGTCTATAAACCACTAACTTTGTGATCGCTTATCCAGGTCTGGGCCATGCATGGGACTAAAGACTGGGGGACACCCTGGATGGGATGCCAGTCAACCACAGGGCACACACAGTCAAACACTATGACAGTGTAACAACCAATGCATCTACATTGTGTGTTTTTTTAACTATTTCAGGTCAAAAACAGGGAGGACATTCAAGCTACACACACACAGAGAAGAGGTAAGATTCGGACCCACAACCCTGGATGTGTGAGTCACCTCCAGCTCATGAACAGGTAAAGTCCTGAGCTGTGTAGGTCACTGTGAATAAGAGCAGCTGGTAAGGTGAGTGTGGGGGATAATAAAGATGGCAGAAATCTGTTTGGTAGAACCTGGGGGCTGTGAGCAGTCTGCGGAAAAGGTTCCTTAGCTCACGCTCGCACAATGACATGCAGACTCTGTTGAGTGGACCAGCCAAGGCCACTGCACAGTGGGAACAGCAGCGAGCTCCATCCAGCCCGCCAGCCCCCCCACACACGTGCCCGCTGGGGTTGCGAACACTGCCGTGACGTGTCACCATCTGTGCACCACTCTGCAATCTTCCAAACCTCACCCAGACCTCCACAGTTCCCCCTGCAGGTGCTCCTCATCTTTAACAAGGCACCACAGGGGTTCCAACTCAAGGGCTGCCTGTAGAATATTTTATATACTTGTGAAACATCCAACTTCTAACACCTTTCTGAAAATCTGTAAAACAGCAGCAGCAATAATTGATATAAAAAATGCTAATTGATGACAAGACACTTTTTTTTGATTTTGTGTAAGTTTCTGCAAGGTTTCACAATGAATCTTCGAAACCGGTCATTATTTGCTAAAGATAAAATACTGTCTTGTGCAGCCCTGGGCAGCACAGTACAGAAAAATTGGCTCAATGAGAAGAAAAGCAGGAAATATCGGGTGTCCAAGTCGACCGAGAGATTAGGCAGGATTACCGAGGCTGTGTTCAGTCTGATGAAAAAAACCTTTTCAAAGTGACTGAAGGAAATGAGGTGAAAATATCAATGGATGAACTTCACAGAGCAATCAAGGCTATGCACAGGAACACAGATATGGCAGAGAGCACACGGCAGAGAGCACGGGTAGCACACTACCACCACCACATCCACCATCATGCAGATGCCAGCAGTACCCCAATCACAGTGAAGACTGACAGGCTGCTAAATTTCCAGGAGTAATGATTGACGAATGTGGCAGAGGAATCACAGAACGCCCAGAACTCCAGCACCGTTGATAACAACTAAGGCACATGAGGCAACTGCAGCAGAGACAAAACCGTACCAGTGAATGCGTCACAATGCTACAATTCAAAATGTACCTACTTTGGCAGGGCTGACTTGTCAAAGTCATTACAGTAGAGTCCTGCGGAGATGATGAGTCAAGGAGGCACTGGGACAGATGCAAGAATTATATTTGCAGCCAGGGGTGTGGCTTCAGATGCTCTGACAGGTTATTATGTCTGATACCGCTGCCGTGTGACTTCCTGCCAGCACAGCTGATGGAAAGAATATGACTGGAGTATAGTGGAACTCATGAGATTTCTGCATAAAGAGCATCAGAAGAGGGGACAGAGTGACTTAATTAACAAAAATTAAGCAGCTCAAACAAACGGAGAGCCAGTCAGCCAAAACTAGGTTTGTCTCACGGAAAGGAAATCATGAAGAATGAACACGGCACCTGCAACGGCGCCGTGAGCAGCTGGGTCATGCTCCTCAGCAGGCCATCTGTGACCATATGCATGCAAGACAAGAAAGATAAAGAAAAATGGATGATGTGTGCCAGGAAGTGAATACGGGGGCAAAAGCCACACGCTCAACGCATGAATCCTCCCAACCCCAAACACCTGCTCGTTTCCTCTCTATGAAATTAATCACCCATCTACTACCTTAAGAGAAGTATCAGCCTGTTAGCATGGCGAGTGGTCAGTTCTGGTTAAAATTCTGTCAAACTAACACAGCCCCCTTCCCCCATCAGCTTAAATATCTCCTCAGGGTTAGCTGAAGATCAGATGGGTGGAATGGGTGAGAGGAGTGTTGTAGGAGAGATGTTTGTGTTTGAGCGGTTTTAGGGTATTTTCCCACACATATAATTCGGTTTCTCAGATGCAAATCAGTTGATGGGTTTGTGAATTTGTGGTGTTTTCCACTGGGTTCAGTTTGCTTTCACACAGAGGAAAATTCAAGCAAAACAATGCACCACTACAAACTAGGGCTGCCACTAACGCCTATTTTTCTATGGATTAATGTATCGACAATTTTATCGATTTGTCCATTAATCTAAATGATTCATTTTCCTCCAGAAAATCAAACAGACTGTTAATTTCACTTAATTTTATTTTGACAACAATAAAACTGTATATTATTGCGGGGCTTTAGATAACCGACACTGGCTTTTCCGCACTATACGGACATTATTTTCGCCCACAATTTGATAAGCAAATTAGTAGTATGCCTAAATATTTATCAGATGCGTATCGTGACGCCCAAAAGTTAGTAATCTGTATAAAATCGGCATATCTTTATGGTTATTAAACTCAGTTGGAGGAGTCCTGCAAGTTACTGTTTTGGTAAATCACCGGAGCGATAAGCACTGAAGTGGCGGTAAATAAAGGGACAGCTTAGCAACTACATCTTTTAAAAGAGATATTGTGGATAAACGAGGCAAAAAGATGATGGCGGTGTGGCGCTACTTTTGGAGATTCTAAGGTAGCAGTCAGACAACTTTATGGCTTTAATAATGAGTGTATTTAGCAGCTACAAGGGAAAAAAACATTTAAAAGCTCTCCGTAGTAATGGTAATTTAATAAACATGAATAGACAACACTTACGGTGGTTTTGCTTATTCTGGCGGTCCAGAAGAGCACCTGTACGTGCGTTTTCTCTTCATGCGCTCGTGCATAGCGCTAGTACCTAGTGATGGGTGGTTCTTGAACGATTCGTTCATTTTGAACGAATCTTTAATGTGACTCGGGAAGAACGAGTCGTCTCGTGGGAGTGATTCGTTCAGTCGCGGATGCGCATTTGCGCAACTTCCTATAGTTTCTGTATTGGAATTATTGATTCACCTGTTTCCAGTCTTCGGTTTTTCAAGTCTCTTGTTCATCACGTGACAGCCCCATAAGCTTAACCTAGTATGCAATCTGAGCCGGAAACAGAATTGATTAGTTCATCTCTCGAGTCTTCGGGTTTGAGTCGTTCGTTCATCACGTGACAGCCCCATAACCTTAACCTTTGCAGTCTGAGCCGGAAACAGAATTGATTAGTTCATCTCTCCAGTCTTTCGAGTCGTTCATTCTTTTGTCACGTGACCACTTACCGGCTCAGTACCTCAGTCAAATACTAACGTAAAATTCCATTTGTTGTATGTTGTATCATATTTAGAAATTATCATAAAATTATCAAAAATATCTAAAACGCATTTTCTTATAAATAAAAAAGGTCTGTCAATTTCTGTCACTATGATTTTGTTACTGTTTCTTGAGGATCTGTGGTGTGTTATTTTATAAATAAATAAAGTGAATCATAGACAAGACCCAGGTAAACAATGAATTAATATTTTCTGTTTCTTATAGCATTATAGTTTTGTCTTGTTTGTAGTGTGATCAACATTTGTATAAGCAGTTGATGTGTTAGGGAGGTAACAGGTAACATTTTAATTATATTTTGCTAAAATGAACGAAATGACTCGAAAAAAGATTCGTTCATTTTGCTGAACGAGACTCAAAGGTCCGAGTCGGTAAAATGATCCGAACTTCCCATCACTACTAGTACCCCTGTAGTATGTTGTTGAACACTCCACAGTGTAAAACCACCTTTTTGTTTTGTGATAACTGGAACTATTCCCATAATTATATGGTGATATTATTTGTTATAATGAACTGAAGGGTTTTATAAATCATAATGGTAATTTCAATAAAATAACAGAAAAACGATGCATCAATTTAAAATATTGACGTCGACATCATCGACCACGTCGACTAATCGCAGCAGCCCTACTACAAACCACGTGAGAATGTTCATTCTGCTTATTGGTCAGATGTACCTGTGGCCAGAGCAAGAAAGCAAACACAAGAAGAAGGTACTGTGTTCTGGGATATGCAGTTGAACATCTCTCAGTTTTATATATTCTTGCCTCGGGTTTTTAAACATTTTTTTTATTCATTTTCACGCAGCACTGTTAAGTCGACCAATCAAGTCCTCTGTCGTTCAGCCATTGTCTGAACATTTTGAAAACTTCTGAGTTTTTATGAATTGTTTTGAGGAGCTGACAGATGCAGTCGTTGGCCCAGATTTCAAGGAGACAACGTACCTCGCTGCTTGACCAAGTAAGACCTCTGTTCATTTCCCCTTCTCTGTCTAGCTGCTGCTATTGATTTGCATGCTCTGCCTCATCCCTGAATGCAAAGCACACCTGATTGAGCTGATATTCACCACCGATAATTCCTTTTAAAATGGTGACCAGTACTGCTTTGCACACCTACATACCAGTTAGACAAATGTCTGCTGTGTGAAATTGTCAGTGTTAGCGAAAATGATGTTAGAGATGCATTTTGCAAACATTGCTCTACTAAAATTGCATGAATGGGATCTACTAATAATAAACTTTTCAACACAACCAATTTGACTGCTCACCTTAAGGCGAGACTGTGAAGAGTATGAAGAGTTTCTGAAAAACAATTATGTTCCAGTGAAGAGGGCTGCAGTATTGCCATATACAGCTAATTCATCACTAATACAAGCATTTGACAGCAAAAGAAAATTCAGTGCAGACAGTGCAAAATTAAAAGATGTTACTTGGAAAATTATGGAGTTTATCACATTTGATCAGCCCTTCTCTGTTATAAAAATGTATAATTTTTATAACATAAGACGTATACAGTTGCAAAATAATATGTCGTGGTTCTGTTGTTGTATGGCTGAATTGGTGTTTTCTTACAAAAAAATTGTGTCCCTTTTTAAACTTATTTAAGCAGAACCTCCCCAACAATCAGTATCGGTGCCATTTTTTTAAATAATCGGCTACCGGTATCGGCCATAAATTTCCTTATCAGTGTATTACTAATATTTATGATGTCAGCTATTACTTCTAAAGGAGTGTTTGCACAAAATGTTTTACCTGGGGAGGTTCTTGAAATTTCTTGGGAAAGAACAAGAACTCATTTTAAGATGGTTTCTATCTCAAGGTGTCTGAGGAAAAAATAGTATAGTCAGTTTAGACCATTCATCATTGAGGCCGACAATATCCCCTGGTTGCTCTTGCTTGGATATTATAGTTGTAGAGCTGTTGTAATGACCCAAGTATTAAGAACCTTTGTGGATCTAGCACAAACAAGAAATGGCAACAGACCTGTTGTGTCCCCAAGTGGAAAAACGGTATGAATCTTGACAACTTCCATAGCTTAGAAGAAAAGCCTTAATGTGTTGTAAAGGCTTGAGATAAATTGAAGCCAACAGGCCCACTGCCCTTAGAGGTTTCCCAATCTCACATTTTCTCTAGGTATCAATACGAACTTAAACATCTTTTTCAATTGGCCCCTGAAGGTTTCAAAAGAATGGACTTGTTTGGTCGTGGAGAACAGTGCTGCAGTCATAAGTAACAATACTGAAGGAATGTGTGCATGCTTGTAAGCAAGAATGATACAACAAACAATACAGAAGGTTGAAATTCTGTGTAAAACTTTGTGGGACACTTGCATGGTTTAAACAGACAATTATTTAGTCTGCCATAGGGCCAGATGTCGCAGGTCTCTGAGGGGTCTCGATAGAACAGGGGTCGAGATTTTGGACTGGCAGCTTTCCGGGAAAGGATAAGAACAGATACTGTACTAAGAGAATCCAATTGCCTAATGTTCTGGAGCTGATGATATAGGACATACCCAGTCTGTGCTACACTCAAAGCCAGCAGGTGCTGGAGACAGGCCTCTGGACAATTCATTCATCCATCCTCCATATTGCTTATATACAACGTTGTAGTAAGACTTGTACCTATAACAAAACACAAAGGCCGCAATCAGGAAAAGACCCTGGATGGAGTGTAAGTCTATCACAGGACATGTACTCATGATGACACATTACAGGTAATGTGGAGACGACAATTCGCCTAACAACATGATTTTAGGCTGTGGAATGAAACCCAGACTAGCTAAATGTGAACCTCACAAACCTGGAGGTGTGAGCCTACAGTGTTACTCACTGAAATACCACATTGTCCCAAGACCATTATAAGAAGCAGTATATTTTAGGAAACACAAAGAGTGGCATATTTTCTCTGACAGAGGCCAAACTGAGAGAGAAAAGGCAGTGAAACTTGGGAAAGAACAATAGCAGATTGAGCCTCAAGCAAATAGTCAGTATGATCTACCATCCTCTGATTGAGTTGATTATCACATCACAGTTAAAAAGCTAGGTGGAATCCAGGGGAATATTCCTTATTTACAGGTTTGGCGGATCATCATACCTCGGTTAACACCAAATATATTTAGGCAATAACAAAATATTAAGTATTAAGGTTAGGGGTGCACCGATCGATCGGCGCACCGATCGATCGGCCTCGATCACGTTAATTTGAGGGGATCAGAAATCGACCATATTCCCATGAGATCCACCGATCTTAGTTATATGCTTTTAAATCAGCCTTTTCTCCCATTCCCGAGAGAGGTGCAGTGCAGGCTGCCTCCCTCCCTATTTTTTGGACAAGTGTGTCATAACAGCTATATATATATTTTTTTTTTTTTCAAAATTAGAGAAATTAAAGTCTGGAAGAAAAAATATGATTTTGTAGTTCAAACAGCAATGCTCATTTATATGTTCGTTTATATTTGAGGACACTACCTCATGTTTTGTGAGTATTCATATCAATTTACTCAATAAAAATGGAAACATTGAAGTAACTGTCTTTTAGTTATGAAAGAAACAAGATCGGCAAAAAAAATTTGAGATCGGCAGGTAAGGTTGCCTAAGGATTGGTGATCGTTGATCGGCCAGAAAACTGCAATCGGTGCACCCCTAATTAAGGTTTGTGTGTTCAGGTTACTATTGATCCTCATAGTGTCTTCATAGTCCTTCATGTTATGAGGGTAAAGAGGAGGGGCTTATTTTCATATTGTCACTATAAATGCGAAAGCCAGCGCTAGACTGAAACCATATTAATCGGCAGGAGAATGGGCCAGAAATGCCTTCCGGCCCTTGGCCTGTGAATATCCGCTGTGCCCAAAATTGTATTCAGACTATTAGATTACATTCTGAGGTAAACTGGAACATTCCACATTTCTATTGCTTCTCAATTCAATTCAATTAACGTTTTAAAATAAAATCTTGTGTATATTTCAAGCATATTTCCCCATCCAAAAAGCATATGAATATATTTCCATTCTCAGTACATGGACCATTGTAATTGGGCATCCTGTGAAGCCTCCTTTGAAAATGGAAGCCACATGGCCATTCTCTTAGCACCTCTGGGTTGGTAGCCTATTCCTGTATCTTTTTTAGATTTCTGCGGAAACGCCTCCCAGCTTCATGGCCCAGACTCTGCCACCAGCCCCATGTGGCTCCCAGAAAAAGTAGCACAGCGCGCAGTCTCCATGCTGTTGTGTTGCTAATGAGCTAGAATGAGTGATGTTCATTGTTCCGTGTTGGAATGCAGATGAAATGATCTATGGGCCACGATTTTCCGGCAGGAGAAACTGTCTGGGGCTCGTAGTAACTAAACCAAAGTGAGAAATAAATAATTAGGATTTTAAAGGCTCCCAGTCGCCAATCCAGTTTGACTGAACGTCAAGGCCTGGCTTTTGTTTTTATAGTTTTATAGTTACCTTTTCGCTTATTAGTAACACTGGATATATTATTGATATATTACCCCCAGAGGACTAGCTAATAGGCCTGCTGTGAGGCCTGACAAAAACTTCCGGCCTATTCCAATTTGCTCTTGCTAAATAGGAAGCCTGTGATAGGCACTGACTGCCTCTCATCACAGCACCAGATTCTGAGCTGTAATTTTGAGGTGAGATGAATCTCTGTTCGGTCAGAGCCTCCGTGCAGCATAAGAGCGCCTGGATCTGGGGAAGTCACCAGACACAAGCACATAAGCGCGACGATGCACCCGTCTGAATGTAGACCTGACTCGCCCACCTGCCATCAGTCACAGGCTGTGCTGCAGATTGATAACCGGTTAAACCCGTGTTTAACAAATGAGCAGAAATGGGCACAAGCACATCAAAGAGTATCTTGTTACAAATTACAAATAGTTGCTCATCAAAAAGAATAAAATAACAAAATGCCGGTGTGAGAAAATGTATTTAATTAAAATACAAGTAATTTGAAAATACAAAAATGCATGTACTGTAAAACGCTAACAGTATATGATGAATACGTGTAGCTTTACAGCCCTAGTAATGTGTAATATTTAAAAAATATACAGCTCGTCTTACCTTTAAATAGAATAACAATTTTCTGATTTACATGTGTTTTAGTGTTAAATGTGAAATGAAAAAATGATTTGTGTAGCATTAGTAAGGTACGGAAACCTTAACAGCGTGTACCTGCAAAAGCGGGTTGGGGTTGGGAGGGATATCGCAGTTCTGCTTTCCGGAACCGCAATATGAGATGATGTGAATGATGTGAATGTTTCTAATTTACAGCCAGTGTTTCCCACAGAATTAGTGGCAGTAGCTGACAGGAGTACGCAAGGAGGCACGCATACGCAAGGAGGCACGCCCATGCTTTCTTAAATTATCATAATGCGTGAATTTCCGGCTTTGTCTTACAGTAGGGCGTCGAACATGCAAACTCAAAGAAGAACCTATTTTTTAAGATGTATGCTCAAAAAAACACACACAACTAGTGGCTGTGATGCATATAATATGCAACGTCAAGTACACCAGTCGGTTCTCCCTTTTACAAAGGCTTAGAGCAGGGTTCTTCAAATCTGATTCCAAATTCAGGCCTTGTTTTCAGTTCTCCCAGGTAGTTAGTTTAATAATTACTGCCTATGATTGGTCAGGGGCTTCACACCTGACTGACAGGTAAAGGAAGGCTGGAAAACCAGCAGGGCTCGAACCTTGAGGACCGTGATTTGAATAGCCCTGGCTTAGAGGCTGTAAAAACACCTATGTTTAGCTGATAGAAAGTAATTTTGTCCTGCAGAATTGCTTAATAAATTACGCACAAAAAAATCCCCATTGTCACTTGTTTTGTGAAAACCTGATGCACCACCAAGGACCAATGAAGACCAATCATGCAAAAAGGCTCAATAATGTAATCCAGTGGATGAAGTTTATAAGGTCCAGTCAAATCATCACTGACCAGAGATTCTACAGACAATGTGGCAGTGTGTCTAAGGCCTAAAGATGTACCAATGCTTCTACAACTTATATGACCACTACAAAATGTCCAGGGTTAAGCAGAAAACAACAGAGGTTGATCATTTGAATACTGTCATCCATTTTCATGGACATTCTTTTGCTCTTGCTTGACAGAATCAATTTGCCACATGTTTACCTTGTGTGAATTGCTAATAAAGTTAATTTGTTCCCTCGCTTGTCACTATATCGGCCAATTATTTACACTAAACAGTTCATTAAGTCTTTTGCATCTGTTTTTGTAGATTACCACAGCTACATCTTCCATTTGCTGCAGGGCCTACTGACCACACAGTAGGAGATTTGGATTTATAACAGCTGTTTGTTACATTTCTTTCGGGTTTATTATACCACCTGCATCCCCGCGAACGTGGTCTGGGGAGGGGAGAGAGTGCGCGAGAGAGTGCGCGAGAGAGTGCGCGAGAGTGTGCGCGACATGCCGGAGCACCTTGTTGGCTCAGCCGACGCAGAACCTTAGCGCCAGGTGTTGACCTTTCCGTTCAGCTTCCACGGCCCACTGAGGCTCCTCCAGCTTTGACAGCCCACTCCTCCACTCTATGGGGCTCAGCATGGAAAGAAAATAAATAAATAAAAACGTTTCCAAGCCAGCTGCCTATCCCTTTAACGGAATGTAGATGGCTTAGTGTGCAGGTATTGAGATGCAGGTAGGATTTCTGCTGAGACTTCTACGTGATTGACTCCTTAATTTCCAAATCTTGCTGGCGAAATCACTATGGCAACAGCAGAGATGACATCACACGTTTGCAGCCAGTAGTGTGCAGGCCAGAGAGAGGGACCTGACTGAAGGGGGAAAGTTTCGCCTCCGTGGAGAACGAGCGGCCTGGGCGGGAAGGACGTTTCGCCTCCCCTACATCAGCACTCCATTTTGTGTCTGGTTATTGCTTTCAGCTATCTTTGCTTGTGGCCATCTCTTCTGGGCCTGAGCGTAGGCGTTGAGGAACGGACATCTTAATGCAGGCCAGAGGTGGCAGAGGCAGGGTGCTGGCACAAACTGAAGACGGCTTACATGATGTAGTATTAATACTTAGAATGTGGTCAATGTAAAGCCATTCTCTCTAACATTACTCCATCGACTCCATCGCAGCAAAACTCAATCTTATGACCTTTACAAAGACGCATTGAAGATAGATATTAATTTGTCTGATAGTAAGCGGGGGCCCAGAAAGCAGCAAGGAAGCAGCGGGCACTGGGCAGAGAGCAGCTGGAGATAGAGTGGTGGCTAAGGATGGCCATGAAGGCTGGTAGCAGCAGATCCTGCTTACTTCCAAACTTCCGTCCTGCTCTCTGAGAGTCTCGGGCACCGGATAAGGTTTCTGTCTGCCAGTGCTGCTGGCTGACAGGCGGCTGATGTGTCTCATTAACTTTCCAGGCCGGAGGAGGGTGCTCTGCAGGTGAGCACAGGTCCTCATGAACAGATATGATGGTCCATGCGGTGGAAGCTGGCCTCTGCCCTCACTGTGCCAGTAAAACTCAGCAGATTTTATTTGCCCAGTATTGATGTTTGGAGCATCCAAAGGAAAGCCAAAAACATTAATAAATTCATTAAAAAGTTTGCGATTCTTCACAATCCCACAGAACTGCACATACCTGCGTACACATCATATCTCTGAGCTACCTGCACACAAGCATGGGAGGTATAGGCTGATTTCTAGAAGAGTGTCCTTCCAGGGGCTTCTAGAAACAGCACCTCCAGCATGCCTCTTCAGCTCTTGCCATTTGTTTGACCATCCCCTTAAACGATGGAGACTTACATGTGGGTGAGGCGGGCTGCGGAGTAGCAGGCACACATCAACATCCATCGGATTCCACTCTTCCAGCTGAGCGGGATCACAGAGCGAAGCGTGCCACGATCCGCTGCCAGCCACACTGGAGCGAGCCTCAGGGGTCTCCACCGTCCATCGATCGCCGGGTCTTAATTACGCGCGAAGCGGCTGATTGTTTGGCGTCCTCTAATCTCCATCTGGGTGGTAAAAGGTGCCGATCGATCAGGAAAGAAGGCTCGCCGAGTGCGGTCTAGCGGAAAGGCAGATCAGACTCGCTCCCATGCACTGTTTCGCCTCGTCTCGCCAATGCAGGACGTGGCAAAGACGCATGATGGCCACCGCTTACGCGCTCTCCTCAGACCTTGAAGTGAGATTGCATGGGGATTTTCAAGGTTTTTTCCAGGACTGTTCTGAGGCAGGGGAAGGACAATAAAGATATATTTTTCATGGGACGTCCCTGGAGTCAATTCATGTGGTTTGGAGATATGGAGAACCACAGCCGAGCATTTATAAAGGAGAGTGTCTGTAAGGCTTGGCGTCAAACAAACTGGGCCCCTTTGATAGTCACACGAAACAAGCTCGGCTTTGATCTTCCAAGACCAAGGAGCGGCAAACTTCAAAGTGGGAAGCGTCAATCATCCAAGAAAGCCCAGCAGCTCAGGTTCTGCATGCCTGGATGGTGGCACAAAATGTTGTTCTGCACTGGCTGCTGTCAGGTTTTTAAATGACATGGCCAGATACGGCATTTAATCATGAATAAAGTTTTAATTAAAATCAATAACCAGCCAAATAAAAACAGTCCTTTTGTCTAAGGAAGAATCATTGGCATCACCTGACTGTCCTCAGATTCTTTGACCTTTATTCTTGTATAACCAGTCCAATAACTCTGTATGACCAGTCCAATAACTCTGTATGACCAGTTCTATAATGATGGATTACCAACCCTATAGACTAATATAGCCAGTCCAGCTGCTCAGGAATTTGGGTGACTGACTGCTGTACATCTGTCAAGTTTCCCACTCTAATACTGTTATGACACCGTAATTCCCACTCTGACCATTTCCCAGTATCATCTGCCCATATTCACATGCAGAATCAGGAAGTGTTTTTGCTCCTAAAATATATCATGTTGTGACCTTTTCGCCAAATGGCTTGTTGGGCCAAGTTATGGGATTTCTTCATTTGCTTTATAGCACCTGTAAAATGTGGCAATTCATCACATATAAAAGTGGTTCTGAAGCTATGTTGTGAAGCCATTGATATCAGACCAGCTGTGTTTGCTGACTCACATGGTCTCTAATGAGATAATAAAGGAACCCAGGGATGGGTTAATGTTTATATCTAGGATACCTGGACAGGCAGATTAAATCAAACATTACTCTGGTGACCTCACACGGGAGACTGAGGAGAACGCAAGATGCTGATTGTAAGATGCACCAGAGTGAGATGATCTGCATGTCTCAGATTGTCCCAGAATGGTATTGCCATAGCTTTCCAAATGAACGTGAGTCTAAGAAGCAGGGTTATGTAGTGCAGCACAAACAGACAGTGATTTGAACTGCTCTGCTGGAAAAAAAATTCTGGAGAATCTGACATGAGATGCAAGTGATTTACAGTGACGGGCCGCCAAAGACCTGCTTACTATCAGGCAGCTTTGGGGGCTGCTGCAAGGTGACAGATGCTGAGTCGAGCCCTCAAACTTATCGACTGAAACTGGTCTTTGAAACAAGGAAGAGGATGTGGTCGTGGTCATGCAGGGACCAGAGTTCCAGTGTCACTACTGGAGACAGGAAAACAATTCAGTTTTCAATGCATTGTCTTCTGGAGGTCGATAAGGTGGGTATAATTTTGTAATTGTAGTGCCTAATCCAGTCAGGACCATTCATAAACATGTGATTTTTATTAATAAGTTTATTAAGAAGACAAAGTTCATTTTTAAAAGAGAATTTATCATGATGAGTCCCCACAATATGAAAAAACCCAATACTCTACACGTTGTAGGGACCATTTTTTCGGTCCCCATAAGGGAAAACTCTGTGACTGCAATGTGTGTGTGTGTGTATGCGTGTATGTGTGTGTGTGTGTGTATGTGGGTGGGTGGGTGCTTGGGTAAGGGGAAACTGAGCCCCTGGAGCTGCCCACATGGTAACACAACCAGCAACTCACGCATCCCATGGACGATCTGCAGAAGATCACACAAAGCCAGCGTGACTGTCAGTCCAAAGTATCACGCACACAAGTCACACACTCTTTAACCGGAGAAACCATTTTTGTCTCAAAAGGCATTAAATCCTTCCTCTAAGGCACAGACTTTTTTGTCTTATAAGTTTTAATTTCTCCTAGGCCTTCAGAGACATCAGGCTTGGATTCTATTCTGTGGCATCAGGTTAGAGGGGATGATTAAAAATTCTTCACTGGAGATAGGAAACTCTGGACACTTTCCAGCTTTCTGCCAAGCATTTTTATTCAGCTTTGACAGATGCAATTTGGGAGACATCAGGAATAAATTCAACATCCAAACTACAGTGTTGAATTGCTTTTCAAATTCAATTTTTTTCTTAGCTTTTTTTTAACTTAAGGGATCACAACACGAGTGGAAGTCCTTTACAATACACCCAAACTGGGAAAAATAACTTACTACCTTGCAGACACTGGAATGACAGTCTGGTATGTGTGCTATCATCACTAGAATTCATAAAAACAAGCAGACCACATATTTGCAGGCATGTGTAGCTACAAAGGAACAGGGAGGTAAATTAACCTTCACACAGGGCTACATATGCTCAGCTGACCTTTTACCTATAGGCCTGACAAATCTGTGTTGGCGTCGGGGGGGGGGGGCAGTTGAGCCCTGCACCTTTCCCTCCCAGTGGGTCAATGAAAACTGCTAACATTACAAAGAACCAGAGTGTAAAAAAAAGCAGCAAACCCTCAGCAGACCCTCACTGGAAACTAACAGACACGTATGGAATGCAGACTTGTGACTGGTAACCCCCTTAGCCGAAAAATCTGTCGTTAGGGAAAGAGTCTAGCATGCGTCACTCTGACTCCAGGGACACACATTTCATTCCTAACACGCTATTTGTCTTATAACAAATCTAGAAAGAGGCACTTGCAACCACAGAGTCAAAGAGGTGAGGCATTTCCTTTATATTTAGCTTAAGATTCATTAATAAGGAGCATCCACTGCAGACTAAAGATTAAAGAACCAGAGCAAGGCCTGTAGAATGTATGAAATGATCAGATCAACATTGATCAGTTCCAGGAAATGGCAGACTAGGGAATGTACACACATGAATAAGATAAGGAACCCTTGAATAAAGATAGATTTTTTAAAATAGGAAGCCTAATGAATGGAAGAAACCCTTAAGAGGAAAGGGAACCCTTCAGCTGGTTTATGTACACATTTCACCTACTGTTCCTTTGTACTGAAAGGGTTCCTATTGATTCTTGTTTGAAGTGAAATCATATTTAAAAGACATCAAGAAACACACACAGGTGCCTAATATTATTCTTAGGGACTTTCAAACAGGCCATTTTCAATCACACTTCCTTATTGATGCAAGTGGTGAAAAATCACAAGATCACATTTAGGAAGGCGAAAGAAAGATGAGAATGTGCTGTGTTAGCGGTGCTCCATCTCAGCAGAGTGCAAAGAAAAGGGGCTCACACTGCTTCTTCAATCAGGAACACACCTGAGCTGGTGTTTACTCTCAGCAACCGCCCGATTCCTCACTATCATATCCAGTCCGGTTCATTGTAGAGGCATGAGGAACACTAGTGTGCTGGCAGATCGATGGCAAAAAACACACTTCACTGGATCAGTGCCAAGCGCCAGGACAGCGGTCAGGAAAAACTCTCTGATTGCATGACATTTGTAAAGTTTGCTGTTTCGTCTGTCCCGCAGACCCTCCGGAAGATGACGGCCTGGAATAGGACCACCGGCTCCTTCCTCTGTTCAGCTAACACTCTCTAGGGGGGAATTGTTTTTTTTGGTCCCATTTCCCCTGCTGTGTGTGTATATTTTTGCTATTTTTTTCCCCTCTCACCAACCATTTGTTTCCTAACCCCAATAAAGACACCCCAGCAGGGGTTTTTGGCACTAAGCTCGACTGCTGAGTCCTTCCGTCTATCTACACAGGAATATTTCTGCCTTTCCTGGAGAAACAGAATGTGAGAAATTACAGAATCCAAAGAAATTCTGTAGGTGGAACCAACGATAATTTCCTTCTATATATTTAGAGATGGTCATAATGACCAAAATACATGATTTAATGTTGCTCTGCTCTTAATGTCATTCTTGTTGTACATGCATAGCCCTCAAAATATTTGTGCAACATACTATACCCATGAGAGGCTTAGCCAGCAAATTAGCCTCACAGTAAATACTTCAGTGTACCAAGTTGTCAGGTCCCCCTGTCATTTTGCATTGCGCAGCACGTATATAAAGTAATAAGCTTGGCTCAGTGTATTGGAGTACTGCAAACACAAGTAATCCATTTCACAGGATGTCCTTCAAACAAAAGGATGATAGATGGTAGAATTCTCTATTTTCTAAGCAGGGAAGATTTTGTCCCAGACGCTTGATTTTCAAAAACCTGTTTGTTAGGCCTTAACTCAGACCTGTATGGCCACCGATGCTTAAGAAACACTGGTGAGCATAGATCCTCACGAGCACTGACATACTGCATGGTGGGTGATGTTGCAAATGGAGAGCTAAGGGTGTCGCAGGGAGTTTCTGTCTTCCCTCTTCAGCTGAAATGTCAGCACCCACCCTATCTGATGATACCCTCCGCAGGGGCCTGACCTACAGTAAGCGTTGATGTTGCAGTTACTGTATGCGCATTTACCTTGTGCACTCAGAGAAAATAGCTTGCTAACACATGTGCACTCACTCACACACACACACACACACACACACATGCACGCAAGCACATTCAGGGAAATTACGTGATCTCCATTGACTTTCAGTGTCTATTTTCTATCTCAACTAGCCCCAAACACAGTTGTTTCCATTTCTTTATGGTCCAAACGGACCCTGCAGACAGTGCCTGCAATCGGACTGAAGTGGTGGATTAGAACCCCTATCACTCGGTACCACACTGAACAGTCTTCAGTTGTTTCTCATGACCTTTAAATTCAGCCTTGGCTGAAACAAATCAGAGGTTGTCCACCTCAGGTTAAATTACAGGTGGAATGTAGCCAAAATACAAATTGCTATTATATTCTTTGATGGCCACAGAATCACAATGTGCCTGGAGTCTATGCAGGTAACCTTTCAGTACTAAAACACAGGGAACTGCAGGCATTACAAGGCAGAATGAATGTTACCTACAGAGCAGTGAAACAGAGATCAGTTAACCACTGACAGCTCTCAGACATGGGAACTCCTCAGCAGTACTGGGTATGGAAAGCCCCATACCTACCCAGAGGCTGGTGGCCGTGTAGAACTGTAACTGTAATTACATTGTAATGGTTTCATCAGAGAGCTTCGTATTTTATACAGATACAACAGGTCTGGGAATGTTGAGAAAATCCACCTCTGAGAGGAAGCGTGCACCTTCACTCAACCCAATGTTGGGTTCCAGAAGCACATTGGCTGCCCCATATTTGAATATTTATAATTGACTAGAAAAGGCCAAGTGAATAATGGATATTCTCCCAGGAATAACTCTTTACACTCAATTCATCAGTCGCCCCCTTGCCGTTGATGGGGGTGACGTGGCAAACCGCTCCAGACAATGTATTGGGAGCAGGGATCACCAGTCCTTTTAGCCCCCATCGCTGAAGGGCATATCACACATCAGCTCTGGTTAAATCACTTTGTAAACACTTGTCCAACTTCAGGGAGCTCTACTGCAAACTGGAGCGTCAATAGAGAGAATGACTATCAGCTTGAATCTGTGTCGAGCATGAGAGTGCCAAACTGGGAAACAGGAGATGTACTGGTTGAGGAAACTGATGACAACATAAAGGTTCTCAGCAGGTGGAACTGCTAGTAGTAGTTGTGAATAAATGTGTCCACTAAACCAATAAATGACAATGACAAATAATCCATCCATCCTCCATAACCACTACACTAAAGTTTATCCCAGGAAGTACAGGGCAGGAGGCAAAGCAACCCTGTACACGACACTATTCCATCATAGGGCATACACAAAATTACACACAAAGGGCAAACCAGAGATGCCAATTTGCCTAACTGAATGTTTATGGAGCGCTGGATGAAACCTTCCTCACCACAGGGATAACATGCAAATTCCACAAAGAGATACACAGGGGTGGGATTCCAGCCACCACCTTCAAGGCATGAGATGAAAGTGCTGCCCACTCAGTTACTATGACAAAATACTGAACCATATATCGAATCTAGTATGTGATTCGACCAATAGGGACCAAGCAGGGGTACCAGAGAACAAACAAACACCAATAAGATCAGAGACGTGGCCTAGAGATTACCTCCATCTAAACTGGTGCTAAAAGACATCACCTCTAATGCTCAAGGTCAATTAGGGACAGGACCTGCACCCGGTGACGTAGGCGTGCGGGGGTCTTGGTTGCAGGGAGGGGCGAGTCTTAGCATGACCAACAAAGGATCTGGCATCAGAGACAGAGGAGGTAAATTTGATTTAGCAGACCAAAAATCAGTTAGGTTAAGGGAAGACCAAGACCTTTTTGTTCAATCTCAGGCTAATGGTTATAAGCCTGCTAGTCTTCCCTTTAATCAAAATGTCCCTTTTTTGTAAAGAGCAAGACATATTGCAAAGTTAACTTTTAGCGACATCACTATGTCCTCTGAGGAGAGTCTGACTTTTGATACTGATACTAATACATCATTTAATACAAGCAGCGAACAATGATCACATACAAGTGTCCTTAGTCAGAGAATGCAGATAAAAGTTCTTATCCGCACATTTTATTCTCCTAGGGACTGGTATCGGTCTTTTTTCCTCGCTGGTCAATTTGCTGTCAGTCCCTGCAGCTCCTGGCAGCAACCTAGAGCCTAGGACCAATAAAAACCGTCAGATGTCAGATAAAAATGCCAACAGGAGCTCTAAAGATATCGTGCCCCGGGAGCCCCGGCAGGGCAGTGAGAACAGGGCTGGGACGCCTTGTCCTGTCTTGTCAGCCACAGCGGGGGCAGCAGCGCCAGGAAATGCTACAAGCGCGAGTGCATCACCTGATTCTCGCAGGTAGCTGAAGTCTGACTTTCGATTGCTACTTTCCCTTTGTGATAACGGCAACATTTTGCAGCTGAAGGGGGACCTGGTGAGGGATGGGGACGCAGAGGCATCCTCACGTGCTGATATGCTAGTGAAGTTGCTCAGGGGTAGGTGGAGGGCTTTAATAAAAGGTCTTTTGGCTGTGAGCTGCCTCCGGTCAAATCCGACGGGGTGCCTCTTATTATTCCAACAGCATCCCCACCACAGTGGTAAAAAGAGGGAATCTATTAATTCCAAGAAGAGCTGCTATTATCCATAATGTTGTGATGGTAGTTGTAATTTTAATTTATTTTCCCCTTTCATGCTGTGAAAGTGACTTCGAGGAAGCCAGGATTTCCTGAGCAGTGATTCATTAGATGGGGTTCGCTGCACCCACCGCTGGTGCCTCCGAGGAGCCGCTGGGCCGGAACGCCGAAGCGGGCAAACGATTACGTCGCTAAACGAGGAGAGTCGGTGCAGAGACGCTTAGAGGCATGCATGGCCTCGCGTAGCTTTATGTGAAAGCCAGACCGAGGAGACACAAGACAGGAAAGTCCTGGGACAGTTGTTTCACTGGTGTCTCCAGGTGCCTGCTGGGAATTGGCAGCGGTGAGAGGTCGTGCCACAGCTCTGCGTCACACTGGCACTCCTGTGGGGTGCCAACATGTCCAGTAAGGTGTAAAGAAAGTGGCCCACCTGACAAGCAGTGTAGATGGAAGAGACTCGCTCAAATTAGGACAGGAAAAGACTGAGTCATTCACAGAAGCCCCGCTGAGGTCATTTCCTGAGTTATTAACAATTTCAGTTGAACTAATAAAAGGCTGAGGCAGAAAATAGGAGAATCACCCTGCAGCCCTAAGCCTCCGTCTCCCTGCTTCCCGGGGGCAGTGAAAAGTGCGTGTTTCACTGAGCCTAAGTGTGATGTATCATTTAAGGAACAGTAATCCTCATTGTCTTCCATTTACACTCCATTTTCCCCACCACCAGGAGCAGCACCAAGGGGCCGTGCTGGTGTGATGCCCACCTCCCTGCTTCAGCCAGACACCCAGGGGGGCTCCGTTCCTCCAGTACCAAAAGATTAACAGAAGGAAACAAGTAGCAAATTACAATTACACTTGCTGTTACAGTAATTAATCTGCAATGCTGGGCAGGGGACAGGGTTGGGTGCTGGCTTGGTTGGGACCTCAGGAAATTATTTGGTTAGCCCTGCCGCTAGTTTATGGTCAAAGAGGAGATGAGGGGCACATGAACAGCTCTGTAGACTAACATGCATGTGAAAAAAACAGCTAATTTATTTTTATGGGACAATTTAATTAGCTCAAGAACTATTTACCCTCCTCCCAGCAACAACCCCCCCCCCCAAAAAAACTTGAATAATTATGTTATGGCATGAATCATTAGTTAGCCTACTTGGGTTGTTTTCTGGCTGTATGGATTCCATATTCTCCAAAGCTCTCATAAGGAGCCAGGTGCCAGGTTCTGTGAACTTGGGGTTAAAAAAAAAATACAAGAAAAATAAAGAAACTATTAAACATTCACAAAGCAGCCCTGCCACATCACTTCCAGAATACCACCCTTAAGGAGACCTGGGGAGGGAAGTCTCCACACCTCACGCTGAAGACCATGTTTATCAAACTTTCTACATTAAAATTTAAAATGTTAATCTGACACATATTCCCATGCAGGCATATAGAGTCCATGGGCGATTGAAACAGACAGATTGGGGCAGTCAAACAGATATTCTCCTCCTTATCAGTGAGCAGATACATCTGATAGAGACAAATGAAATCCCTCAAAACTGTAATATGATGAATGTTCCAAGTTCAAAGCCACCCAAAACGCATGAGCAGCTCATCAGCGTTCTAATTAATGTCCGTTGGTAATTAGTTTTTGTTGACATCCTTGGGGCAGATTGAATTAGTTGCCATGTGACAACCTCAGGCCAGCCACAGTGACGGCACCTTTCTCTCAGACGTAATTGCTATCTTCATTATAAACAAGCCTGGGTTTCTGTAGGTGAAGTCCCAAGCGTATGGAAGCCACTGCCAGTTGACAGTGTAATGACACCACGGCGATGCAGAAGGTAGCCATTAACTGGAAGAGGAATAAACTGGCGGGTATGGAGGAGCGTGGCACCCAGCTGTCAGTACTTATGCTGTTTTGAAAGACCAGGGACTGCGCTGCTACTCATTGTTTGAACCACTCCTAGTAAGAAGAAGGCACATACAGGAATGTGTGCTGTGATGCCATCATGCAAATGAGGAGGCAAAGAGGCATCAGGGTGATAATTAGATGCGCAAAGCCTAGAATGAATATACATTGGTGATGTCCTGCCAAAAAGAGGTACAGTAGCATGAAAGGCGTTATCACACGGCCTGGTCATCAATAAACTCCCAAATTGATATATATACACACATGCACACACACACACACACACACACACACACACACACACATACACACAAATGGACAAGTGATGTGGTGGCACAGTGGGTAGCAATGCATCTTCATACTTTGGTTGTGGGTTCAGTTCTGGTTACTCCTCTTGTAGTCTGAAGACACGCCCATAGTGTGTCTACATGCCCTGAAACAGACTGGTGTCCCACATCCAGGGTGTCCCCCTGCTTTGTGTCTCGTGCTTCCTGGGATTGGCTTCAGATTCACTGCAATCTAGGGCTGGAATGCTACATGCGCTTGTAGCTACATCATGCACAATGAAACGAATGAATGCATTGCTTGACATGGGTGGAACCTAAATTGATAAAGTAGATGTTCAACATGGAAAACACTATGCTATGTGTGGCTGTGAGTTGGTTATGGCCAATGCTAGTTACAGTCCGTCATAATTGGCAGTTAGGGAACATTTTGGATTCCCAATAAATTATACAAGCACTGGAGAGAGAGTAGTTGATAAGACCAAGACTGTCTGTTGGCTCTGTTATACCGAACTTGGATGTTGCCTGAAACACATTCAACATACTAATTTATGTGAGACAACATCATCTAAGTGTGTATGACCAGAAAAAGGCAGAACAGCCTTGGCAAGTTAGCCTCCCATGGCATCTAAGGCAGTTTTGCCAGGAAATTCAGACTGGGCTACAAAAAAATTATAATTAAGGCTATAGGGATGTTTATTGTTAGAGATAAACTCATTAGTGGAGAACACAGGATTTAAAAAAGGGATTTAGTTCATTATGGTTGTTATTATGTTATTTTTTATTTTAATTTGTTTTACATATTTATTTTTACAATGTATAGATAAGCATCTCTTGTGTTTTGTTTTTCAGATGCATTGACGGTCGCATTGCCTTTGGTTTAACTGTCCCTAATTGACTTTGTAGTTTTAATAATAAATCATTTCAAAACAAATTCGGTTGTTCCTGCTGTACCTGAATTGCATCAAACCATAAACCCAAATCTGCGGTTTGTACCAAACTGTTAATTTTGTATTGCATTACACCTCTACTGCAACCCGATACTTGATTAAAACTTATGAACGATGGATGGATATATCTGGGGGTTTGATTAGGTGGGTCATAATCACTTGATATCCCAGTACGAACATGATCATGTTGCAGCATGCACATGCTGTTATATACGGGTCTGAGGTCTCATTTCTTTCAATCGGTTCCCTAGTATTAGTACTGCAGTGCCATTTGGGGTAAGCTTAATTTTTTTTTTTAGTTATCCAAACTTTTTGTGAGAGATTTGGATTCTTCTTGGTTTCCTTGCTTTGTCATTCTCGAATTCCACCTCGAAGACATGGTAATGAACACTCATGTAATGCATTAAAAAAATGAAATTACACAGAGACAGGTTGATTACTGTATTTTTTCCAAGTACAATTTTAAATAACTTTCGTGACAGACAGACTGACTTGTCACCAGACCAGTATGGAGACCTGATTGTTTTACACCTGCAGTATACAACAAAGAATATCCAGTACAAATCAGCTTTGCAAAATCAATAGCATTCCTCCTGGCTAATGCCAGCTTTAGGTTATCATGACATTAATTTTTGTATAACTGTGATCTATGAATCAGTCCTCGTGGCCTTTCAACAGTGCTTGGCTATTCCAAAGAACATTCCAGGCCCTCTTCCCTAAACTGCACTGACTAACTGCAGACTAAAAAGCAAATTGAAACTTGACATACTGCTGTCAAGGACCATGGAATGTAGGCTGAGTAGACCAGCACTGTTCTAGAGCTGTAAATTCATGCCTTCGAACAATGAGCACCAATGGGCTGAGGCTAGAGCTGCTGCATTTGACAACCAGGCTGCTACTGATGTCATGTAGGCAGTGTTGGGGATGAGCTAGCTACAATTAACGACACTACCAACTAAACACTTTTTTCAGTAGATTAGTAGCACAACCACTTTTAAAACACTAGCGTTTCCAGTAACTTTTTTTTTTTTTACAAATAGTGATGTAATGTGGCAAAATGCTATATTGTTAAAAAAAATACTACAGGTCGTTGTCAACTTACAACCTATGCAGCTTACAACTGATCAACTTCACATCCATTTCTATGGGGCTGTTATTGTAGCAACATTATTTGCAAATGTGTATGGAGAGTTGTGTGACTGTATCTCAATCCGTGAGTGTGTACTCAGATTTGTAAATGTGTACAGTAATCTGTAAATGTGTATTCAGAATCTGAGTGCGTAATCAGATTTGTATGCGTAATGAGATCTGCAAGTGTACTGAGATTTGTTTACAAATCTGAAAATATGTACATAGGTATTAATGGCTAAAAAGTAGAGCTGTGGGCCATGGCTGATCTGCAAATTTGTGTGGAGGTTTGTCTGTGTGTGGAGGTTTTGAGGGTTTAGGGCTTGTCCCACTCCCGGTCTTTTGAGGGCTTAGGTATGGAATACAGTCAGGGTATAAACCATGAGACAGAATACCTCTCCACACGGATTTTTCCCCCTTTATAAGTCTATTCACTTTGTTTTTACCCGCTAGACACGGTAAAACAATACGAACGTATGGACAGCATAAACATACGCGTTTAAAAAACATGCATTTTAATTCCGCATCAACACGGTACAAGTGTACATGTTAAAAAGGTCCTTCAGTACTAAGGTATAGGCCTACCTACGTTAATCCTTCCTATTCAATGGCAAACGGTTCAATCTGTAATATTTAATTATATTGGATGCCACATGATAATATTTAAACTTTTAATCATAACCACTGAAACTCAAAATTTGTGAAAATTTTAACCTACAGGTCTATTGTTTTGTATGATATGCTAAATTATGTTTGAACGCAAAATTAAAGCCTGTTGGTAAGAATGTGCGTTCAATAGCCTAGATAATTGTCCTGTTAATCGAAACATAATGTCAGAAATCCCTGTGAAAATTTCAGTCCTACTCCGGCCCTGACTACTTTGCTCATTTTAACTTAATATGTTCCAAGTCAGACATATAATTCAGCATATAATTCATATAATTCAGAAATATCATTCAGCGTTCCGTGTGGAGAGGTATTCTGTCTCACGGTTTATACCCTGACTGTGTTCCATACCTAAGCCCTCAAAAGACTGGGAGTGTTACAGCGCTAAGCCCTAAACCCTCAAAACCTCCACACCCAGAAAAACCTCCACATTCATTTGCAGATCTGCGGCGGCAGAAGTGTTACAATAATCATGTGTGAAAAGACAGCAAATTGAGAGGTCCGCCTGAGCTGTAACTGATCACTGGTCTGTAAATACAACTCTTGGAGCAAAATACTTAATTTTTTTTGCCATTAATACCTATGTACATATTTACAGATCTACACACATACAAATCTCAGTACACTTGCAAATCTCATTACGCAAACGAATCTGATTATGCACTCGGGTTCTGCATACACATTTACAGATTACTGTACACATTTGCAAATCTCAGTACGCATTTACAAATTCTTTTACACATTTACAAATCTGATTACGCACACATGCATTGCGATACAGTCACACGACTGTATATACATTTGCAAATAATTTTGCTACAATAATAGCCCCATACATTTCGAGACCACAGATATATGGCCCCGCGAGCCGCTCATCCATTCATCTCGTGTTCAGACTGTTTTATAATGTCATTCAGTTTAATACCTGTATTATTTTTCTCTCTTTACAAAGACGGGCATTTTCAGTTACCAGGTGGTTCTGATTGGTGTTTTTTGCTTTATTACTCTGGCGATGGATGTTAAAGGGTTGAAAAATACTTCACCGCAAACAATATTTAGACACTTTCATAAAAATGCATAGGAGCATTTTGGTTCTTGGACAGATTATCAAAAATCTTTTTTGTTGTAACCTTCACTTTTCCCACATTTTTTCATGTTGCAGCTTGATGAAAAAAATTGTTTACATTCATTTTTTCCTCATCAATCTATCAATACTCCTTAATGAATACTCCAAAATAAAAAAATTGAAACAGGACCATGAGGGACCACAGCAAGGAAGGAGCAGCAATGTTACTGAGCAGGCTAGTGATGGTGAGACAATCAGATACTTAAATACATGGATTAACCAGGAGCAACAAGCATCAGGTGTGGCCCCCATCAGGCCACGTGAGGGAGGGACACAGGAGGGTCAGGCAGACGTGGCGGGCAGGATGTGACATTCGTTGTCCGCCAATGGTTCATTTAATTGATTAGACCTGATTTGAAAAGGCACAGAACTGTCTATACAGTGGTCCCACAGTTAACAATGTATATCAGAGCAAAAACCAAGCCATGATGAATAAAAATGAATTTAAATTATTTTTGCATAAGACTTCAACATAACAAAATGTGAAAAGGTAAACGGGTCTAAATACTTCCTGAATGCACTGTACATGCAACAATAAAAACAAGATGAAAATCAAAGTAAATTTGGCAAAGTTTCTGCAGCGAATATTACGGTTACAATTACTGCACTTATGTTAGATGGATAATATTAGAAAACAGAAATGGTTTATTTTAGAAAACTGAAAAACATTAGCGTCAAAAAAAAAACAGAGCCAGGCCATTTCAGAGAAATAAAGCTGGTGGTGAAGAATAGGAGGAGGATGAATCATGAGAACGGCAACGGCAATGTTCTGGGGGGAAGCAGGGCAGGCAGTGCTCAGTGTGCATGAGCGTAGTCAAGATGAGAGCGATAAACACAGAGCTTTACACACTGCCCAGCAAACGCGCCTGGACAGAGTCCAGCACTGATGCCGACAGGCCGGATTAAATGAGGCGAGGCAGCCTCTGTTTCTGGGCTTTCTGGGATGATGATCAATCTTCCGGCACTAAAGCCGCCTTCCTGATTATGTGTGAACACTGCAACCAGCTCACTGCTCATACCATGTTGCAACCGGGATGCTCCCTTCACAACTTTTCTGTGCTGATTTGTTCCGTATCAATTATTTCCTCCACTATTAACCAAAGGTGGTTAATTCCAGCAGTGTTTTCTGCTCAGCCATGGCTCAAGTGTGGCCTCATAATGTAACGGGTCAACAGGTCAGCTCCCAGTAAGAGCCCTTCTGATCTTAGAAACATTCCTAGGTTAAATTACTCCAGTTAAATATCCACGTGTAAACGAAAGAAGTTACAAGCTGCATTAATATACCAGCGAAGCAATTTACTGTACCAACTGAAAGCTTTTAGGACTCCTCCTCTCTTCTTCAGAGCACTCAAACTCATAATGAGCACATTCTCAATGGTCACAGAAAAAAAATCTTGTGACAGCCCAGAAATTTGAGAGCAAAAGAATGAATTTTTGACTTTCTGAGGTTGAGAAATTGAATATGAAACAAGCTAGTTAAAAGTTCCTGGAGGGCTGATGCTTTTTATCCTTGAAGTACTAAACCTTAAGTTATTCCACGGAATTGTGGCATAAAGGTACTCCACCACTTACAACACAGGCAAATTACAACTCATTGTACTTAAGACCATGATCCAAAAACGTGTACACTAATTAACCTTAATAAGTTTTTTTGAGTCACAGAGAAAAAGCGAAGTCCCAGCAGAGGACATACTTGGTTTCAGTATCGACATAGGAGTTGGTTATCAGAACCTAACCCCATCATAAGTGCAGGACTGTCTGTATAAGGTCACCAAAGACACACAATTTATCACTACCACTCATGACTCAAACTATCTGTTTTCCTGATACGATTTTTTCCCTGTTATTTTGTTATTCTTCAGTGCAGTTTAAGGTTAGGTGTTATTTATTGTCTGCTGTTCTTGCTGCCATTACTGTCTGATAGATAGAGAGAAATACTTCATCGATCCTGGGAGAAATTCATTACTGGTACTGATTGTTATTCTTTGTTAAGATCCTGTTAACTGTCAGTCTGCAGGAGGCGTGACAGTAAGCATCTCATTGTACTAAGAAACACATGACCGCCAAACAGGTTCTAATCTATCCAGATTTGTGAAATGTGTATAGTTGTAAATTGGTACGTGTTTATGTTATTGGGGTGGAGAAATAATATTTCCCATGATGCACCAGCAGAATCCTTTTCATGTTAACATGAATCAATACCCTTCCTGCCTTCAGTTTAGCGTTGCTGTCGGTTAGCCTTGGGGTTCTGACTGAGGCAAGAGGCAGAGGCAGAGGCAGACATGGTGGAGGCATTTCTCCTGGTGAGAACGTGCACGAATAGGACCGTGATCAACAGCTGTGTCAATGCCAGTGGTTTGACAGGAGCTGGGGGAATGGGCAGAAGACGGAGGTGTGAGGGTTCAGAGATCGATTTTGGGGGAGGCGGGGATTCAGTGGTGACAATGACTGTATCTGACAATGCCAGACAATAGGAGACACTCTGCTTTAACTTCCCCTCCTCCCGTCCCTCCCCCTTGACAGCTCGTAAGATCGACATGTCTGCTGTTGGGCAGAGGCTGACAAAACAACAAAAACCCTGGATAAGCCTGGGAACCCTCACTGCCCAGAAATGTGTCATGCTTCTTGAAGATGGATGTCTTACTCTTAAATCCTTTCATGTCTTCAGTCCGTGCTTTGGAATAATAAATAAGATACTGAATATTCCATGCATTGTATATTGAAAATGGCCTAAAATAGTGCAGTCCCATCAAAGTCCACCGAACATGTGACAGCGCCATGCCACTTTCCATGCACACTCCCAGTGAATTCTGAACACAGTGCCATAGTGTATCAGTGATGTGGTTTTTTTGCTCTCCTCCTGGGTAGAGAACTAGTTTTAGTAGACAGGTATTAGCTTCCTGGTGTTGAACTGGGTTGAAGGTGCAGCATATTTGGGCTGATAACTACGGTTGGCTTGCCGAAATGAGCACTTGTGGATCGAAGTGGGAAAGTGTGACATGGTAGAACCTTGAGGCGTCCGTCTTTGCCGCCCCGCAGACAGCATTGGCTCCCCTCCCTCCTCGTTCTGCCAGCTATCTTATGGGAAATAAAAACTCTCGCTACCTTGACATGCCACCCGAGGTGGGCTACACACACAGCAGTGTATCATGCTGGCACAACAGAAGGGCGCCGTCAAGTACCAAGACCATTATCCTCCATATTCTCCTTGGGGGTGGGGGAGGATGTGTGCCTGTCACTCATTGCTGCACAGGAGTCTCTGAGCTCACCCAGGGAAACCAAAGGGAAAATTAATCAAGAGGAATTGCGCCCAAAGTGACAGGTCACTAGAGAGAGCGACAAAAAATTATGTGTCTGTTTAAGGCATTGACATCTGTCACACATGTAACGGGTCTTAATTACCGTGTTTCAAGCTACAGGACATTTCGGGGGGTGGGTTCTGCTATTCCAGCAATGTGGCTGGAAAAACATGATTGTGGGCTGGCAGCTAATAGGACACTTAAAATGAACAGACCTGTAATCCCAAGGTGAGGGGCTCCAGCCCCAGGAGAGCCTCCGCTGTTGTACCCCAGATTAATGAACCTGTATCCGGCATAATCATTAATGGACAATGTATCTTTTGCAAAAAGGTGGTGGCGATGTAATAATGATCCAAACAACCTCTACTCAGAGGGAACAGGGATCTGATGGGAGGAGATACAAACTCTGGTAGGTCTCTATGGTTCGATCAGCTAGACAGGAATACAGTCGTGAAGCACTGAAGGTTCATCTATATGGAGGCGTTTTGCTCAAGGAAAACAGGGGATAATTATTTCCTGAGGCATCTCATCCATTAATCTTGGGATGCTCTCATGCTGTGAGGTGTCGGAAATTTTCCAGGCTGATGCTGTGCTGTGTAAAGCCCGTGGCTCCACTGTCCAGCTCCTCACAACTACCCCCCCAGGCTCCCTGTACTATTATCAAAGGAAACAAATTGTTTAATTGCTTGTGGGTGCTCAGTTTTGCTTTGGCCTCACATAATTGACAGTTTAATGTCGCAGATGCAACAGGGTGGCAGAAGTGAATGTGTTTTCTGCACCACAGACAGCACAACAAATGCATCACGGGAAGCTGGAGGACCTGCTAAAACCTTTAAAATAAAGGTTTAGATTTTGGAGTATGGAATGAAAGCCAAGAGATTCAACCTTTTTGGCCACATGCAGATGATTTTCCATCAACATGGCGCCACTAAAAAAATGGCTGAGAAGTGAGATTGTCAGACAGATCATTCCAAGTGGCTGGGGGGCAGCAGTATCAAAATTACATCAGGTAACAACCAGTGTTCCCCAAGGCTCTATCCTTGGTCCTCTCCTCTGGTCTCTCTACATTACCTTTCTAGGTCAAATCTTCCAGTCTCATGGTTTGTCCTACCACTATTATGCTGATGACATCCCAATCTATTTGATCCACTGTCTATGCTCGGATCTCTGCATGCCTGGCTGACGTTGCAGCTTGGACGAGGAACCATCATCTCCAGCTTAATCTCTCCAAGACTGAACATATTTTTTTCCACAACAGCTCTATCATTCCCCATCACATCACAATTCAGCTTGGAATATCCACACTTTAGTAGCAGATTTACCCTGTATAACATAAAGAAGATCGTTTGTCTCAGTATGCAGCTCAGCTTCTAGTCCAGGAACTTCTTATGCCAAAACTTGACTATTGCAACGCTCTACTGGCAAGTCTACCAGCTTGTGCTATAAGACCAACGTCTGATATTCAGTCAGACCATCACATCACATCCCTCTGTATCTCTCTTCACTGCCTCCCTAGTTCTTGGTGCTGGCTTACACGTCCCTGGACAGGCACCCATCTCCAATCAAAAGGCTTCTCAAGTTCTATGTACCATCTTGCCCCCTTTGGTCAGCAAATCAACAACGCTCAGAATTCCCACATATGGAACCACATATGAAGTGTCACCCCAGGTGGTACTCCAGTGTGGTTCCGCAGCAGTGGAATGAGATGCAGAACCATGTTCAGTCATCAGACTCCCTCTCTACCTTCAAGAAACACCTTAAGATCCATCTGTTCCATAAGTTCCTCTAGTAACCTGAATGTTCCTTGAATTTCACTTACTTGAATAGTCTTATTAGGTTCATACTTTGTTAACAGATATATGTGTAGTTGTGTAGCTGTTGAGTAGCTCCTACTCCAAAACTGCTTACACGTGTACAGTACCTGGGCGTTCATTGTCAGCTCAGCCTAGCTGCACTTATGCCTAGTTGATTCCGTGACAGCATGAATGTGCCATTTACCTCGCTTGTTTGTTGCTTTGGACAAAACTGCCTGCTAAATATGTAAATGTAAAATGCGATGAGCTTCAATATCAAGCCTCTGAATGGTCAGTAGGAACACAGGTAGGGCATGAACGTTTCTGGGGAGGAATAAGGTTAGTATAAACACTCTCCTGCACACTTTAATAAGGTTATAAGGTTATACAAGTTTGCAGTATGTGAGAAAGGAGGAGAGCCTGGCTCCAATGGCTTTGCAGATTCGAGAGAAAAACTATTTTCTGTATGTTGTTCAGTAACCCTGGCTGAAATATCCTGTGGGTGCTAATAAAATCACCTGGTTCCAACCTCCAGTCCCCATGTCCTGTGGATCTGAAGCCCCAAGCTCATAGTCAGTTTTAGAAAAACTTCAGCAGGGCCTCTTAATACTTTGACAGTCAAAACTTCCTGGCTTTAGCTCACAATTTTTACCAAAATCTGACAAGATTGAGACATTTTTCAAGCTTGTGGAAACTTGACTGTATCATAAATATTTCTTGTATTTCTAGATGGCGAGAAGGACCACATGGTATTGGGGACAGGAGAAGGAACTGGAATTTTATTTGGCTCAGGATTTTTGTTTTTAGGGTTACAGTAACTGGGGCCAGACAAAAGCAAGGAATTAAAAAAAACTGAGTGCATAACATAGGTGTGGGCATGGAGCAAAAATTGCAGGTGTCAGAATCTGGACGTGAACCCAAGTTAACGAGAAGGTCAGGAAAACACAAAATTGGCCCATGTTCTGGCCAGCGGATTAGCCGGTTGGATTCCCCACTCATCGATCTGCAGCAGTGTGTGCTTCTGGCCAGACACCTATGAGGATGTGAGCAGAATCAAGCGAGTGACTCTCTCCTCTCTGTGCATTTCACTGTGTGATAAAGCCCACAGCGCGTACAGTGACAAGGACCGAGTGGCTGACAGCACACACAAGATAGGAGGTGTGTTCAAGTCTTCCACCCCTCCCGAGTTGGCTTGAGCAAGAATCGTAATGATTATCAGTACGAGGTTGGGAGAAAAGCAGAAGGAATCAACCCCCTGCAGCACACATCACAGTACAACCCAGTTCTTAAGGTTACAGCCTTCATGCTTCACCATCTGTCTTTAGTCCCCCAATTTTCACTAGACACTCCAGTCTGCCCCAAATGTCTCAGCTTCTATATTCCCAGCACTACAACTGCCTGTGTTTACCTGGAGGTGAGTGGTCTCCAAGCATGAAGGAGTTCTTTTTATTATATAGAATTCTGCATATTAGCAGGAAACAGAAAATAAATGAGGGTAATATAATGACAATGGGCAAGTGGAGTCTCTCATCCATAAATGATGACATTAATGTCAAGGGTGCATGCATGATAGACAGCAGAGCAGAAGAATTTATCAGAAATGATGAGAAATTTATTGTGCTCCCACCTGTGTAAAAAACCCAGCATCAATGCATACTCTCTATGCCACACTCAAACCTCAGATGTCTTCACTTTACTTCATCATATTTAGGTAGGGGGGGGGGGCATAATGCCCCAATAATGGTCATAGTAAAGCTGACAAGACACACTTACAAGAAGGAACATATCAGTGGGACAAACGGGGGGAGGGGTATTGATTCTCCATGTAAGCCTTATATTTTGTAGACTGGTACCTTGAACCTACGCTCTGGGACTTAAAAGGACAAGGACACAAGAGGGAAGGCAAGAGATGCCCCCCCCCCCCCCCCACCCAACCTATATTCCACGACACGTAAGTGTTCCATGATAAATATCCACCTCCACTGCTGAAATGAGAAGTATGTGTATGACCATGTAGTCTCTGTGGTAAATAAGTCCAGGCACTGTGAGATATAATCAGGGTCAGAGTAGGGTGGGTATAATCTACTGTGATGCAGCTCCTTAGTGCACAAATACCTTCCCATGCCTGTAGGAAGATAGCCACAATAAAGAGACCCCACAAGGCCTTGCAGACTCCTTATCACCTGCCAGGATGTTCAAGCAATATCTCCATCCCCTCTTCTATATGTTTAGAATGCCATAAATTTTCAAAACTCCTTGCACACTTCCACTTTTCATAACCACACACCCAAAGCAGGGTCACAGTGAACCTGGAGCCAATCTTCAGATGCACAGGACATGAGGCAGGGAACACTCTGGATGAAATGCCCGTCCATCACTGCAGGAACTCTGCCCAACTGTAGTTCCTCAGAGGGAGTTCCTGAACAGTCCCTACACCAGAGTAGGTACTTTTCGTTTCACCAAAAATATTGGGGTGGGTCTTACACCAATATACTTGCTGATTGGTTAACCACAAGCACCGGTGCTAACTTAGAAGCTATACAAGGACTTCAGAAGTAGTGGAGCAAAAACTGAGCAGACAGAATTATTTTTGTATCACAAAAATGCATCTCTATATTTCTGCATTGGAAAATTTGATCGATAACCAATATGCTTCTGTCCCATATCACCGGCGCCAGCGGTAAAACTTGCCAGCACTTATTAGTGGTATGACATTACACTGTTTTTTATTCTGAGGAAAAAGAAACATCAATCTGCTGGTCAGATTTAATAGTAAATTATAAACATGGTGTGGGCTGAATAAATAAAATGCTCTGTCCTGTGGGACAAAGCACTGGGGACACAATAACTAACTGACTAACAACTAACAAAACGACTTTTATCCTCCGCTATTTTGGGGTGGTGGTGCAGTTTCATATGAACCTATTTCAGAAGTGTAATGTATGAGCTTTTTGCATCCCCCATGCTAATTTAATATAAAGGTCACAATTCCTGTGACACACAAAAGTGGCCAGGAGCTACAAAAGTTCCCAGTCGAGACAGCCCAGGAACTCGGAACTAGGTTCTGGAACTTTATTGGGAAAGCATCTAAAGAGCTGACTTCTTTCAGGACAACTGGATACTGGATGACAGAAGAAAGCCCAGACAAACCCCACACAGACACACAGAGCTAGACTGGGAATCAAATAAACCCACATCCTTAGTTTAAAATGTGAGGTTACACTATTAGCCACTATGCCACTGTGCTGAAATCTGACCATTTAACCTGCTTGCTATAGCGAGGTAGTTACGTCACACAATATGAACTGAAAAGCTTATTCTGATATACTATTATTCAGTCTGCTCATCTTTGCAGAGTTATGCTAATCCGTGCATTTCTATTAGCTGAGGGGAATCTATACTTCACACAGATGTCTCTCACAAGTGGAAGCAATGCTATGGCCAATCAGCAGGGTTAATTTGCATGATCTGTACCAGCAGGTGAGAAAAAAGGAGAAAAAAAGGAGAAAAAAGGTTAATTTCACTTGTCAACCCTTTAAAATGTTTTAGGCTGTTTTTGTGCAGCTTAAAATCAGTGCAAGAAGTAAATTTTCTCAGGAGGCCATGTTAAAAATTATGCAAAATTATCTGGCTCACATACATTCTGCATAAAATCTATTGTTAATAACATATTATTATAACTGCTTCACCATGCTGTTATATAACCAACCTCAGACTTTTTTGTCTTCTAGGACAATTCTTTTCAGAAGATGCTGTTCAAGCCATTGAAAACAAGATCCCCACAATACACTTCAAGCAGGCATTGATGCAGGTGTGTTTGGGTTGTGTGCAATGTGAAGAGGGACATGGAAGGGCTGAGGTCAGGCAACATATCTGTAATTAATTAATTGTTTAGGATATAAAGCAGCCTTTTTCAAAAAGTACACTCCATCTTTTTCCTGTCAGTTAGTCTTTCATTAGCGCTGACGTGGCTGCTTTGGATGCTGGCAGTGCTCAGCCAGCTTGTTATATCCCAAGGTTGTTAATAAACGCCCCGTTCCATCTTACAGACCCTGTGTCGCTCCTCATCCAGCAGACACACATCTTACTGACTGATAACTGACAGTAGCGATCCAGCAGGGAGCCCTCATGATGAATGGGATCCTTTAATAAATTAAAAAACACAGACGAATGACATGCGACACCTGGAGGCAGATCAGTCCTGACCCCAGTGCCTCTTTTTAATAAAAACGAGCCATCTAGCAAATCTGCCCCCCCCCCCACATCCCATGTTTAAACAATGAAGCAGTTTATTGTGTTTGATAAAATTGTACTCAGTACGATAAATAAATCGCAGCAAAGTGGCCAGTTAAATTCCAGGGCAGATGTCATGTGACTAAAACCGAGATGCGCCAAACTACGCCTGACACTCTCCACGATATCACATGGTCTGACAGAACACATCAGCTGCGGATAAGGGCTGAGTGGTAATAGCACAGTACAACACAGTGACCAGGATTTTAATAAGCGTTGGGCTCAAACATCAGACATCAAAGGGGAGAGGCTGAACCGTGGAGAGATGGAGGGGAGGCATCTTCTGGGTGCTGGCGCAAGGCAGCTGAGCCCTGAGTTGGCACAAGAGCTGGCGCAAGAACAGTGTAAGAGGTGCTTGAAGCCACATGCGCACTTCCCCATGGCTTAGGGTGCATCTGCAAGGAAGTGAACCACCCTGGCAACAGCTCCTCGGCCAGGGAACACAGTCAGGGCGGAACCCTGCCAGCCTCCAGACAATGCCTGACCCAGTTTCCCCTAGCTGATAATGCAGGACACTTGAGACCTGGCACGTGTGCTTCTCACGGGCTTCTGATACTTTCCAGGTGTGTTTGTTGCCTTTCCAAGGAAAACCCAGAAAAACAAAAAGGCCTCAGCACAGAACAAAAAGCGACTTACGCTGGAGACTCAGATTTGATCCCCACTGTACCACCTCAGCCAAGCGGAGATTCAGGGAGCATAAGATGTCTCATGTTTCACTGGGTGGGTTCAGACGGCTGGGTTCCTCTTCTGCTGAAGTTTGGGCACCTATGGTGCTCGCAGAGGAACAAGGCAAGTAACAGTTTCCTCTAAGCATGTTACACCACCCAACAAAGACTGAGACTGAAAGTTGTAGGTGTCTGACAGCACACACGTGACAGGAGGTCTCTGCTGAGGAAGCATGGGAAGACCTACTACAGGATTAATTGTTAAAAAAAAAAAAAAAGGAATAAAATGAATCTGTGAAAACTATGTTTTTCTCCGTTGGTACAAAAACGTCCAAGAAGCCCATGTGCAGACACACTCACCCCCATCAACAGGATGCAACACCAGCAAAATTACTGGTAATGCAACGCAGTAATAGGTATGTAGGAAGCTTTTCAGTAGGACACTCAGCCTCAGGCTGCTCTTAGGGATGGTTTATACTAGTGCTGGGCGGTATACTGGTTCATACCGAAAACCGTTTTTTTATTATTGTTATGAAATGAATTTTTCTTATACTGCAATACCGGTTTAAATAGCCTTACACAACGTTCAGAGAGTGGCGCTGCTGGAAACTGTTTAAGGGGTGACCTAGCTTTCTCACTGCTGCACCGCTAAAAATGTACCGCGAAAGATCAAAAACGGAACTGGAGTTGAAAATAATGAGACACTGGGGTTGTCAAAAATCGATTCTCAGACACTAATCGATATTAAAAATTAGTATCAGATTTACAGAACATGAAGTCTGGCCTTTCGTCGCTTGCTTCTACGTATCGAGGGCAGATGTACCTGGATAGCCATTTAAACTCGCGGATTTTCTTTGGTTTTGTTTTATTATTGCATAAATCAGTTGTTAATGTTTCTGACGATGGACTGGCCGGTGGATTATAGAAAGAAAGTTTTCCGTTGCGAAGCATCAGGTTTGTGAACTTTCTTTGGCGGCATCATGGTCATTCAGCATACGGGCAACCAAAATGAAGCGTGCCGAAGTAATCGACACTACAGCGAATACTGTTTTATTAGCCAATCAAATAACTTGTTACGTTGTCGCGGGCAACCGGTGTCGATATGAAATAAGCACTGCGAAATAGAGCGATAGGTTTTAGACAACTAATTTCTATTGCGTCCTACGGAACGCACGTACAGTATTAAAACCTTTACGTCCTATAGAGAAAGAATCTAGTTTAATCTCTGAAACAGTGCTACAAAGTTGTCCCGACGAAGTCAAGTAGCACGTCAAACCTGGCGAAGCGTCTTAAAGACCGACATTCCGGTTTTTTATCAAAAATGTTAACTTGGCCGGCGCACACCTTAACATTAGCCGTTTATCTATAAGCAGTTAGCCAACAAACACGTTAGCCTTATGTTATCATTAAGGTAGCGGATCGGTGCAATGGCTAATAATAAAATAATATAGGAACAACGCAAAAATGTAAAAGAAAGATGTGTCCTGTAAAATGTGGTAAACGCCCAGTCATACTTTTTAAAAAATACCGTCGTATACCGTGAAACAAATATAACTGAAAAATACCGTGATATAAATTTTTGGTCATACCGCCAAGCTGTGTAGTTTATACTCTACGTAAGTGGTGCTGCTGCTCATACTTTCACGCATAGTTTACATCCATTTGGAGAATTAAAGGTCATATCCACCACGGGGCAATGCGAGAAAACCATCTTGGTCAGCTCCTTTGTTTCCGGTTTTACTTTGTATGAAGTTATGGCATGAAATGTTGTACATCTTCTAATAGTTAATATTTCGTACTTAGTATTAATAATAGAAAAAGATATTTTTTTTAAATAGTCATTGCAATATTTAAGAGTTTAAAATACAGTAGAACCTTGGAACTCGAATGCCTCTTAACTCGACCAACTCGGACATCGAATGGGTCTGTCGAGAAAAATCTAACCAAAACTCGGAACATAACAAAACAATCCTGCTAAAACTTGTACTGATTGAGACGTGTCTCTGATGGGCTGACACAAAGGCAAACAGACTAATACTGGGATGCTGATACCTATGAATGGCTCTCAGTCTCATGGTACCTCTTGACCAAGTTCAACATGCAAAACCTGTGTTTCTGTATTGAGTGTGATTTTTTTGTGCTTTATCTACAATACATTTAGTGATACAGTAATAATGCCCCCTAAGAAAGTGAGCAGTGATAGCAGCAAACTAAAGAGGAAAGTAATGAGAGTAACTGTAAACTTAAAATAGAAATTACAGTGAGACTTGAAGGTCGTGCACGTGTGTCTGCTCTTGCTTTGGAGTGTGGGATTGTCATTTATTTCATGTTTATTGCTTTTGTAAGTGTGCTTTTTCGTTTGTGTAATAGTTTTATATTGATTGTTAATGCTTTTTATCATTAGGTAGGTAGATATGTTTAAACATGCAATCAATTGGGAGTCTGGAACGGATTAAACTCATTGACTTGGACCTTGACGAAATTGCAACTCTACCAGCCTTGTGGAACGAATTAAGTTCTTGTTCCAGGGTACCACTGTAATTAAATATTTGTGGATTGTTTTTTGTGGGTTACACATAATATAGTCCAATAAAAACTTCCATACAAGCATCACATCCCATGATACATGTAACCTTGCAAACTGTCATCTAAATGATGAAAAAAATGTTGCCGTAGACAGTGTATTTTGTGACATTACGAAATAAACGATAGAGCATAATAAGAAACGATAGAACGTTTTTATCTCGTCATCCTATACATATCGTCATATCGCACAGCCCTATATGACATATTCAGGACCGAGGTCTCCACAGCCTTCAGGCAGCCTGGGACTAATAGGCCCTACCTCATCTAAAGGATGGTTGGCTGCTGGAGATCCCAAGTGACCCTCTAGGATTGGTGACCCATCATTATCTCCATTACCACTAGTAATGCTAATAGAATTGCTAACAAGCTAAAGTTTGCAGCCGCAGGACGAAAAGAGTCACTCCATTACCGAAAGGCCATTCCCCGCTCACACATTAATCCGGTCACTTCATCCTCCTTGCATTTCCCTTTCCCTCACACATCTCCATTCAGAAATTCTCGGAAGCGCTCCAAGTTGACCCTCATTTCCATCATGCCAAGAAAACAATGCCGCAGCAGCCACATAAAAAAGCTGGAAAAATTCTGTTAAAAATGATTTCTTTCATTTTGTTTGATTTCACTGCCTGACGGCCTTTTCTCTTTCATAAAAACACCAAACCCAATAAAAACCACAACTTAAAAACACTCACAACAAAATAAAGGAAAAATAAAGGAAATGGCCACTTTTCATACATGTGAAGAAAAGCTTACAAAGCATAGGGTATAGAATTTTGCTCAGGGTAAAAACAAGAGGTTTTTCGGGAGTCATTCAGTTAGTTTTAGCATTCAGTGTTGTTTTGCATGAACTAATGGCAATACAGATAATTCTAAAAGCAAAGAAACAAACAGGTTATTTTCATGAAGCCATTAGTCTTGTAAACCCAAACACTTGAATGAATACCTATGAGAAAATGAGAATCACTTTCCACTAAAATCATCCAGTGAACTGGGCCCCATCCAAGGGTGAAAACCATTGATTGCCTGTACTCTACTTTAGGTGCTTAGCAAACACATTTATCCAGTATGATTTACAGGTCTTACAATATTACCCCCATTTTGCACACTGTTTACAGAGGACACCATAAGGTACTGGTAGAGCCTTCAGTCTGGGAGAAATAAAGGATTACTGTGTTCTGTCAGCTAGGGCAAGTTCTTTCCAGGTTCTGTTAGTTTACCTTACTGGTTCTTACCAGGTTAAACCAGCTGGTGATTAGGAGCTTGCAGTAATCCCACCCACTGGGTGTTACAATGCTGTGTTTCTTTCAGCAATACTTCACCCTACAACCTTTTGGTCAGGAGCTGAGCTTCTCCACCATAAAGAAGGTGAAACATGAGGTAGCCAATCATTAGAAACTAGGATTTAGGATATGCATTATACAGCATGTCTAATCCAGGGTTTAAAACTGTCATGAGGATAGTTTTAGAAATTCATGCCATCCTCCATGTGTGACAATTATTCTCACCAATCAGAAGGGCCATGCTCCTTGTGTGCCAATCATTCTCACCAATCAGAAGGGCCATGCTCCTCGTGTGCCAGTCATTCTCACCAAACAGTGGTGGCCCAAGGTGACTGCGTATTCGCCCACAAACGGTATACACATGAAACCCAAGGAAAACTTTACATTTGCAGTGCGAAAAAATATTGATTCCTCTGCTCAACTATAAGTGAATTATCTACCAATTTCATGGTCAGAGATTGTTTACAGAAAGGTCCTATTGTTAGGAGTACAAGCAGCATTAGCTGCAGGATCCCTATTGGTTTTTTTCTTACTGGAATTGTTTTATTTTTATTATTACTTCATTTAACTTAACACAGTCACAGCTTTTGTGATAATTGTTTCATGTTTGATTGTTCTCTGTTAAGTTAAAAAAAGTAATAAACATGTTGGAAGCAATTCACATTTTCAAGTTCTCATCCTTGCATTAGAATATAGACAATTAATATTTCGATGGTATCTCATGTGGTAATGTCTATTACGCACTAAAGTTAAGCTTGACTTTTAAAAAATATTGCAAATCAAATTGCAATATATGTCAGAAAGATTAGATCTTTTCCTCAAAGTGTTCAGCCCTAACTTAAGCAGACGATGGGCTGATAGATCACGTACGCATGCCAACCCTCACCTCTAACCAATGCCCCCAGAAGCCCCAATTCTCAGCAGCCCTGTCGCTACCCAGAGAGCTTCGACAATGTGGCTCACGGCACGCCCAGGGGACCAGTAGACCACCACAACACAAACAGCAATAAGAAGCTGCATCCATCAACTGGAAGCGATGCCAGAGCGCCTGGCTACAAACAGAAGTAAATGCGTTTGTCTGAACTAGTGATGGACTAAGAGGATTTTACTGTGTGCAACCAGCCAAAGGAGGCCAAAACACAGCACGACCTTCATCTTTCACCAAGTGAAAGAGCACTAATTGAGATGAACTCGAGTTGAAAGAAACAAAGTTCCTCGTCTTCAAAAATTCAATTTTCAAAAACGATTAAATATGATTCATGGCTGAGAAAGAAAAATACCAACCCATCACAGTACGATTGGCTTGAGAGGTCCAGGCGGATTGTGTCCCTGAGCTCTGGAGTGGATGGAGCCCCCGAACTGAGCTTCTGTGCCTGGCTTTAGTTTGCAGTGTTCCTGTGAAATTTTACTGCAACACTCACATTGGACTAGCAGAGTAGGGGATGAAGCAGGGGCAATGCATTGTGAAGCAGCAAGTATTCAAATTTTCTTGCACCAACCCTGCTACCATCAGGAGAACCATCCCATTCTGGCCAGAAAGCTGTGTTGCAGTTGGACTAATGTTATCCCCAGGGTGTAACCAGGGGTTTTGGTAGAAATGGAGAATGGGAGATGAATGCTATGTGAACCTATGAGATTATGAGGAATTTTAAGATGCAAAACAAGAAGATACTAGCTTTCAAGCAAAGTAGAGAAATGAACCACAGCAAGAACATTAAAAATGGGGGATGATAGGGATAAAAGTTATGTTATGGCTGGGAGAAAAAAGAGACTTCAAACCTGAAATTTTCTATCAAACACCAAAAAACAGCTTTTCGTGAGTCAGGGATTTTTTCAAAGACACCCAGCAGATGTTAGCCTGAGGGGTGGGGAAAACTTCATTAAAGTCTTTGAAAAGGTCAAATTAAAGTATATGGCTGTAGGATAAGGCCTCCTTCATTGACAATACATGTCCCCTGTTTAAATATTCACGCCCATGCAGACTCCACAGCGAGGCGCGTAGCAATGGAAGTAACATACTGGTCTTTGCCAAGCAAATGCTGCTGACTCTGATTATTTTAGTTCTCCCCATTCTAATAGTCATACCAACATTTATTGGCATGTTGTTTGCTTTTACATTTAAGTTGAGATGAACTTTATTGTCCCTGAGTGGAAAACTGAACTGTCTGGAATCACAAAAAGACATCAAAAGTACACCAAACATCTAGAGATATAAGATCCATCCACTTGTCTTCCATAATTACTTATCTAGTACAGGGTCGCCGTGAGCCAGGAGCCTATCCCATGAAATATTGAGTAAGCAGTTCTGAGGAGGCCAGTTCATTACTGGGCACAGCCACACAACAAAAAAAAAGCAGCACTTTACCTAATGGTGAGAACAGGCAAACTCCATACGCACAGTGGGTATGGCATTCAAATCCCAGTTCTGGTGGTGTGAGGCAACAGCTACCCACTGAGTCAACCCACCCAAGTCCTTTAAGTGTTTATCCAAAGTAGGATCACAGTTAGCCTGGAACAAGGGCATAGATTACGATATGGATGGTAGAGTCATTTTCCTACCAACACTGTAGGTGGACTGTATGTGTTTAGGGTTTGGGGCTAATTTGGTCCCTAGTGTTGAAATCAAACCACGCCCTTGGCCTGGAGCCTCTGCCAGGAAACACAGGAGACAAGGTCATCCTTGGATGGGATGATTATACCTATGCTATATATTATTTTTTTAAGGACAATTTGATTGGTTATCTCTCTGAACCAATCATTGTTCCTTCTGCCCTCAGAACATTTTTTGTGTAAGTAAAGCCCCGATTGAGCAATTAAGATCAAGAATCAAATTTATGAACCATTCTCCCTACTTGGTCCCAAGTTGTAGCTGTTAAACTGGATTTAATTTTGCAATTGTCTTACTCTGCCTGGAGATGTAAAATATCGTTCTGAGCCTCAATTCAGGTGAGCCCAGCATTTATGCAGTTACAGATCTTCAAAGTTAGAGATGAGGAGGTTGCAGAGTCCTTAACTACTGGAGGTTCTAAAATTACTTACACATAGTGACGGACAGGGCCCTCAAATCAGTAAACTATTCATAACACCTCACTACAGCATGAATAAAACAAATTATTATGATACTTTAAGATTTTTCAGTGGTTTTCCCATTAAGACAGATGTCATCCACAGCTACACAAGTTAAATTCAACTGTGCTTCCAGTGAATTCTAATGCAGGAATTTAATAAGATTGAACACTGAGCGCCATACTTACCACAAAACATCAGCAGTATATCTGTATGCATACATGGTAATTTCTGACTGAATTGTAAATTTTCAATTCCTTTAAAATAACTAAGCGTGAAGACATGGCTCCGTATGTGATAATTACCCAAGTTAAAAAAGAAAATCTTTTTTATTATTTATGTTAGACAAGTTGGTAGGCTGATAATAAAAGTAGGGGCGGGGAATGAGTTAATCATTTAATTATTAAAATATTGCATGCCTGTCATTAGTTTATATGGTATAATCTCAAACAGAAGCCCTGCTTTTGATCTTATTCAACACAAAAATGAGTTTGTTCTTGCTTAGTGTTTATTTCATTTTTGAATTTTGTTTTGACAAACTGCACAAAATATTTGCAGCTCCGCCTCCAAGTCTCTTGATGCCCCTGCTGACACAGTGCTTAACGAGTAACGAGCCAAGTTTTCTTTACAAATTACAGTGTTCAATAGACTACAAACAAAGCTGTGAATCTGAATTAATGACTCTGTACAGGGGAAGGAAGATCAGTTGAGGCTGATCATTTCATTTGAATAACACCCATTCAAATAATAAAATAAATGAACAATATACAATGCTTGATTGTATTGCTCCCTCTCTCGGTCAAACAGTTGTGTTCCGCTCCACTGCTGCTGGTTCATATGGCATCCAAAAGATCTTACACACCTGAGTTTTATTTTTTTATTTAAAGGAATATTCATCTTTAAAATGAACGAATAAAGAATGATACAAGAACGCTACACTTAGACCTTATAAAATGTACATAATAAATGGTTGATTTAAATGTAACGTTACAAAATATACAAACTGGTAAAAAACAAATACATACTGATAAAGATAGTCAATAAATAACACCGTGGCTTCTATTCATTTTTCAGTGTCCAACAGAAAGCAAGTTCTGAAAATAGTAAATAGGCAGAATGTGCACTAAAGTGAGCACATGAGAAACAGCTGTCACTGCAGATTCAGATTCTTGAAGGGACTGGCTGACAAGCGTGCATGACGATGCCAACCAATATTCAGCAATAAATTTGCGACAAAAAAGCACTCTTACTTTTGGATTAAAGCTGAGTATCGCATTCACAGCTAATCAAGCAAAAACTGTGCTGAGGTATGGCCCACTGGAAACCCCTCGGCAGAGCAGTTAATCTTCACTGCCTTCAGCATGCAGTGCCAAATCAAGACCAACGTACACTGAAGCTTTCTGACCAAGAGAGTAGGTCCAATGCAGCCAAGGTAGGACTACAGAACTAAACGTTTTTAAAAGACAGAAAAAGGTGCCTTCAGTTCTGACACTGCAGATTTATGTTTCACTGAATAACACTGGACTTTCAGCTTGTTACTCCGTTTTCCATGACTGTGACAAAAGTTCACGTTAGCTTGGGGATTTAGTTCACACCATATCTTGGATTTAAATTCACAAAGCACACGATCCACTGTGAAAAGGATCTACAAATGATCAGCGGTGCAAGCTTATCTCCGATAAAACACCGTGTCAACAGGGGAATCACGACGAAAGGCAGAGAAGAAAGAGGGAAAGCTGGCGACATTCTGCACCGGAACGTAATTAAAATGGCACAGGAAAGGAGCAGAAGCCTAGCGAGAAGCCCCTCTGTCTTGTCATGCAAGATCAAACACAGGCTGACAAAAAGGATATTGATAATCAGTGTATTTGATCTCAGTTTGCCACATGGTTACAGTTTTCCCCTTTGAGCTCCAAGAGAGGCCCTGCTTTGAGTCTTTGAGGAAGCCGTTTAAGCTGAACTGCTGCAATAAATACACAGCTGTATGAAACGGGTGAAAGTGCAGAATTTTAAGGACGCTCTGCAGAAGAGTGCCTGCTAAGCAACCAGAATGAACACATAAATACACATTGATTTGTAATTTGTAACAAATAGTTGGCACTGGCCTCTTAACCCGCTCACTCTGCTCACCATTCCCCTCCATCCCAGGCATCACATACCATCTGTCTCTTCCCTGCTCATCGTTGTAACTCTCTGGGAGAGCAGGGCCTGCTGTTAGAGGCCAGGCAGGAGGTTCTCGAGCACCAGCTCGAGTCATAGGATCCCCATACTGACACATTCACACTGGGGAGCACCACAAGGCTCTACTGCCATTGCTACAAGGAGCTGCTTCTTCCCCAGAAAGAGTATATGAGTATGACTGTGAGCACATGTATTTTCACAGTGAGGAAATAATCCGTCTGCTGCATGTTCATGTTCGTTTCCTGAGTTTGAAAGGTCCAGGCCCATGTCAAATTGTCATAATTGATGAGGCTCACCTGACATGGACTTTTAAAAGTTATGTATTTTTACAGGGCCAAAGGTCAGGCTTACTTTGTAGGTCTGGGCAATAAATGTTAAGTTTCTTTGGGGCTGGCAGTCCCAAGGCCACTCTCGCCCCTGTCCCACCCTATGACCACCTCCACTCCACAACCTGCCACAGAGTCATACTGCATGGTTACTCTGTGATGGAGAAAAGTGAGCCAAAGTGCCCTTCACTCAATGCCGCACTTAATGAAAACGCGCCTGCCCTTCACGAGTGATCTAAGCTTTACCTAAACTGCTGCACAAACACAATTCACATTTTAATTACCAAATGCATCCAGGCACGGTTTGAAACTCCACACTTGGAATAAAAGCTTAGAATTTCAGCAATTTCATTACTGTTATGCTTCAGGAAAAACTGGGCAAAGTGATACTCTGAGTCTGTGCTAGTCCTTGGGTTACTTAGGTCACTGTAGAGGGTACTTTTATACCAGTATATCAGAATATAACTTGTTGCTCTTGTCATTTCACCCTCAAATCTAATTTATAAACCTTTCAGCTGACCATGGATGTATATATCCATCCATCCAATTTCCGTAACTGGTTATGCAATACAGAGTCACTTGAGCCTGTAGGTTATTCCAAAAACAACAGGGAATATGGAAGGTGACCTCCTGGACAGGATGCTAGTTCATTACAGGGCACGCACACAAACATTAATGCCAATTTAGACAGGTAAAATCATCTAACTGCAGATTTTTGGACTATTGGGAAACCTGTGCAAGAGAACAATATGCAAACACCACACACAGGCTAAAGATTAGCAGCGGACCAGCACAACAGCACGGGACAAAGAAAGGATCAGAAAGAGGACAGACCTTAAAGCGATGAACATGACATATGCACAAAATTCAGACTAACAAGGAACAGGTCAGCTGTCCACAACTAATAAGGAGAAGAACAAAACAACATATAAAAGGGACATTTCTCTCTTTGGCTAGAAGTTTGGGTGCCACTTTAGCATTTGCTCTACTGACGTTTTGGTAAGTATGTTCTGTCCCAAGCCATCATTGTCCAGCCAGGAAGCAAAAAAAGCACCATGTCATGGTTTAATTCACCATGTCCTCACTGGCATATCTGCTGTGTGCAAGATGACCTGGCCCAAACAATTCATCATGGCCTTTCTTGTCAATGTGTGACTGAAATTGAAGCCCAGGGAAACCAATCAGAGGGCAGTCCCACAACATAGCATTGCATTGTTTACTAAGGAAATTGCAACCGTTTTCTATAAATGGTTCAAAAGAGAAAGATTTCACAACAACGTGTAAGAGTAACGCGAAAAGGCATATATCCAAGATTACTGGGAATAACTATCCTTACCGTATCCATGTTGGTGCAAGACTGTGCGACTGGGCTAAGCTAGACCGGAGGGAGGCACGCCTCCAGTGTACTCACCAGCAGGTGCCCAGGGTGACATGAAAGGGCAGGATCCTTGCCAGAGGACATCACTATTTCCCAGATGTGCAACTGTCCCTTGCTTCAGTCCCTTTTAAGGATGTGAGGTGGACATCTAAAAAGCAAAAAGGGTGGGGGGGGGGGGGGGTGTCATCCTTTTTCTGCTTGTACAAAGCACTGCACTTCAAAGCCAGCAGGTGCCTGCAAGTCATGCAAGAAAAGACACGCATGATAAACCTCTCATACTTAATTCTGTCAAACACACTGTGAGACTGGAGGAAAGGAGAAATTTTCCAGAAAAAGTGCAAGGTCAGAGGACAAGCCCTTCTACTAATTGGTAACGGAGAATTAATTGTTAAGGATATAAAGCAGTATCTTCTCCATAAGGAAAGTTACAGAACTTACAGCTGTCTTGAATGTTAGCTCTGTTTCCCCCGCCTGTGTTCTACTAAACTTTTACATGTTCCTCTCCCCATCTATTCACAATCAAAGGAGACTCCAATCTTACATGTGTATAGCTACAGTTTAACACATCGAATTTTGACCTATGGCTGTTTTTTTTTTTTTTTGGTTCATTTTTATGGAAATTAAATTCATCTTTTTCTCTTGGTTCCAACTCTTTATTTGAACTCTGGGTCAAGGTGGGTCAAGACACAATAGTTCTTTTTGCAATGTGCCCAACTCAACACATTTACACTGGAAATGGGCAAGGTTAGAAGTATAACAACACCAATTTTAACCTACTTAATACAGTGCACATTGTAAAAAAAAAAAAAAAAAACTCAATTACAATCACAAGAATATTTGTAGCTTGTAACTTCACACTATGGGTGTCACAGGGGCATGGAATCCCTGGCAGATTCCAGGGCCCCCCTGCCCCCACCATCAACAAATTCTATTTCTAATTCTTCAACTCAAGCAGAGGGCCCAAGGTGACATTTTGTTGGGGGGGGGGGGGCAGAATTTCTAGCTATGCCCCTGCTTTATAGCCCTGGAAATGAATAGACCTAAGAATGAGAAACTCATATAATGATCACCTAATACACTTAATCGATTGATCTCAATTCTTAAGTAGGCTGTCATCAGTTGTGTTAAACATCTATACTTATATCTTGCTGGTGTGACATAATTTTATTGGCTATGTCAGAAAAATCAATCACTGGCCTTATTTTCACAAGGTGAGTATTATTACTGAGACTTGTAAGGGGTCACAGGGTGCTATAAAGTAGCTTTCATTCCTCAAGCATAGCAATCCTGTAGATTTTGCCCTTTGTAGTGATGTGAATATTCAAGAATCCTTGAACCCTTATAAAGAGATTGAGGAATTGCTTGTAGTGCAGTTTCTTTCCCCATTCTGACCAGCAGCAGATTATTAATAAAGTATCATAAGATGTTGAAGTAAATCAGACATTTAATGCCAAAATGCCAATTAAACATGTAGCCTAACTGGTACACATGTCTAAACCTAAACTACTATTATTACTGTAGATACCTCACATGCCGTAGTTGGTAAATTTAACTATAAAAAAACTATACATTTACAAAAAAAAATGTTCCCATACCAAATTAGATATTCCAGTATTTGTTATGAAAAATGTGATTAGATCTTTAGTCACACCTAAGCGTGCTTTGTAACACGTAATATCAGGATGCATGTTAACCATACCTATTTATCAGGGATTGTCAATTTGACGTGTTGTGTTGAGAACACGTTTTAAAATACCATGTCCGCGGTTAAAAAAGAAACATCATAATGTTCATCAGAATTCGCCATGGTGTTGACCCCTGTCACTGAACATAAAATGTAGACATACAGAAATCACAAAACACCTCGTTTGGTTTTAGCTTGTAGTCGAACGGAAACCGCTACATATCCTGCCTCTTTCGCTTTAAAAACAGTTTGGGGGTATTATTGCATTCTAGCTGACTATCTAACGGGTCGCACGCGAGTCACGAGATGTCGCGTGCTGCAAGTCATCGCGAGGACAATCATAACTGCCGTTATTGACAGCATTGGCGTTCGCTGAAACACAACTTAAGACATTCAGCAAATCCGCCTGCGCTAGTATTTACGTTCTCTGTGACAACAATAGGAAATTGTCTGAACGAAGGACGTATTACATATTTTTGAAAATAATCGGGACAGGCATTCTGAAACTTGGACGTCTGGTCACTAATCATGAAGGTAGCAGCCTATACCTGCATACCAAAGTACCGACATTCCTGTTGAACCTGGCAAACGACATAATCTATCTTGCCAGATATCACTGACAAACACACTCGGAAAACAAATGTTATATTACTGGGTATCACCGGCCAGTTTGTAATTAAAACTGCTACTTTATATCCGTATCTTCGCCTGACAGCCAACTGGTTCGAAGTGATATCCAGCAACCAACGAACGAGGACGTCGTCAGTAAGAGGCGGGCTCATTAGAAATTTCAAATTTTATTAGAAGCCAATCGAATTTTCGTTTAATACTACATCACGAATCAGCGTTCTTTTTTCTTTCTCTGCCATGCTTCTGAACTGATTTTAAACAAAAAAAAAAAGGTGATTAATTCACATGGAACGTTTAATAGCAATGGCATATAAAACTCAAGCAAAGTCATTTACCATAAATGCATTAATCTATCTAGAATATCAGACAGTACTGATAGTTAATAATCAGACAGTCATTTGTATTGGTGATTTTGTTCACGATGTCGCGCACAATATCTATCCTGCACATTACATAGAACTTAAAAACTATGTATTAAGTTATTATTAATGTGGTAATCTGGCTTACTGTTATAGTTATCTATTCAATGCCGTACATGTGCTTATAAAATGTATAATGTTTTATTATGTCTGTTTTACTCATACTTTTGTGCAGCCCTTGTCTGGTCACAGAATTACAAATTAAGATACACAGGTCAATCCTGGATTCACAGAGGCCGGTGAACTGAAAGTACACCAGGCATATGAGTTAGCCTGATTTTTAGGCTTGTACCATCTGAGTGCAGATGTTACATTCACTGATGAAAGAGGAAGTAGATTTTCATACTTGCAATCTCCTTGTGAGGAAAAAGTTTATACCTGCAGTTCTGTAAAGGCATGCTTAAAGCTTAAAGCTGTAGCTTACCAGGCCTAGAAATGCATAGGAAAAAATGAGACAGAACGGAAGAGGTCTGCCCTGTCACACATATATGCACACTTGCACGCATGGACAGATTTGAAAATACAGCTGGAGCTGTAAAACAGGAAGTGAGTGAGTTCTGTCTTGTGGCCTCATCACTTACAGTTTCCGTGTGCAGTCTTTGTGTAAACTAACTGGTCTCTTTCACTAATTTCTGTCCATCCCTCCGTAAAGGTGAGTTTTGTCTGCTTTATTATTCAGATATCTAAACCTGTCGATTTACTTTGCATTACTTCCTTTTTCTGCCTAACAGTCCGTTGAGAAAATTTGGTTGGGGGATGAAGTGACACTGAAATGGCTGAATACTAATCACAAGGGACCTTAAAAAAATGATAGTTGAGAGGTTTTTTTCTGAAACACTGGATTTATAAATATAACAGGATGCATATGTATTTAAAGGTTATCAGACAGATGCTGTAAACCAGCCACGGAAAATGCATGTTTAATGGCTGATTTGGACTGAAATGGAGGCATTTCTGGGACTGTCCACACATTTTTACATGAAACATGTGCAACCACTTATAAAGTAGGACCTTGATCTAGAAACATTCCCATAGTAATCTGTCTTTCCTGAAGCCTGCTAACTTTCTATGTATAAAGTATGGTTGGGTCAAAAACAGTATGAATGTATTATTCATACTACATAATTGATAAGTATTCATACTCCAGCTCTGATAGGACAGGAGTGAGAATGAGCCTTGGCAAGTGGATGTTTTAAAATCTCCGCACAGTATTGACCATATATTTATTCATTAGTGTGTCACTTTTCTATGCCTCTTTGTCAGCTGTGGGCGGTGCACTGTGGACGGACCTGTAATGCTTTACAGCCTCTGGGAACCCAACATATTTCCCAGTAATTATGACCACTTCTCAGACGAAAGTAGCTTTATTTCCTGTCTGTCACATGACCAGAAACTGCGTACTGACAGCTTTCAGTTCTGCCGTTGACTGTCACTCTGGTAGCTTCTGTTTTCCTTCTGCCTCCTGTCATGCTCTACATAATTTAATGATATAGTTTGGCTGGAATAGTTGCACATCCAGTCAGATGACTGAAAAGGAGATTTCAAGCTTCGTCTGGCAGTTTAAACTGAGCTCAGGGCAGTTTGTGTGACTAACAAAAGCTCTGGTTTGATATTGGAATTCCCTGAGTATGCTTTGGCTGAGTGCTGTTTTCCCGCTATAAGTAGATGGCTGTGGATGAAGATTGGCTGAGCAGCCGACTCCGACTGTGCCAGCTGAACGCGGATTCGCTTCAGGGACGCAATCAGGTAGGCCCTGCTGCGCACTGTGCAGATGCTTCCATCAGGCACCAGGGGGAGACAAAGCTCTGCAGACTCAGGGCGCAAATCAGTGAAAGAGTGCCTCTGACTGGACAAAGGGAGATTTACACTCATCTACATTGTAAATTAAGCTTTTAAGTACATTCGGTACCACTTTACAATAAGGGTCTCTTTTGCCACTTGTAAATGGTAGTAACTCATTAATAAAAAAGAAAACAGTGTTATAACTTGTTTAAAATTGTCTATTGGTAATTTACAAAGTGTTACAACCTAATTAATAACCAGATTATAAACCATTCATAAACCCTTTATACGGGTAGCCTTATTGTAAAGTGTTCACCGTACATTCAATCGCATGATTGCCATAAAATAAATAAATGAATTATTATTCTGTAATAGGAAATAGTGGTTTTATGGTGCAAACACAACTACATAGCATTGCCTTATGCACAACTCAAGATGCAATTTAAATAGGCCTAATTTGATTAGATTGTGTCTTGTTTCTAGGGTTTATTGGGGGTGACTGTCAATTATCAGTTCTTCCCTCCACCAACATATGAAAAGTCCTCAGTCCTGAGATCACTTGGAACATATGCCCAGGACCTGAAGGATGCTGTTGGTAGGGAGGTAAATACAAGTCAGGAACTACTGGGGGCAACGAGGGATCAGATCCTCAATCAATTCGCCCAGACACTGGCCAGAAGTGTCATGCAGTCGGCTAGGTCTCAGTTAGGGAATTCCGTCTGTGGACCCCGAGAAGATGGTCAGGGTGAAGAGTTGGAGGCTGACAGATCCCCCAGGGTTCCTGTCCTCATGGAAGGCCATGCGTGGGGAGGCGAGTGGGAGGTAGAGGGGGATGACGACGAGTTGACCTGCGATGAGGATGTCCTCGATTCTAACGCTGGCCTGCCCAGTGAGGGCTCCATTGACTACCCCAACCCTCCTCCCACCTCCCCCCTCCTGCCTGAGAGAGCCAGCAGCCCCGTACTGTTCTGCAGGAATCTCAAACGGGGGCTGGCTAATGGATTCCGTCCTTCCCCGCCACCCCCCACCCCCAAAGACTCAGTGCAAGGGAGTCCCACCTACAAGGAGGACAAGACAGACTTTGTGGCTCGGCTCCTGCGCTCGCTCTCCCTGGAGTGCATGCAAGGAGGCCTGAACGTGTCGAATGGTGAGCAAGATGAGGTAAGAAGAGATGTAGCCGCCCAGGTGGAGGTGTCCGGGCTGTCAGAATATGCCGCACACCTATCTGCGGAAATCATTGGCTTTCTTGCCACCCACAACATGGAACATCCAGAGGAGCCAAATGGAGGAGCACTCTTTGTTGGTAACCAGTCCATGTGCACTCACCGAGAACCTACTCTGTCTCCTGGATGTGACCTCCAGCCGGTGAACAAAAGCCCTGTGGACACATGTATCTCTAGCAGGTCAATGGGCGATGCGTCAGGGTATGACAGACTCCACGCAGTAGCTGAGCAGTGGGTAGAGAGGGCCCTGGCAGCCGCACTCCAGGAGGAGGCTGCAAAGCAGGAGATGGCTGGTGACACGTCTTCACCATGGAGGCAAACCATGGACATCGTGCCTAGCAGCAAGGCCCTAGGGAACAAGGAGGCCTCATTGGCTTCTGACTCTGGGATAAACAGTCCGGAGGAGTTTGCAAGGGCTCTAGTAAACAAGGCTATGCAACAAGTCGTGCTTCAGATGCAGCTGGACCAGGAGCGGCGACCACACCCTAGTCCTGGAACCCAGAGCTGTGGCAGAGTAAGACCGATGCAGTGTGTTCCCCCTCCTCCACCCAGCTGCTGCTCCTTCGCCGCAGACGTAGCGGAGGAGGTGCTGAGGGGCTCCGTGTTAGCAGCTGCTAAGCAGGATGTACAAATGCGGACGACCCATTGGGGCCCTGAGGGGTTAGAGATCAGGGTGTTGCTGGGCAGCCAGACCCCGGGCAGCTTGCAGGTCCTGCAGGGCCTGATCCTCTGGGCTGCCGCCTCCTACGTGGACGTGGGGAAGCTCCAGCTCACTCTGACGGACGTACGGCTTTACACACAGGTACGCCAGGGCCGGGTCAGTCGCTTTTATTTACTGTTTACTTCCTTCAGCTGAAGATCACCCCCTCCAGATGACTTAACTAGACGTAGCTATAATATCCATCCATCCATTTTTAATAAATACCGAATTATGTCATGATGGTCAGGTGCTTGTATAAGTCCCTGGGCAGACTGCCAGCCCGTGGCAGAGTGTGTGCACACATACATACACTCAATCACACGGAATGGCCAATGTGATGTCACTAAGTAACACAAATAGCATGTCTTTGGACTGTGGGTGGAAACCTGAGTACTTGCAAAAAACCCACACGGACGGGAGGACGCCAGCTCGTAGCTGGAACCTGATTCGAACCCATAATCCCGACGTATCTGACTGCCTACCCGCCACATTACTCTCACATGATTGTTCAATGCATGAACACAATGGGACCCCAGCAACCCGTCGGTAGTCCCGGAACCTGAATAAATGTAGCGCGTTATGTGTCACTGGCTCGTATGGCTGATTCCGTCCTTTGTGATTATAATGACAGATTCACAGCCGAGACCAAATCCAGGAGGGAAATTCCAAGCAAAAGAGCGTACTTGGCGACCAATAGCATTCTCGTACTCAGGGCTGGTCAAGCCATTAAGCAACACAGGCAGACGCCACATGCGCTTCAAGCGGTACTGCATGCACTCCAGCAACATTCAGCCCAATAATTCCAACTTTCCCAGTTCATTTTATATGTCCATTCTGAGTATATATTTAGCATATACAGTATATTCAGCATCTGTATATTGTCTGGGTGACCCAAAAGTACCATAATGTGTTTATTGCTTGACAGAGATGATGAAACCTTCATAATGATAAGGGTTCAAAAGCTTTATTGTCATTTGTACAAGTACAGTGAAACACTTGCTTGTGTACCTCCCTGGAGAAGTAAACAATATATAACAATGAAGAACAATAAATAGCAGTGGCAGAAAAGTGAACAATAGCATACAATATAAAAGCAACGCACAATATATATACAGTAACATGCATGTAGGATAACAAGGTACTGATATTTAAAGTGGCAGTGATTAATGAACAATAATAACAATTGCCAGGAAAATTAATGAATTTGCATTCTGTCAGCTGTCAGGCTAGGTTGGTAACGATGTTAACAGCCACACTGCTGATTACCGCTGTTTTGCCGTTCAGTTCTGCACCATAGCCCAGAGGGCACAGCTGACTGGCTGGACTGTGGGAGACCTGGTCGAGTCACTGGTGTGGTTTTGTGAGCAGCTGGCCGATGTGGGAGCCGGTCCGGATGACTCTGCTCTGTTGGAGTGGCTGGAAAAACAACTGAGACAAGACAACTGACTGGGGAAGCCAACAGAGCAAGGCAATGGACAGTGCGTGCAGCCCCAGGACTGACACAATGAACAGCAGCACCAGCAGCAGACTGGGCCAGTTGAGGTCTGCCACACATTTTTCAATCCATCAACTTTTTCCTGTAATGTGTGTAATTTTTACTAAGACATGTTTATCGTTATTCTCAATTGAAATCACACCCAACTGTGCATAACTTAAACACCTTCACTGTACGGTCATCCTCCAGGAGAAGTGACACGGGTGGGGGAGGGGTGTCACGCATAAATATACATGAAATGTCATTCAAATATTAGGCAGAAGGTGGCGTAGTGGTGAATTAGCAAAGCCAGCAACCAAGGGGCTGTTAGAATAAATGTTCTAATTAAAAACTTTTACTTTGTGTACCCTTATGTGTGGTTTCTATGTCTTTCTGACAAAATTATTCATTTGCCACCCTCAGAGGGCCACTTTGGAACTAACCAATCTCTATGGAAACAAAGTGTGGGATCAAAACAGGGCAGAGATTTACACACCTTTCATGGTCACATATTCATGGTCATTCTGGAAATTCTCATTCTCTCAAAACCCGCAGACGATCTTTGCGGAAGGTTGTGGTCAGTACTGTGTTTACCAGACAGTTTTCTATAGACATTACTGGGTTTCATAAAGCTAGTGTTTTTCCTGGAGCAATTCTGGTTAATTCCCTTCCGCATGGGTGTAATGGAGCTGTGTCAGCTTTTATGTGACTTCCTCATTCCACGTGGTGATGTCACTTCCAGAGAAACCTGTGAAACCAGTGGCTAACCACAAATGTTGCCTCAGGCCTACTCCTATTTGTGAAAATGTGCTAATTATAACACACACTGTAGGGTCACTCCAAAAACTGCTTTACATGAGTAGTATCGGCGCTTTCGGGGGGAACCAAAGACTGCCGCATGATGTAATATCCTCATTCACACGGTATTCTTTTCACTGGATCCAGCCTCCGCCAAGGAACTATGTCACAAATACATAAGAATAGATTTAACATTAAATCCAGGTGTTCATTTTACATTATTAGAATCCTCAGAGGCCCTATCTTCATTGATATACATTTCTTTTAAACACCATCTTAATCCTCTCAAGCTTCTGGATCCCATCTTAGCAGTCAGAACATAGATCTACAGCACCTGTGGGCAGCATCAGTTTGTGTCAACTTGCAATGACTGTGTCTCTAGGGTTGCATTTCTGCTGCAGTGAAATTAGAAAGCAATTTGTGTGAAAGCATTCCGGCAGGGCCTTGGGCCGTATCGGGAGATTCATGTTGCAGTAATTCAAAGCCAACAGGCTCCCTGTATTATCTTATGCCAGCTGTTAGTATCAATTAAAACAATGATCTTGCTTGGTTTGATATTCCAAATGCCCAGGCCTGATATTAACCTACAGTGTTTGCTATGCAACACCAAAATAGACTACTACAGGTATGGTAAGAATATTAAAAAGTGCCTGCAAGAGATATTAGACAGGGGTCACCAACCTTATTTATGGTATAACAGGCCGAGGGGGACGATAAAAAATCATTTTCTAATAATTGTTATGTGAACCAAATACAAAATTTATTGATCAATATCCAGCATAAATCTACTGGTAATGAACATCAGGCTGCTTGGCAACGTAGTCCATGTTTATTGAAAAAGGCTGTACGGTATTTACGACAATTTTCATGAGATAATCTTGCCCTTTAGTCTAATTAAAACATGTTGATATCTCCTGGGGCGCTTGCAATCCAGTTGTTTTAACCATCAAAAGCCGGACTGTGGTTTACGCCACCATTAGTAGAACATCAAAGAAGAGAGCGTGTAGACCAGAAGAGGAGACTCGAAGCAACGTCTATAGTCTGTACAGCTTCCCAGTGGAACAAACAAAAGCATTAATAATAACCATACGTTCACAGAATCAGCTGCAGACGTTGTCAATTTTTTCGTAAATTAGACGTTTAAACGTATGTTCCCGTGTAGTCACCCATCTCTGCGATCAAGCTTTTTTCCCCAACCAAAGCCGGTTGTTTTATTTTTTATTTTCCTTCGTCCGAGGCGCCCTTTTCTGCAGTTCCTTATTGCCCACTGCATTTGCAGTCTACGTGCGTGTATGGCCTGCTTTTGACTCCTAGAATAATACAGGCTTTGGTTCCCTTTGTGAGTGCGGTGACTCCGAAACCCCTAAAATCGTAAATACTTAACACAGCTGCGGACGTAATGTTTATTTATTTATTTAAAACCCGGATCTGATCAGGCTTTTTAAACAGCTGAGTTACCCACTGGCTTACTTCCATTATTTACTTTTGGTGTTCTTTATTTGTCATGGCTTATCGGTCTTGCGTTTTGAGCTGTTCATGCAAAGTTTCTTGAGAAGCTAGACTTCAGGGTTACCAGAGTACCGCAAAGATTTAAGATGTAACACATGCAGTTACTAGGGCAAACGCAGGCTGTGCTAGCACGCACATCTGGCAACCTTGTCTTAAGCTTTAGTACCTTGAGGAAGTCGAAACCCTTCTCCGCAATCTCAGCTAGATTTGTTCTGCGCCGCAAAAAGACGCACCAGAGTAAACCAACGTGGGAGAAGAAATACTGCCCTCCGACGCAGAAAGTTTCTTTACGGACTCGCAGACGGTTTCCTTCTTCCTTGTGTTTACTTATTAGACGGGAATGCGATGGCTACTCAGAACAACCAGGATTATTTCAGATCCGCTAGTAATGAATCGTCCTCATACATGATGGTTCCTACGAACAATCGGAGAGATGCGCCGTCCAAGCTGTGGATTGCAATGGTCGTTATTATTGTGGTGGTGCTGCAAATAGCCTCCACCACAGGAGTTTTTCTCTACTTGAACATGTCGATTTCTCAGGTAAGATGACAGTATATTGATGCGTTTATGAAAAAAAAAAAATACAACTCAGAGTTATTTAACCATAATACAAGTAATATAAGATCCAAACAGACTCGTTTTTATGCAGTTTTTAAATTATGCTTGATTCAGTTTTTTTCTTGGATTGTATAATTGTATAAATGAAATATCATGTTATCTCAATTTAATCACATGACAACAGCAACTTGACCTGATAAATAAATGTAAGCTACATTCAAAATATTCCCAACATAAGAACATATATTACTAAAGTGTTATTCTCAATGTATATGTTAGGCTGCTTGTCTGGATGATATATTTTCCATGTCACATATTAAGAAATTCTTTTCTACCAGAATTCAGTAAGGTTTGCTTTCATTTCTTTTGTTATAATCAGACCTGATGCCCAGATAAATAGAAGATTCATTTCTTTTGGCGGGTTTCCCTACGGTCTCTGCAACTGTTTCTGGGCAATATTACTGCGTTTGAGAAACTGACAGATCGACTGGAGAAAACAAGGCTACCGAAGTCAACCTAGATCGACTCTTTGTATAACAAAAATATAGGCGATGATCTTCTGATAGTGCTTTTTATATCTCCGCCCTTTTCAATACGTTGCATATTAATATAAGATAATCGATTTTGCTGTCAGATATTGATTTTCAGGCTAGCCTGCGTTCCTTATTGTGACGAAGTTTAATATATATATGCTAGCTGTGTTTATTAAACTGCCTTGTGGAAAACAAGTTGTAGCCTAGCTGGTACACCTAAGTGTATTTGTGCTTTTAATGTCGATCTAGGTTGACATTAGAATTGTCGACATCCAGACTGGTAACCAATTTGAAGCTGAGAAATCGAAATACACTTTTAAAAGTTTCAGCTTGAGAAAGTATTAGGATCCTGCCCAGAAATGCCGAAAACATCACTCTACTGTTTCCTGCTATTTTATATAAGAATAATAAGTAGGTGTTAGTGCACATAAGTACTTGTGGTTTTTTATTTATACATTTTTGTATAATAACATCCACGCGTTTAATTAAATAGTATGGGGAAAATTACCATCCGTTATCCTTTTTGGCACGTGAACCGATGATCTGGTGGAAAAATTGGTGAAAAATCTTTAAATTAATCCCACATTATATTCTTCAAAGAATGGAGAGGAAGATGCCATTGGATTTACACCTTGTCCCTTTCTCTAGGTAATGTTTATATAACGATTTAGGTTTGCTCGAGGTAAAACTGATATTTTGACTACATTATAAAATAAGTAATTCAGAAAGAAACAAAGATAGCTACAAAGCGAGGATTTTGTGTCATAAAGACAATCCACTAATTAAGCTTTATTTAACATACGTATTACATTTGTATTAACATTGTAACTAATAAATCATGATAATCACCATGCATTAAGCAGTAGTTATTGCCCCTTCAAAATATTTGGAGTAACCGGTAATTGTTTTTCATTGAATAACCAATGTAAAATTTAGAAATTAGATTTTAAAATAACTGTCACTTATGTAGTTTACCGTAAAGAAAAACACACACTTCTTCAAAACTATTTGTCGTAGTCTATCGTGACAGGACTTGAAATAATTTAGAAGTCCGTCTAAATACGTTAAACCGGCGAACCAGCATTCAGCAATTTCAGCCCAGGATCAGTACAGGCAGTCTGCTAGCACGCACTGCCGGCCCACCGCAGGGCATTCTGGGAGAAAGAGCATTGTTTAATTGTCTCCTTGGCGATGGCATCTACCCTTGCCCGGCACTTCAGTCCATGCACTTGTCGTATAAATAATGGACGGCAGCTTGTGGGATACTGTTCATGCCGCCATAAGCTTGGAGTGTGTAGACCTCCCAAGTTGGACCCATAGTCCAAAAATCACAAGTCTCTTTATTTACCATTTAGTTCACTGGAGATCCCGATAGTAGCCAAACTGTTTTTTCTTTATTTTTTTAAACACGTCTTCATTGTACAGGGATACAGTTCAGAAGAAAACTGGAGAGGAGGGATATCCAGTGCTTCCATTAAAACTGAGGAGACACAGAGAAGGCTCTATGTCTGGCTGATGCTCAGTGGGACAGACACTGTCAAGTGACCAGGCAGATTTAGTCTGTCGGATCATTCCCTTGTCCTGGTCTTACGTGATGTGGAAACCTCATTTGCTGCTAAAAATAACAGATAGTTGATTATGTGTCTTTGGTAAGCTACTGGGTTTCTTCACAGCAAGTCATTGTGCTTTTATTTTCTTGGAAAACACCTGCCACAAGAAAATGTTAAGGAGGAATCAACGAATTAAACAGGATGTCCTGAGGGCAGAAAACTGACCCAATAAATAGGCCAGATTCAGAAAAGCAACAGACCGTGGAGAGCTGAGTGGGTTAGCTGGATACAGGGTTGGTAGGGGGGTGATCCGCCCTCAGCCATGGCGGATCAGGCTAATGGACTCCAGGTCCCAGCTCTATAAACATCCTTTAGCTTAGCATAAATATCCAGCACATCACTGTGGCATGAACTGGTGTTGGCCAATGACAGACCCCATCTGGTCTCTCAGTCAGAGTGGCAACCAATGGCAGAACTGACCTGCGACTGTATCAAAAAGGTTCAGCCAGTGACAGATTTTGCTTGTGGATACAACAGCCAATGACGGACCATGTAGTAACATCTAATTCCTCCAGGTAGCACTGTGAGGTGGGGTAGCGGGGTGAGCTGGGGTGAGCTAACATCACCGCCGGAAGACCATCTGACGCATGCCTCCTGCACTCTGCATGCTTCCTGCTGGTTCAGAGTTCTGGAAGGAAAGGACGCCTTTGGCTGTCTGGAAATTACTATATTGGGTGATGAGTAAGAACCCAAAGCAGGAAAACACAAGTTCTCACACAAAGCAACTCTAAACAAGCATTTACAAGCAAGCTGACCTAAATCCATTGTAAACGAAAGCAGCGAATGAACGCATCCCAGCTGTCAGTTCACTCAAGGTGCCCGTGACCTCGCTCTGTCGTTAATACGAGTCCGGCGGCGTGGCCGTAATTGCTACAAGCTTCAGCGGCACCAGTGGATTAAGCAGTTTGGAAGTGGCTTCAGTGAGTCATACGAGTGCCGTGCGGGGTCCAGGAAGGAACCCCAGCCTGCCAGGCCGACCACATCTCTTCACGAAGGCCGTGCGAGGGCCAGCACACAGCTCCGTTTGCACAAACCCTGTGAGAACAATTTATGGGCTCGTCGGGGAAATAAAGCTATTCAGCTCTGCATGAGAGCAGGGGCCTCCATTATGCAGTCTGCAGTGCATGGCCCCTCCTTCCTCCCTCGCCTGCTGGGCGAGTTAATCTTCACCTGTGCACATAGGTGTGCTTTGAACCTGACACTGAACCCTGTGTTTTCATTCCGTTCTGCCTCTCTAGCTTCCAGGAATCCAAACTACAGCCACAGAGCATGGGGTTGCAAATGCCCTCATCACATTCACCCACATGTTGTTAGGGCTGGATCTCCTCGTCCTCTCTCACTCTCTTGCTTCTGTTCTTTCTTTCTTTATCCCGCTTTCCTTTCCTCTGCCTTTCTATTCCAACCTCAACGTCCCTCAGAAAATAACCTAGGGACATTTTATGAACTTTCTTGCGCGTGTCTCTGGGCTTTCAGAGAGCAGGACAGCTTTGCCAACGCTCCTGATGTTTCTGCGTGTCCAGATCCGTCCACACAAATCTTCACCCTGGTGATAAAGGACTGTGATTTTGTTTTAGGAGAACTGACAACGCTGAGGAGTCAAACAAAGATGAATGTTCATGGGTAGAGTGGGCGGGGCAACGGGGTGGTGTGGGGTAGTCTGGCGTGGGGTAAAGTTTCTTTTGTTATAATTTGCTGCCGTTACTTTAATTCTATAATACGTGCCTTTAATCAATAATGCCTTTGTGCTCAAGCAGCAAAAAAAAGCACAAACACTGCTTGGCTGAGGGCGTAACTAAATCAAGTCTGGCAAACACACCAGCCTTGATAGCTCAGACTAGACAGAACGCTGGAGGATACAGATGATGCGTGGAAGCCTGAAAACGTACTTGGAGCTGGAAGTGAAATCTTCACCATCTTAAAAAAAAAAATAAGGGAAGAGGAAAAGAGAGAATCAGATTAAATATCTTCCGGATTCTTTTGTAATTAGTTTTTTTGGGTTTTCAGTGATTTCTGCTTATTCTATTAGTCTTATAACCTTGGTATAGCAAAGGAGGCATTTTTAAATCCATATATGTTTCTTAGCCCCCCCCCCCATACCCCCTCCCTCCCCCCATGACCCTCACCAGGATAAGTGGTTCGAAGATGGATGGAGGCACAGATGGATAAGCTGTTTGTTATTTTTTTGTCTTGTATTGAATGACCGTTTTATATAGTCCTTCTAGTCACAACAGCCAGTTTGCCGTCAGTTATGTTTATTGCAGAGGGCTGGTGGTTAATTTTGCCATAGAAACCCTCTGGAAATATGCAAGACTGTGGAAATCCAATAGCCACAAAATTAGAGTATGTATAAATCTGGTGATACATCTATCCATCTTCTAACTGCTTATACGGCAAAGGGTGGCGGGCAGCCTGGAGGGCACAGGGCAGGGGGCACCCTGGGCGGGATGCCAGCCTAGTGCAAGGCACACACACGCGCACACACGCGCGCACACACACGTACACACACACACACTAAGGGAAATTTTAGAGGCGCCAGATTTTTCAAGCCAGATGTTTTTGAACTGTTGGTGGAAAGCAGTGTAGCAGGACTAAATCCGTACAACATAAGAAAAGCGGTATAAAATCCTCACATGTTCGCTACTCATTTGGAGATATATGTGTGAGAAAATCCATCCATCCATCTATCTTCTAAGCACTTATGCTGGGCAGGGCCGCTGGGCCCTGGAGCCTAACCCAGGCAGCACAGGGCATAAAGCCAGTAAATACTGTGGATGAGATGCACAACAAAGTAACAGTTGTGTTTTTACCATTTAATTCAATGGAATATTAATCATATAAATATATTATAGCTGTCCTCCGAAATATGCTCCACCCTGGTCTGAAACCTGTCTGGCAGCTCGAGTTCCTTTACGACGGCAAGACTCCTGGGACCGACAAAGTATGTCTTAGCCCTACGTCCTGCCCAGAAATATAGCAGAATCAAGGTGTAATAAATGCCACACCATATATGGAGGCTGCTTCTATCTGGCTGTCACGTTTATGGAGAAATGGGGGGGGGTCTGTCCCTAAAAACCATGCAAAGACATACACACTCCCATGCGCGCGCACAGAGAAACTGCAGCCCCCAGCCCCCCCCCCCACACGTGCATAATTTACTACTTTGAAAGTCAGTTTTGGGTGAGGAAGCATGTTCCTCCATTGCTAGGGTCATGCACACAGTCACTTGAACGCACAAGGACACACATACACACACATACACACAGACACACACACACGCACGCACACACATACACATACATACACACACGCACGCACACACACACATACACACACACACATACACAGACACACACACACACACACACGCACGCACACACACACACGCGGGCTCTGCCCTGGAGCCCTTTCCTCCAGCTGACTCCCAGGGCGACTCGTCTTACAGAGGGGCCCCCGGCCCCCGTCAGCATGTGGCACGTCACCCCTGACAGCCACGCCAATGCCAGCGATCGCTCCCCTCCATCCTGGAAAGGCATTAACTGCTGGCAGAGCAGTTGGACTTGTGAGCGCGGCCCAGTCGGGGAGGATCGCTGCCCTGCTCACGGCCCGCCTCCGCCCTCTGATTGACAGGTGAAGAGCCAGGGCATGGAGGAGGAGCTGCGCTGCCTGGGTCTGCTCAACGCGCTGGACAGGGACCACGATGTGCCCCTGGATCTGGCCCCACTGCTGGGGGAACCCTGCGTCAGGCTGGCCGAGGGCATCCGGGCCTATATCTCCAAGGTGGGTCCACACTGCATGCTGTGCCCCCCCCCGCCCCCCCCCCCCCATAAAAGCGTCATGTTTAGTAAATTCGGGCTGATTTACGACTTTCCCGATGCAGGCCCTCATGTCGTAGTAGTCACTGATTAATGTCAGATATACCCGAAGGTTGCCACCTACCAGAGAGCACACCAGAAATCTTCGTCCAATCGGCACACTTCCCCCGTGTCCCCGCCCACTTTCCCAAAGCCAATCATACCGGAGGCCATCAACTTCCTCTTTTTGTCCATAGGAGCCAGTACATTTCCACCAGTCCTTCCCTTTCTCCAGGAGTCTGTTGACAGGCTTTTGTGGGACTCCGTGGGGGGTGCCAACAGGCGGTCGGGGTGGGGGTAGGTTCAGTTCCCGATATCGGACATTAGTGCCTCAGCAGTGTGGCGCCGGAGGGATAGGCGGCTCGTGGAAACCCAGCACGGAAGGTTTTTCACACGTCTTCAGTGACATCTTCGGCTATATTTGGAGCTGGGGAGGTGAATCAGCATTTTAAAAAGCTATTAAGTTCCCCCTGCTGTCTTCTGATGTTTTTCACCAAGAGCAGTTGTTCCCAGCACACATGCCCCTTAGATTCAACCACCTTCTGCCATCACTGATGTCTCTGGTGAGAGCAGATGTGCTGAGTGGGCATCCAGCGATGCCCAGCGTATGATCCAGCCCCACCTACATCCTCTGCTCCCCCCCCCCCCACTCCAGTCCCAAATCCCTTCCATCAATACCCACCCCTTGCCACCCCCTCCGCCTCCCCAGCCGCAGTCCTGGGCAACATCAGTGGCAAGTCCTCTGGTACTAATTGGCCGAGGCTGCTTTCCATTACCGGGGTGGGGGGTGGTGTGCGTGTGTATGTGTGTGTCTGTGTGTGTGGGGTGGGGGGGGGCTCAGGCCTGCCTTCGCCCCCCCGCTAATCTGAAACACATGCACCTCTTCTGAATAGAGGCAATTACGGAACCCTGGAATGTCCTAGCTGAGCTAGCGAGCGGCCGGGAGACAAACAGTCGTGGACATGGCAGTCTCGTCGCATGGGGAACGGGGCCAGATGGAAGCCATTACAGAGAGACTCCTTACGCTGCTCTTACTGCTGAATATCACCCCCCCAGGTCCCTCAACACAGCTCCCCTACCTTCTCAGAGCAGAAGTAAAGATGGGGTGAGGCTTAGGCTGTTTGCGTGCTGTTCCAGTCCAGGTGTGCGGGGGAGGGGGGGCTGTGTTTTACAGAAGGCCTGTGTTTGCATCAGCATCAGAAGTGCTGCGCTTAGGAACCCTTCCTGATTGGCTGGATAAGCAGCGTGTGGCTTCATGCCCGGAGACCTCCTGTCCCTGGGACACATCACTGGGTCGTGTTCATTGCTGTGCTGGGTCCTGTGTCAGGTCCTGTAGGGGTGGGGTGTGGCTCATCAGGTTAGGGCACTCTCATTATAATCAGAAGGTTGCTGGTTCTAGTCCTAGGATCAGCAGGACTTTTAACCTTAACCTCATTGGTTCAAGTCCTGAGGTTGGCAGGGAGATCTCACTGTTGGGCCCTTGACCCCAAATTGATTCAGGGACTGGCTGACCCTGCTTTTATAAAAAATGTCACTTTGGATTAAAATGTCTGCTGAATGTAATGCTGCAATAGTGCTGGAATTTGTAATGAAGCTGCGGGGGGGGGGGCTAGGGGACCCTGACTGGCCCTCAGGCTGATCTCGGTTTCCCAGAATGGGGCGTGTCCACGTGGGAGTCGTCAGTACGCTCTTTGCACCGCTGTTCTGGCAATGGAAACACATGGCAAAGTCGAGTCACTCGCTGGAGGCGAACTGAAGCCTTAGAGCGATTTCTTGTCAACACACGCAGGGCGAGGCAAAGCAATGATCCACAATCCAAAGCCTTACCCACCTAAACTGTTTGGCAAGGCTTCCCCAGGCCAGCACCGCCCACGACGCGGATCAGAGAGGCTGGCAGGCAGTTCAAACACGTTTAATGACCGAAAGGGCTAATATCAACCTAGTTTACCAACACAAAGGCCTTATATCAAGCCAGTTCAATGAGGAAACAGAATACCAGAAACAGCAGCTAGAGAAAAGATTAACCTCCATAGCTCTGGGTTCTGAACGTCATTAGATTATTGTTGGGGTGAACTTTAACCTTGGTACCAAGGAACAGTGTCATTACTCACACTCACCTGCATCCCTAGGGAAAACATTATTGTGTATCGTTATTTATGTGATAAATGAGTGAGACATTTTGTCTACTGGTTATTCTGACACTCCTTCCCAGACACCTGTGATATGCTTACTGCCTTTAATATAATCTATATGCATTTCCTCCTTTCTTTACAAGCAGCCATTGTCACTGTGTCCCTTAATAGCCGCGTTTGATGTTGCAGGTGACTGAGAGCGTCATCTCCCGGCACACGTTACAAGGTGAGAGTCCACCACCTAGACAAAGTGCTCAGGCCAGACTCCTCCACCGGGGGGGATTCTACGGCGGACTCGCTGTTGCCGTGGGGACGTTTGACAGCGAAGGGCGTGTTTCCCATTACTTAGCTTCTGCCTGCCAAAAGAACAATGTGACTCGAGCTCAAATTTCAACAAAGAAAATGTCAAACATGTTTCTCACTGTTCATTTCACTGTATCTGTTCCTTACTCTGTCTCTCTCCGTCTGTCTCAGTCTCTCTCTTTCTGTTTCTTGTTCTTCCTTCTCTCCACCTTCATCCCTCTTTTTCTGTCCTTGTCTTTCTTTTTCTCCGGCCATCTCTCTTTGTCTCCGTGTTTTCTCTCTCCCCCTTTCTCTCCATTCAACTCTCTCTTTCTCTCTGTTCATCTCTCTCTCTTTCCCTGTCCCCATCTTTCTCTCTAAGACAAAGTCCGGTTCATTGTCTACCAGCTTTGATCGCTTGACCAACCCTGATCATTGTGAGTGCAGATAAGCTCTTTGCTGATAGTCTTGCTATTTCCAGCTCCTGAACAATGTAATAAAAACATTGTTGGCATGCATACACGTGCACACGTGCGTGAGACGTCTGTTGTTTACATGGTTTTTCTGTGTTCACGTCCTATTTTCAGAAGCAAGAAACCTGCCACGCACGTCCTTCAACATGACGGGGTCAAAGTTTGTCACCATAGCAACGCAGAGGCCATCAGCCCACCTGACACTCCGGGACAGCAGTTTGCAGGGTAAAGGACGGTGTTTGTTTGTGTATGCATGCATGTGTCTGTGTTACAAGGAGAAACGGCAAGTTTGTGTGTTCACATGAGGGAGAGGGAAAACGTGCATGTGTGACAAAAAAATGTGTGTTGTGTCTGTGTGTGTGAGATTTACACAGCCACAAGGATTAAGGAGGATAGTGTGTCAGAGGGATGCGGTTTTGGGAGAGAGTTTGGCCACCAAGAAAGGCAGGATTGGCTGTGGTGAGGGAGCGAATCAGATGTGCGGTGCAGTATTGAGCTAATCACCCAACTGGGATGGGACGGCCCAGTAAACAGTCAGGTCCCTTGATCCTCTGGAATAGTTCAGCGAATATTCATGCATTTGCTAATAAAGTTTCATAACCAGAGAAGTGCAACAGGACCCAGATCGACATCTGCTGCTCATCTGTACAGCTCTCCTGGGGTCCTTCAAGTCCGGCTCGGGGGAACCGGAAAGCGGGGTCCAGTCTCAAATCGGTTCCAATCGAGGAATGCGACTGTTTATTTATCTAACCCCCTGCCTGCTTGGTCCTCTTTTTTTTCTTCCTTTTCCTCATCCTACCTCCTTCTGTTTTCATCCTCAGGGTCTTCCCACCAGTTCCAGACCCCCCAAGCGGACCTGCACCAGTCCTGCCGCCACCAGGTTCGCTCCTGGGGGAACCAGAGCTTCGGCTCTCACCTGCACAACATGAGCCTGGTCAACGGGCGGCTCCGCGTGCCCCAGGATGGCCGCTACTACCTGTACTCGCAGGTGTACTTCCGCTACCCGACACCCGGCGAGGGCGACCAGGACGGAGGCAGCCACCAGCTGGTCCAGTGCATCTACAAGAAGACCTCGTACCTGCGGCCCATCCTGCTGCTGAAGGGCGTGGGCACCAAATGCTGGGCACCCGACGCAGAGTACGCGCTGCATTCGGTCCATCAGGGGGGGCTCTTCGAGCTGCGGGCGGGTGACGAGGTTTTTGTCTCTGTCTCCTCCCCCAACATGGTGCACGCTGACGACTCCTCCAGCTACTTCGGTGCCTTTCGCCTCGACCTGTGAGCTTCGGCTTGGGGAGGGGGGGTGGGTTGGGGCTGGAGGGCTGCCATCTGCACTGTTTCCTACAAAGGGATCTGATCGTGTTATTTTTGGGATTTATGTAAACGTGACAGAGATCTTTTGACTAACGAGATTCAGACGTTCTAAAGTCGGCCCACGTGGCAGAAGAGGAGTTGTGAGAAGGCCAAAGCTCTCGCTTGACCAGCGGGCACCGATGCCGCGGGTACCCCCACCCTGGTGCATCTCGGCATGAGAATTCTACGGGCCAGTAAGCCGTCGGCTCGAAAGGCAGCCAGAACTTCCAGCAAGAGCGAGAGACAAGGAATGTGGGAAGCTCCTCTAAGCGGAGAAAGGAGCACCACTAGTCTGTGCCAGCCTTGCTGTGCATGGTGCCTATCCCAGAACACACAGAACCTGTCCCAGAATGTGTGGAACCTATTCCGGAATGCGGGATACCTACCCAAGAACGGGAAACCAGGACAAAGGGATCTGTTCATCGTACACTATGTTCCAAGACTTTGAGCAGTAGGATTCAGCATGGGGGGAGTGGCTGGGGGGGGGATTGGAATTTAGGAGAAACAGTATGCTGGCATTCGGAGTCTGTGGTGGGGGGAGTGAGGTCACATGTAAGCCGATTTCAGTTTTGAGTCGCTTCACTCGAGCTTCGACAAACATGCGCGGACTTCACTGGGAGCTGCACTGCTGGGGATTTTGGCCTGATGTGCACACTGTTTGCTTCCTTTAATAAATGGCACACCGGCAAATATGCACACAGATCTCCAGATTACCCAGAATGCCCTGCAGAGAACAAACATACCTGGAATGTTTTGGGACGGCTCTGATATCGTGGAAACGAAACGAAAACCACACCTGGGATCAGATACAGCAGGCTGTGTGGAGTTCAGAGGAATGCTCGTTAAGAAGATCATACTGCCTGGTACCTTCTCTACATGTCATGGCTGGGGAAGAAGATGTCCCAGTACCTCGCAGAGCTGGGGGACTTCCCAGTCATTCCCCTTCATGTCTGAACAAAATCTGGGTCTGACAAATGGGCACTTCAGAATTGCCAAAACTGGCAGCATGTGTGTATTTGCCACAGGGGGTGGAGGAGGTGAGATTTTGGGTGTGTTTGAAATCGCATACTTGTTTGTTATGTAGTAGGCGAGATATAGTATGCAAACTGAGCAGTATGCCTAAATCCTCAGTATGGATGAGACAGCAGGCGAATGGTACCCGGATGACATACTACATTCTGCTAAATTCTGAAAGGTGCAGGCGAGGGATGCTATGCTATCCCACGTGGCCACTGGAGCTGCAGACAGAGACGCAGAATGTCACTTGCTCAGAAATGTTTGTCATTTATGTTGGAAGAAGTGCCGTTTTTGTACAAATTGAATTGTAGAAAACAATACCCAGTTACGTAAGTTGACTTGAATACGTATTTTTTTCATTGTTTTTAATAGCTTTTAACTTGCAGGGGTCAAGCTATGTCAGATAGTATGCTAGATAACGGCCGCAGTGTGCATACTGTTCTCACCTGTATGTGCAGTGTGTACTGCATTAACAGTCAAGTAGTAGGCTTCTGACAAAATTCTGTACCTCCTGTGTAAGTATGCGATTTCAGACACGGCCTTTGTTTTATGTCAGGCAGAGGGGAGGCAGCACCCCACAACATACTCAGTGACTGGTGGCCCTTTTCTAAATCGAGGGACCAATGTGCAATTTGCGTCAGAAAGGCCTGAATTTCCGGACATATATTTGGGTGTGTGAATGTTGCTAATTTCCTGTAAAAAGTGTAAAAATGCTTTATGGTTTAATGGGCCCTTCCTGCTTTCTGTGTCTGTGGCAGAGTTTTACTGCATTGTTTCTCGGTCATAAAAATTAAATAAGTAATGCCCCTTGTTTCCTGGGATACGCCACCCTCCCCCCACTCACACAATCCCTAGCAGATCAGAAGATAGATTGATGAAGCTAATAATTGAGAAATCTGAGTTTGTCCTTGATAATGTGTTCTCTTCAATTGCCTAAACTACTTAACAGTTTTCTTATCAAAGGCAGTAGTTTCTAGGACATCACTGAGGTATCTCTTCCGTATTTCTGCCTGCAAAACCAGTTCTGTTGTGAAACAACAAGATAAAGTTCTCTCACCAATGAGTTCTCAGCTACGAGACTGTACTTCATCTCAGCACATGTAACAAATGGTTCTGTCAAGACTAGCCCACCTCCGGCATGAAGGTCTGTGTAGGAGTTGGGAGTTTTCATGCCAAGATTCACAGTTTTTTTTGCCGTTTTGGGGAGCGACGTGATAAACAATTTTGTCTAGAAAGGAACCTTGCTCATTCCTTTGCAGAAAGATTTAACGTTAAGACTGAAATGTGGTGAAATACGGGGCAGGGATACACGTCTTAGAAGCAAAGTGAAATAATTAACGGAAAACCACTCTGTAACTTCCTGAGCCAGCTGACTTTTTGTGTACCAGAGCAGTCTGTCACTATCTAGAACACTACATGATGAGATTTAACCTGCAGAATGTACAGTTTGTAAACTGAAACCTTGTTTTCTTGATGTCATTCATGAAAGTGCAATTCTTTTTATATATATATGTTTTCTGTAAATATTTTTTATGTAATAAAATCACTAGTTGTTTTCTGTCTTCCTCCAATCTGGTCAATCTGAATGCTACGCTTGTGGATGGCAGTGTGGATGACACCCCCCCCCCCGCCCCCCCCACTTTTGTGAGTCAGTGTCTGCCGTGTGTGTCTGGGTCTGGGCGTCATCCCCGCCACCAGAAGGCACTCATTAGGCTGAGATCTTCATCGTCTCCTCTTGGATTCCCCTGGGATGCTGCTGTTCCGCTGGTGGGGGCAGCAGGGGAAGCTCTGCAGATCTGGTGGGGTGATGAGTGAAGAAGCCAGACCTCTGAGCTCATGAAGGCGATAAGTGCCTTCAGTGAAGTACCTCGCAGCATATAGCAATGTCTGGCTGCGACGCCCACATTAGGCATATTTCATTATGGGATGTCATGGTCTCAGGACACACACAAACACAAGTGAAGAGCAAATTTCCAAAACTCAGTCAATTCTTTGTTATTTCTGAGACCACCGATGACCTAAACTCAGGCTTTCTCATTGTATGTTACAGTATCGGGAACCAAAACTCATTCGGTCCTCATGTAATCCAGTGAAGAACTTTCGTTAAATTTCCGAAACTCACTAAGTCCACGGAAATTTTCTTGAAAATGTGAATTTTGGGAATTTACTCTTCAATGAAACACACTATGGACAATTTAGAGAAGCCAATTTAACCTAACCACATGTCTTTGGACCGTGAGATAGAACTGATGCAAGCTTGAGGGGAACATACACACCCACAGAGCGAGAGCAGCATTAAACCCCCATACCAGCAGGCTACCGCTCTAGCCACCGGGGGACATGAGCATCTCTCGATTCTACCTGGAAAATGTGAAAGGAGTAACTCATTCCATCTGAATGGCCACAAGCTTGGATACTGCATGTTTATTCAGCAGTTTTCGTAAAGCAGCTTGGGTAAAGAGACCTGGAGTATCAGTGAGCAGCACCGTTACTGCATACACACGTGGTCAAGGGTTCGAGACCAGTGACAGCTCTGTTGTGAGTGGACCTTGTCTGTTCTGGTCTCCACATGGTTTTCCAAATTCCCTTATTGTGTTTGTGAGCTGCCTATCTTACACCTTTGCCTCACGCTGCTGGACTGCTTGAGTCTCCGGGTTACTGCAGTCATAAGTGGATGGATAGATGGAACCAGGAACCTTGTGGACATGATGCTGTTTCTCCTTCTGTGGGACACTGACTCTTCATTGCAGCTCATTTAAGCTGTTAGTTGACCTTAACTAGTTCACCCGACTTCATTTTCTTTTTTTCTGTTCCAGTTACCTTGCACTCATTCCAGCTTAGTTTGATTCATTGACTCGTTCCAGTTTAGGGACTGCCACACCACACCACGCCACGCCACACCACATTCCCATGATGCGAATGTTGATGCAGCCGGTCGGCTTTGGCATGTGCGCATGGAAGCGCTTCTTCCTGTTTAGGCTTCATTAATGCCCCCACACACTCCCCATCCCCTCCCCGGCTCGCCTCGTGGACATTAACCCTAATCTAAGGCTTCTTAAATGAAAACGCAGGTGTGGGAGGTAGGAAACTGTACTATAATCTTGTCTACTGAGGCTTGACAGACCCATTGTGGTTGCAAGGGTAGGTCGTGGGGGGTGCGACCGACCTCATGCTCGGACGAAGCTGGATATGGGGTTCTGCCTCAGGCGAATATGCAGGTTTCCCCATTAAAAACCTGAGACCCCGAATCTGGCACCATACAAACTCAACCACAGAACCACGGGGCAGGGCGGGACTCATTCCCCTGCCGGCTGGAGCATTCCCACCCCTCCCACATCACTGTGCGTGTGCAAAAATCAAACTTGGCCCGAAACCGTCTGATAAAACAGGTCGATTCCACACCCCTTAGCTTCTGAAATTCCAGATTCATCTAATGTCTCTTAAACACATAGATACACGCTTAAACTCATCTCATTCCATGCACTGCACTAACACTTTGAAGTTCAAACTACATATTTGTTTTATAAGCAAGGACTCTTTTATGACTTTTAACTCTCTTAGCCCAGTCATACCCTGGGATATTTAAATGGAGAGCGACTTTGGAGTCGCACTCTGCTGTATAGTGTTAGGAGACGGAATATTTCAGTCATCTACAAAGCGTCTCTGAAACTCTCCTAGCGCCGCACCGGCTGACACCGGCCCACACCGCCCCATTTTTTCAGCATTCTGAGAGCATTTTTTCATTGTTATAACTTGATGTTTTAAGGCATTGTGGAGCCAGGAAGAAGACTTTCTAAGAGTGGAAGTGCGTCTGGCCGGGCGACCCGCGGGTTCAGGGACGGGCCGAAAGCACCCGGGTGGCCTACTGGCTGGTCCCGTGCCAGACCACAGATACGCCACTCCAGCCATCTGGGCCAAACTGGGACCCAGTGCCCTGCGGAGAGCTTTTGGCGCCACATTCCCAGAACCAGTGAATTTCCCAAATGGGAGAGAGGAGCAAGAAATGGAGCCTGACGCTGGCCCCCCACCAGGCTCGCTCAGATGCCTTTGGAACACAGCTTGGCTGTATATTTATTCACACTGTTGGAGGAAAAGGGGCTTTCAATAGGGTTATACCACGTGGAAGTTAGGAAGGGGTGGGGGCAACAGGGCTATTCATTCCCATTACAGGAATTTAGTAACACATAAACAATTAAACTTCAGTTAGATGGAAAATAACATTTTTTTGTTCAATAAGAGCCTATTGTCTTAGTTATTATTGTTACACGTTTATAGTATTGCTTACAATAAATACATCAGGGCTCACTTATATCTTCCTTTATAGACAGTATGACACAATTGCAACCAGCTGGACCTCAGGATAGCCATCCTACCAAAGGGGGGGGGGGAGCATTTTCCCCCAGAAATCTGACCAGCTCAGCGGGTCAAGCTGATCTGCAGAGTGTAGATTCCAGCAGGCTGGTCTGGGTCTTCTGCTTCAGAGCGTCGTACTGGTGAGTGACCCCAAGTAACTTTCAGTTCTAGTCCTTTGCACAGCTGGCAGAGCGTGAATGCAAGGGCTGCTCTGAAATACCAGATCCTGCAATCCTCTGGGTCACAAAGGCAGCTCCAAAACCCCTACGCCTGGCTGCCCTTCATGCGACGGAGCACAAGGCTACTGCGAAGGCTACCGTGCAAGCTGACAGTAACACCGCAGAGCCCAAAAAGGCCACTCGCATTCTCTCTTTGTATGATAGCTTATTATACCAAGGAGGAATATAAGGTGCACGAATAAACAAAAAATAAAAAGAGTTCAAGAAAAAGATGAACTGCTTTTTCTACCGTGTGTATTGCAGGGGGGGTTTCCGAATGAGCTCACATCAGGAATCCAGTGAAACACGGTCATCTCTCTCCCTCCTATTTGTCTGTCCTACCAAATGGGGTCCTGGCACGTCCCATGGAAGATGAATGCAAATATGTCACGTGAGAGGGATACCATTCCCAAAGTTGTGCGTTTGTCTGGGCCACCGTTGCCTCTCTTTGAACTTTGTTTCATAACTGTCTGGAGTGTGTGTATGCGGTGAAAAAGCATCTCTGGTCCAGGCTGAAACATGAGCAGCCTAAGGTATGCTGACTTTAATCACATTTGATATTTGAGTTTAATCCGGTGCACTGGTTAGCAAATTACACCAATCATAACAGTCGGATTAGCTCCAGACAGCACTGATTGTCTAATGAAAGGCTGACCCATACCATCAAAGTACAGCCTCTTACTGCATATATTATTACTCTCCACGGGAAGCACATTCACAGAGACTGCTCATTCATTCTGAGTTCCTCTATTTTATTATTCTTTCTGTTTTGTTGTGTCTTCAACTGTATCCTGACCTGTGCTGCCTTTTCTCTCTCGGTCCTGATGAATTTAATCAACACTCCCAAGAGTGTAATGAATAGTGAGCTGAAGAATCATAAAAAATAACAGATACTGTGAGTCTGTTCTCAGCAGCACTGGCGTGCCAAAACCCATTTCAAACTGAACTGAATGTAAATTCCATATTCTGTCAATGTGGATCTTTTGTGTCATTTGGGAATAATGTTGCACATTTCCCTAGAGGCACATTGCACATATACAGTCTGGTGTATATATTTTAAACTTGATGTTCGTTTTTTTTTCTGTAAATTTATAACTCCAATCCAACTGCTTGGGTTTCTTGTTGAATTCTGTGATCCATAAAAATTAATATTTCCACCCTTTCGTCATTATAATATAAGAATGACTCTGTTTTGTGTGTTTTTATTACACAAGGCAGATCGTTAATCATGGGGTTCCATCGCGCCAGCGACCAACTGAGTTTTATTTACACACAGAAAACTCAAAATTTAGCCACGTACCGTGTCCAGTCGCTTGCCAAGTATTACACATCCTGCCACACTGTAGGCCTACTGAAAGTAACATCTACTGTGTTCTACAAAAGTATCTATGCCACCACATTTTGCTTCTTCACATATTTGTCAGGGCGTACGGCACTAGAGATTGGGGGGGGGCTAAGGCTTTATTAGGGAGGTCTGACGGAAATTGCCCAAATTATTTAAACTAATTAGTGTACCTTTATTTGGGGGGGACTGTACAACGGACACTTGCCCGAATCAGTTTCCGGATTATTTTTTTACGGATACCGTAAAACACAGTGACTGTCGGGGAGAATTATGGCAAATAATCGGTATCTTATTCGAGAGGCGGAGGCGGTAGTCGGTAGCAGAAACGGGTCGGGCGAGTGTCGTCGGCGATCAGAAGGCTTAGGCAATATTCAGATTCACTGGACAGAACAGGGTTCGGGCGAGGTGCGCCGTCAGTCGTCGCGCTAGGCAGTAATCGAGGTATAAAGGCAAAAGAAATCGGGAAAACCAGGCAGGACAGGAAAAACCACAAGCGAAACGCTCAAACCCTATGAAAACCAAGATGAGCTCTGCTAGACGCGTATAAGTCAATTAGTGCAACTGATCAGGACTGGGAAGGGGCGTACGTAGCCCCAACCAGTTCTGCTGTAAACCGGGGCGGGCAGGGAAAAGGCTTCCCTGATGGTGCCAGTTGTGCAACTTGGGATTTCATGGGTGCGAGGATGTAGAAACTCAGTCTAACGTCATCGGGACTTACCCGGACCAGTGGGTGACACATATTAGTATATTTTTATTTTTAAATAGGGCCTACCGTGCAATAGGCCTACATCAGGATTTTTCTGCTAAAGATCAATATTGTATTTATTCTAAAGTACATTATATACCTAAATTCTCTGACCCTTTAAGTCTCTTTGTACAAAAAACCCCCATATAACACATATAACTGGAAACAATTTTTTTTATTATTAAGATAGACATATATTTTGAAACCGGTTTCAACGGTTCAGCAGTTTTAGACTGGACTTTTTTTTAGATTTGGCACTATCATTTGAAAACGCATTTCTGTTTTATGTGCATATAATGCTGGAAGACCCTTACATTTTTTAATTACGACCCCGTAAACACTGGTGTATAAATCGAATACGTTTGAATAACGTATGTTGATAAATGCTGACACCTAGTGGGCATTTTATTATTTATGTCGACATGAATGGATCAGAATTTTATTTTTTCATTTATACAAGTGTATATATTGCTGCATTAAAATTATATTTAAAAATCATTGAAATATTTGGTCATTGCGCGTGTGCAGTCTGTGTATTCTTCCCGAGTCGCGTGGTTTCTCCCCGCAGTGCAAAAGCATAAATTGCATGTTGTGTGTATGAGCCCTGGAATGAACTAGCATACCATCCTTGTACTGTGTTGTATGGGACAGTCTCCACCATTTCAAAGCAATGCATGCTTTGTTTATCAAAGAGTCAAAAGTAGAACAGTAAAAGCGATTTAACTGTAATCGCCGAAACTTAATACATATATCTTCCATTGGTGCCACTTTACAATAAGGCTACTCTTATAAAGGGATGAATGGTTATGAATGGTTTATAAGCAGGTTATTAATTAAGTTGTAACACTTTGAAAATCATTGCTAGACAATTATAAACAAGTTAAACCACAGTTTTCTTCGTAGTAATAAGTTATTACCATTTATAAGTGGCAATAGGGAGCCTTATTGTAAAATGCACCCTTCCATTTTAGACCTTGGCATGTGTATGTGCAGTATATCTCCGTGCCTGTATCTAAATATTTGACAAATATTGTGTCCAATAAAGTAGGCCTATATCTTACTTATCTTTTATTCTGTATGAACAGTTCAAGGGCCCAACAGCAGGTGATATACCGTATATCATGTTGTATGCTGGTACTGCACTACCAGAATACTATACTTCTGCTCTTAGTTCTCCCACGTAGATGAGAAACAGCGTCTGAAACAAGCATTAGCATCCAGCCTGGTTTTTGTACATGTGAAATGCAACAGCACAGCGGTAGGAAAATGCAATCGTATCCAGATGCTGAGTTCCAGGTGTAAAAATAGCACGGATAAAAGAATCCAAAGTATAAATTTTTGAATGCTCTCGGTATATTTAATTATCCATGAAAACACGAACCAACACTGCAAATGCAAACCTTCATTGAGACCAGATTAGGCTCATCATGACTGAGGCGGTAAAGCAATTAAGTGTGAAGGCTGAGGTCGAAAGCCAGGACCACCAGCTGGGCAATGGGCTGTAGAACTGTGGGACCTTCCAGAGGCGGGCGAACTCAAGGTGACGGGAAAAATCAAAGGTCAGATCGAGGGAAACCACAACGCTCAACTGACAGCAATTTTAAAGCATTACAGCCGGATGAGTATCTTAAACGCGGAGTTTTCTCTTTAGGGATAGTTGGATGCAGGGGCGTTGCTAGAGATTTTGGGCCCCATGAAAGCATATCATATTAGGCCCCCCAGTCCAAACCAATCCAGTTATTTTTTTAGGGCCCTTGGAATCGTCCTAGCTTTCCTCCCCCTTACGGCGCCCCTGGTTGGATGTGTAAATTCCGATTTAAAACTTTTGCGATAACCCACGACCAGCGGGAACTGGCGCACTTCCCATGCGGATGTAATGTTTCTCTTCCCAGTGTTCCCACCCAGTGATATCCCCGGCTGACGTTTTCCGAAGGTACAATAGCCCTCTGAACTGGGTGTGCTCAGGAACTCCGCACGGTCTGGATTATAACTTTGTGTCACACTTCTCTTCCGCATATTATTCCCCATTGGATGACTCGATTTTGTCCATTTAATCCAAATGACATCACTCTACTTCAACTACATTTTTCATCGCTACAGGCTTTGTTAAAATCCCTAAGAGATAGGTGACTAATGTATTCAGCCACGATGACTCACTCAGCATTCAGTCCACTGAATTAAACACATCGTGGCATGTATTTCCTACATGTTGTGTTGTCTTTTGCATACCGCCTGTGTGCATAATACTCCCAGCCTTTGTTTTAAACGCCGTCTTCGTTGTTGCGTGAATTGCACACAAATTTTATTTTATCAGGTCACTCTCCTTAAACTGTCGAGCAGACCGTTTGCAAACCGAGCCGAAGTGGTCTACACTGGCCTACCATTGGAAGTGCTCCAACTTTTTTTTAGGATTTGTGACTCATCGGAAATTCCCAGGGTCTACTTAGTAATTTTATTTTAGCTAATTTGAAATCTATCCCCGTTTTGCCCCTACTCTACATGTTTGGCCAGCTGGTTTTGCTGCCTGTGCATTTTTCGGAAGAGTAAACACAGGCTTTCTTACTACCTGAAAAGCAACCCACCCTGCCTCTAATCTGTTAAAGGCAAATATGAAAGGACTTTTAATTCTCGAAGGTCAGTTTTCCTTAAGTAAAAGACAAGGATGTAGGTTTGGTTTTAACATTAATAGGGACCAAATCAGCCACAACCCCCTCGCCCCCCCAAACAACAACAACAACAAATTTATTTTTGTATAGCGCATTATCACAACATTACATCGTCTCAAAGCGCTTTACAGCATCCCCACCCAAAGCCCCCAGTGGCAAGGAAAAACTCCCGAGAAGGAAGAAACCTTGGGAGGGACCAGACTCAAAGGGGCAGCCCATCCTCCAGGGACCGGCAGGGAGAGTCAAACACAGTAAAATTTGAGATACAAACATGGTACTCCCACAATATTGGTAGGGACACATGCCGACCAGGGGCAGACTTACCATAAACTAAAGGGTAGGCAGCCGCCAGGAACCTCATGAAGACAGAACTTCCAGAAGTTACATTTATGGACATAAGTTATTGACAAGACTAACACTGCATACCCAGTGTCTTTAGATACTGCCTCACTAGGGAGGTAGACAAATTGAACAAACGATTAACTAGATGGCCTCAAGGGTGGAGTAAGGTGTAGGGTAAAGTCTTCACACCATAAGAAGGAAGAGTTTGATATCTTAAATTTGCTTCCTCGATCCACCGGCGTGATACCTCCCCCCGGCGGTGAATTTTACCTACAGCACTCCCGCCCCCATCCTGATCAGTAAGTTTTAAACTTACATTTCAAGGAAAGTTTGAAAACTTACCATTGGCACCCAGCGTTTTGATTAGAATATTATTGATGTTCCATTCGCTGATTTGGGGGGGGGGGGGGCTATCCATGTTAGCCTAGAACCAAATGAGAAGCTAGTCCGCCCCTGATCCCTACTGTCTGTTCCCAGAAACAGAAATGTTCGCTTCATGTGGGGGTGGTCTGTTCTAAACTCCATCATTTAAAATTAGACACCTCTAAATACATCTAAATACACCTCTAAAACTGAAGTGTAAAAACTATACTACAGTTTTATTTTATTTATTAATTAAAAAAATAATAATTCTGGTCCAGGGTGATGTGTTAATCCAGTAAAGTAATGCAAACATTCAAAATGTTTTGATTAAATATTATTTATGATACATATAGTCATAAAAAAACAGTGAATGGTCTTTCTGTTGGTATACAGCCATTCATAACTAGTTCGGGTGCAAGCGGGTACAGCGGGTACAGTGGGTACAGCGGGTACAGAGTCCACATAATGTGCATAATGGTTATATACTTACATTCTGCTTAGGCACAAAATGACTCTCAGCACTTCTGAACTGAACTGATATCACAATAAAATTAATACACAGAGAATTTTTTGGAGCAAACATTTATAAGGCAACAGTAATAAGCAGCATTGTAATTTCTCTCTATTGGATTGCATCCAGTTTGTGCCCCGCAGGTTAACGGTGAGAAACAGAGTCCCTACCAGGATTAGCTCATCCTCATCCAAAAACAGCAACTTGAATTCTAAACGATAGTCAGTAAATATCCGTGTCGACCGACAAACTCTAGTCTGCTCTGCAAAAAAAAACGACTGTACAAATATACAAAACGCTGCAGTGCCCATGAGCTTTAGACGAAATTACAATAAAGTCCTCATAGCCCTAAAAGCTACATACAGTATTTTCTGGAACCAAAAATACACAAATAATTCAACTTTGGTATCCTGCAGAAAGTCAGGCATGGGAACTGGTCTCCTAGGACTCACCACAGCTTTGGGAGGCCGGTCTGTGGACGGGGTGAGTCAGTATGCCAGTGGGTCTGTGAGAAACATGGTGGGGGCTTTAGAGAACAAACGAATAAATAAATAAATAGTGAGATCGGGAGCCTCATACATATGAAGACGTGCTTCCGACACGTGGGAGAGGAGGTTCATTCTGGGCCGACTGCTGATCCAGAACAACAGACCTCTATCTGCAGGATTTGTCCAGGCACCGGATACCCACACAGCTCAGACTGTGCTCCAAGTTTTGGGGAGATCCAGAACTGCAACCGTGAATGCTTAATAAAAGCCCTTTGGTACTCAGTTGAGATTTTAGAATTAAATGACCCAATCCGTTCCATTTTCCATCTCCGCTTCTCCGGGACAAGACTGTGGTGGGACTGGAGCCTATCCCAGGAAGCACAGGGAATAGGCCGGGGGACACCATGGACAGAATGCCAGTTGGTACAGAACATACACAATATGAGCAATTTACAAACTCCAGTAAACCCGATGCGGGGACAGGAAGCAAAACCACAACCCTGAAGGTGTGAGGCCACAGCGCCACCTGCTGAACCACTAAATTAGTGTTTCCTATTAATTGCATTCTGAGAAATTTTCTGCATTTCTGGTCACCGTCTGGAACATTCTAGTTACGGCTTTCCGCCGTCTACCCACACAGCCCGCTGGGAAAAATCTCACTCCAGAAATAGCGCAGGAAACGGGAGCATAAGTGTGGCACTGTGAGATAGCGTGTGTCCATGGGGGTTCTGGCTGTGATGGGAGCCGGGCCAGGTCCAGAAAGGTGTGCGTCTGTCACGTCAGATGGCACTGGGACAGGGACGGGACTCAGTAGCGGTCCTGGTTGGAGAACTGCGGACGACAGTGCCTGAGTGTTTGCAAACACTAGCAGCTGAAAGCCATGACTGGCTGCTTGCTGGGGCTCCTGTCTGGGTCCACTGACGGCGGTCAGTGATGACTGGAGCCCAAGCTGTTAGTAGCACCTTCGTAAGTAGCCCTGTAGTTAGCAGACACCTTGATCCCAGGCCCAGGGGAAAATGGTCACTGTAGCCAGGCAGTCAGTAGTAGCCAGAGCCCAGGTCCAGGGGCAGCCCGAGGCCCAGCCCCAGGCTCTCCTTCAGCCCGCGCAGCTGCTCCTCGCCCAATCGGATCTTGTCCTCCAACTGCCGCTGCTCCACCAGCAGGGCAGCCTTCATCTTGACGAAGTGGCTGTAGTCGCGGAGCTGCTCGGCCGTGAGGCAGCGGCTCAGCACCAGGCACACCGCCTGCTCCCGCCGGTCCACGTGCTCCTTCAGCTCGCGCGCCTCGCCCAGCTGACTCAGCAGCTGCTGCTTCTTCTCCTGCAGGGGGAGCTGCAGAGCAGATGTAAATGGTTACTGGTGGGAGTTGTAACATGATGTGCCAGGTAGAATACAGCTAAATAAGAATAACTATAGGAACTGTGGTCATAAATGACCCCAGCCTTGTAAAATAAAATCAATCAGGAAATCCAAGTATTAAATTATATTGATTTAGCAGACGCTTTTGTGCACAGTGATGAGTAGAGTTAGCCAGTTCCTGGAGCAACTGGGGTTAAAGGTCTTGCTCAAGGACTCAGTGATGAAATAGGATTCAAACCAATAACCTAGTGATGGCCAAACAAAGCTTCATGAACCACTTGCTGTATTTTCTGATCCCGCTAGATGACGCGCTCTGTTCAAAAAAGGGCTCAAAACATGCCCCAAGAGCAAACCAATAGCGCCATCTAAGTGGGGACAAAAAAATGCAACAAATGATGCATGAAACTTCATTTGGCTTCACTACAACCACCTCCAGCTCATGGGCACAATGTCCCAGTTCGCAATCTATACAGGTCAGGAACTTCAATCCCCCAGGGCCAGACACACATCTCAGTTTATGAAAATCCACAGTCTTGATAGTTACTAACGTGCTGCTTGCATCTAATAAATGCAAAGGCCTTTCCTAGGCTCCCCTTTCCCCCAGCACCCTCAGTGACCCCTAGCCCACAGCCCCTACCCACCTTCTCGTGGTGGCCTGCGTCCGGCCCGAGGGCCTCCAGTGTGCTCTCCACGCGCAGCAGCCGACCCGACAGCGACAGCAGCAAGCTCACCACCTTGTCCAGGTCCCCAACCAGCATGCGGAACTTGTCCACTTCACCCGGCCTGCACACAGCGAGCACCAGCGCCTCCACCCCCTCGCCGAGCCGCGCGTTGGCACGCACCTCCTCCTGCAGGCCCCGCTGCGCCTCCCTCAGTACCCCCAGCTTCCTCCTCAAGCTCTCCATCAGCTGCTTCTGTGATGGAGGGTGAGGGCACAACCCTGAGCGCCCAGTCACTAACATAACCTGCCCCTCACATCAACCAACACCTTGTAGTAATATTACTATCACACTTACAGAGCGTCCACAGGATATGACATAACAGATATGCTCCTTAGACACACCCGTTCATTTCTGTCCTCTGTCATAAACTTTATGTCTTTGCTCATAGATCTCATACTATACGTGCCACTTGATTAAGTCCTCTTGTTCCAGAATGACAGTTAAGGCTTTAAGATGACATCAGAAATGTGTGGGGGTGTGGTTTTTACCATCCCAACACTTAATTTATGTAAAAATAATATTAATAAAAAAATGCTTTTCCCCCCTGGATCTCAAGGGAATATATATTCAAACAAGCAAGACAGGCAGTAAGCCACCATTAATCTGTACTACTCAAAATAATTTTTAACACTCCGAAGCCTACAGTTAGGTGCACGATTTTGGTCCCATGTTTTTCCCTGGGAGCAGGGAGTTGTGTTACCTTATAGGAGAGCTCCTGGTCGTCCTCCTCGTCGCCTCCCCCTGACAGCTCCTTAGCACTGCAGGCTGTGGAGCAGCAGTGGGTATGCCCGGGGCCCGAAACCTGAGGTCCAGGTGGCCCCTGTCTGGACCGCCTGTGCTGGGCAGAGGAGGACAAGTGAGGCTCCGGAGCGGCAAAGGCTTCCGTGTCTTATTTTAATGGCATGACTTTGTCCCATCTCCAGCAACCGGGAGAAGGAGTTTTTACGTCACTATGGTGTTCAAGCCCCACGGAGCTGTGGAAACAGCTACCCACCTTTCCAGGCTGTCCAAGCTAACGCGGTGGCAACCTCTCCACATCTCTGCCCTCTGCTCTTCCTGTCCAGCAGGGGGCAGCAGCTCTGCCAGGAGGTCAGCACGATTCCCGAACTCGCTGTCGGCGGCCGACAGGGCTTCTGTCGGACAGCATGGGTGTCTGGGAATAGAGGGGGGTGGGCGGGGCTCTGTCTCTGACAGCACGTCTATGTCCGTCTCCAGGACCATGGCCGGCTGAGCGAAACCCTGCACCTCCGTCTCTAACGTAGCCTCGTCTTCGCCGCAGCTGTCCTGGAACTCGTCGATGTCCGTCTCGAACGGCTGGCTATCCTCTGGGCATGCAGGGCTGAGTTCGGTCTCCTTGGTGGACAGCAGGCTGCACGGCTTCCCCTGGTGCCACGTCGTGGCATTTGTGGAGGTTCTGGCCTCGTATGGTGATGCCATATGGTGGGGGGTGTTACCTGTCACGGGGTCCCAAGGCCCACAATGACCACCCTGCGGGGGCCTCCTGTCCCACTCCGCTGTGCAACGCTGCGCCATGGAGACAGGTTTCAGGAGGGTAGGCCGGTCTCCACCAGCAAGGCCTGCAGTCCCTGAGTCACATGACCTGCAATGGGGCAGTAGCACCAGGTTAACTATCAGCCATTTATATATGCGACGGTCTACCATGCTGAATCATGGCAATGAGTGTCATTTCCTGAAGTAATGGTGAAAAAGCAAACAAGTCAAGGTAGTGTAACCAGGTGGTCTATAGAGCTGGATTAAGGCTCTGATCCTACTGCTGCCACATTCTGAATACTGAATCAAGGCAAGGGCAGCTGCCCAGACAGACTGCAGAAGAGAGGAGCTTATTTACCTTTGACAGGGCTCTGCCAATGGGCGGAGCCTGTTGGTCAGCCTGGGTGGGTCTGGGTGTTGGATTGGCAGTTCGGGTTCCTTCGGCGGCGGAGCCACTGGCCGAAAAGCCCCATGTGGGAAGGTGGGGCCGCACACGGGGGCCAAGCGTTCCTGGGAACATCGTTGGCACTGCCCAGTCTCCACTCCCAGGGGCAGGCTGTGGGAGCGCTGCCGGGTCACATCAAGGTCAGACTGTAGGGGGCTCTCTCTGCGAGGGGGGCCTGAGCACTGGGGGCCAGGGGCGTCCCGAGGTGGGGGAGGCGACGGGGTCGTGAAGAGGTTTTGTTGGGACGCCCGCCGGCGGTGGAACTCTGCCCAGTTGGGCGGCGGTGGCCTGGGAGGAGGAAGCCTCTTCTTCCTGCATCCTGGGCTGCTCTCCTCCAGCTCACTCAGCACGGGCCCCGCAAACTCCCCCGTGGGTGCACGTGGCCGCCACACACCCAGCCTTACGTCATTCTCCGACAGGGCACGGCCTCGCTGCAAGCACTGCTCCCCTGCAGTGACTTTGGAGTCACCCCAGCGACTCTCATAGCCCAGATGTCCAGCGCCATCTGCTGGCTGGATGTCTCTTTTGTAGCGAGGGTTGTCTCTGCAAAAAACAAGATGACAGATCTCAGCAGGAGGGACAGGATAAAGAATTCTGTTTATATAAAGGAAGGACTTTTCACATTAAATATTAGACACTTTTATTTAAAGCAGTGCACTTCTTTTTTAAGGAAGTAGGGTCAGTCAGTCCCAATCAAAGGAAATAAATGATTGCCGTTGCTAGGCGATGCGCCTGACCTTTCTGTTAGACTGTAGTTCCGGCTCAGGTTGGTTTGTTCCTTCTTCTTCAAGGGATGTGCCTGGAGAAGAGATTAACCAGCTTTTTACCCACGGACATGTGGGGGCTCAGATCCGAGATGAAGGACACTGTCCTGTGCCATCTGACCTTGGGGTGGCTCTGTGACTGAGCAACAGTCAACACAAACTCATTTCTGCTCCCCACTGACTCAAATACACATGTGCATTGTCGCAGAATTACAGCTACGCATATCCTGCATCCTTTCTAAGTCCTGGTTCGTGATCTATTTTATATTCCCCACACTGGCAATCCTCTCGCCTTGCGGGGCTTCCAGTCAAACCAGTTTAATACACTCGCACATCTGGTAATGCAAAATGAGAGTGGGATTATGGGGCGGTTATAAAATACAGGTCAGGATTTTCACCATGCCATTCGTGCTCCCTCACCCGGGGGGGGGGGGGGGGGGGGGGTATATGGCTTAACCCCAAACGACTGTAAAAATACCACAAATGAATGTAGACCTAAAAGAATTTGCACCTGAAACAGCAATGGTGGTCATTGTGAACTCCAGATTTATTTTAGATTTTCCGCAGAACTCTGTTCCCATCTTTTGTAGTGCATTTTGATTAAATGCAACAAGAAATCAACAGCGTCATAATCACCATGTTACAGTAACCTGAGTCAATTACCTTAATAGAAAGTGTGTGCAGTCAGATGAGGGCTCTGTTTTAAGCACTCCCAGTGGGGGCTTGGGGGGTCAGGCTACTGTGCAGACCAGTATATATAATTCTGTATGTCAATGTTTCCCAAACCGGTCCTCGGAGACTCCTAGACAGTCCACGCTTTTGCTCGATCCGAGCTCCCTGCCAGACAGTCCACATGGGGGGACCGGGTGACTGAGGACCGGGTTGGGAAACACTGCTCTATGTAATGTGGGCAGAATTGGCCCCCATATCCCCACCTGGAGAACTCCTCTGTGTCTGACGACAGGGCATGTGTTCTCGACCCAGCCTTAAGGTGGGTCATACGTTGCTCTGCAAATTACACGTTCATATTTGGAATCAAACACCAGCTGGACTTTAAGACAGGCGATAAAATGACCAGCCATGAGGTGGGACGGGTAGCAAGGGCCTTGACTGTGTACCTGGGGCATCAAAGGGGCATGGATACCTTGGCAGATTCAGGGGGCCCCAAAATCTACCTTTGGTGGTCCAAAATTTTACCTAAGGGGCCCAACATGACGTTTTGCCGTGCACTGCAGGGTTACGTTATGCAAATTAATACCCAGCTGGCTGAACTTAGGAACCGGAAAAGGGAGCATTATGTGTGAATGGTCATGTGATCTGTCTACTTGCTCACCTCTGTTGGCATGGATCTGTACCCAGGGTGCAAAGGCTGGCGGCCCTGACACCCCAGGGCGGTCACCGGGCGGAAGGCAGACCGGGGGTGTCTGGACTCTGGGTGCTCTGTGGGTGGTTGAGGATAATTCTGGGCATGGTTTTGGGGCCTAGTGTCTTTCTTGGTTCCCGGTGGGGGGCGGACTTCCTCTCGCTCACTCACACGCTGCCCATGACCCTCAGCAGGGCGCTGGGCACAGCCCTGGTAGGAATACCGCCTCTGATTGGTCACCAAGGTGTTCCACGGCGGGGTCATTCGGGTCAAGCTGTGGTGTCGCTGATTCTGTGCCTGGGAGCCCGGTAGGCTGGACATCGAGACGCTCCGGCTTGTTTGCTCGAAGAACCTCATCCTGTCAGCGAACGGGAGGATGTCACACTCGTCAGTTCTGGAGGAGCGCGAGGAGGTGGTCCTGCCCCTGCTCGGCCGTGCCCCCGTGTCACTCTGCTGCTCAGGCGCTGCCTCGGGCTGCAGTTTATGCTCCGGCGTCCAGCGCCAACGCCGCACCTTCCCTGCCGAGCCAGGCTCATCCGCCACTTGGGCACAAGCATGCCTGATCATTTGAGGTCGCTGGGCCACTGGCGGAGGACACCTGGTCTTGGTGGATGGAGATGGGGGGCATGGTTGAGGGGCAGACAGTCTATCATGTAGGGCTGGCACACTGGGGGCAGACAGTGGGCAGGCAGCCTCTGACTCCTGTAACTCGACCCCACTCTCCTCCTCCTCCACAGTCTCGTCCCCATAAAGAGGTGTACCGGGCCCCCGACTCTTCTGCAGCTGGGCCTTCTTGCGCTGGATCTCGTTGCGCAGATTGGTGGCGAAGCGTTCGTTGCGACGCCGCGACCTTGCCAAACGGCGTTGTCGGGACGAGCCAGGCTTGGGCTGCGGTTCGGCGCCTTTATACTCCTCGGCCTGCACTTCCACCGGCGAGGAGGCTTCCTCGGGTTTTCCCTCTCTTTCGTCAGTTGTCCCTGCAGGCACGCTGAGGGAGCGGCCCCATGTGCACGGGACATGCTCTCCGGAAGGTTCCGGTTCCTGCCCCAATGCAGGTGTGGAGCTCCTGCTTCCATCCAACCTCCTTGAGGCCTGGAGGCCGCTTTCGAGAACATCTGGCTGCTCCTTTGCAGGAGACCCAGGACATTGGCGGCCGGGTGAGGGAGTGCGACGGGACAGCCTTCTGGAGAGTTCCAGCTGCTGCAACTGATCAGACAGGAGCTTTTCGGGGGCGCTGTGCCTGTGCCCTCCAGTCAGATGCTGCCTCAGGGAGGACTGAAAACCCCCCCTGCTTTGACCATCTGGTGGCGTGGGACTGGGGGTCAGCGAGCCTGCCTCAGGGGCGGACAGACATGTAGCTGGGCTGCTGTCCCTGTAGCTGAGGGTATAGTACTGCTCCAGGCCAACGCCCTCGCACCCGTCATTGCCAACCGAGTCACACTGGTAACTCCTTGGACTCAGGTCCCGGTCAGCGGGTGGATCTTCAGTGTGACATTCAGGTGAATTTGAATGATTGGCAGAGGGCTTGTCTAGGGCTTCCACATGCCCCCTGGTAGCCCGGAAGCTGTCCCTGCGCATGGGGGGCTGTGGGCACCCCCGCGCTGCTCCTGTGCCACCCTGTTCCTCCTCGCAGCCGACGGACGCTGGCTTGGTTTCCTGCGTTTGGGAAAGGCAGCCAGGCTGCTCGTTCAGCACGCTGCCCACCAGCAGAGGGCGACTCTCGCCATTGCGGCCCAGCCCCTGGAGCAGGTTGTCAGTGGAGCCGGCCTCGCCGTGCCGCAGTGACACTGTGCAGTCCGAGGTGTTGGAGCTGGCTGAGAAAGAGCTGTAGGCGGAGTCCCGCTTGTTGTTGAAGATGGCTGGGTCCACTGGAGAGAGCTGGTTCTCATAATAGCCTTGACTGGGTAGGTCCAGACTCTCCATACTGCCCAGAGAGCCACTGTGATCAGTGCTGCAGTGTCCCGACAGCTGATTCCACTGCATCGACGGGTCACTGTAACAGCATCAGGGTCATGTGGTCAGCATACCCTCACGTCAATATCAAAACAACACAGCTTGTCCCATTTATCTCATCCTCCCCAGTACCACAGGATGTGCATGCAGCGATGGTCATAGTAATCTAAAGGAGTAAAAACTTCACTGTACGCGTCATTTTAATAAACGAGTTTATCATGCAAATCATTTATTATACACGTCATTTTTAACGTTTGAATGAGGAAAGGCTCTAGCGGTTTATTAAATACATACAGATTAATACAAGAAAAATTATCCATGTTATTGTCACGTCATCATATTGGTGTAATGTTAGCATTAGCATGAACCAACAGCTGTGTTTACGCCACGGAAATGTCCGTTAAAGGTGTGGTTACATCCAAATGCAAGATGCCCATATTTTGCTTTGTTCCAGAAACAACACATTATAGTATTAGTTATGTATGGACCGAAACACGGTTTTTACAATAAATGTATTGATGCAGTCGGTCGTGTGACGCATTTGAACCCACGGCAGCGATATGTGTATGAATGTTAAATCTGAAGTCCAGTCGGGACATAACAGCCTCGGGCCAGATAAAACACCAGAGAAGGTACCAAAGCCAGTAGTCTCGGGGATCTCGGTATGAAACGAGCTCAGTTTTGTGTAAATAGTCTATTATTCCAGCCAGTTAAAGGTAATTTAAAGTAATAGAGGGAAATTATGCCGATGAAATCAGGCTCTCGTTATGAGGAACACGCACTGAAATAAGTAAGTTCGTTTTCTGTTCGTGTGCCGAGGTACAACGACAGCAGCATATTCAATGTATTTATAGACAACAGCGGCATGTAATTGTGAATGCTGTCATTTCGGGAGCGCTTTTTAAAAACAACTGCAGGAAAGTACATTCTTCCGCAAATACCAATGAGACATTTGTATAGAGAAAGAATGGCTTCATAACAGCCCCAGGCAAATTTACTGAACCCTCGGGCGGGTTGTCCACGACTCCTGCAGTTTATAGAAAGAGTACATGCTCTTTTTAGTTTAAACACGCAGGTTTTCCCCAGGCACTCCCACTGGTCAGACCAAAAAAGACGCCTGAAATAAGCCCTAAAAATAACGGTAGCATCCTGTGTGGCGTATGTTGACTTTGGAGGTGAGATCATCGACTTCCTCCTGATTGTTTTTCTTTGGAAAGCTGTCAATGGCAGAAATTCCCAACACGACGGAGACCCACTTCAGGCATCTGTTTAATAACTGCATTATATTAAGCATTTTATTTTTATTTATCTTTATTAACCATTACGGCAAATCGCATTAGCGGTTTTTGAGTACTATGGGGTCTTGCTGAATTTGAGTGGGTTTCCCCTGGGTATCGTGATTACTTTCCACTTTGAAAATCATTCTTGCTAATGGTGGAAACTCTGCGAGTGACTGACGGTGTGTGTGTGTGTGTGGCAGAGCGCCTAAACCTCTGAAAAGCCTACAAACATAACTGGATAAGTAGTTGCTGAAAATGGATAGATAATCATATATATATATAAAGCCCATGTGAATAAACAAAACGTTAAGGAATGGTTGTCCTCTCACCTGTTGTCACCACCAGAATGCCACGGTGCGCTGAAGGGCATGGAGTGTAGCTGCATGGCAGAGGGGGGGTCCGGGCCGATGCCGGGGGGCTCCAACAGCTTGGCCAGGTGCCAGGAGTGGGGTCTGATAACCGGTACGTTCCGTCTGTCAGGTGGGGCACAAAAGGTAGCCGTCATGAGCTGGTATCTAACAGAGAATGTTAAAGGTCACTGTAGGGGACTGGCAGACATTTCAGCAAACAAACTGCAGGAAGAAACAGGTCACTAACATTTAGTTGAAGATTCTAGAAACCTGCAGGTGAAACAGAGAAGAAGGTGTGTGACACTGGAACAAATACAGATACCTGCGTGTGCAATAAGTAACTATCACTGTGTAAACACATCGAGTTGGGGAAGAAATGACTGTTTTCCGTGAAGCTGATAGCCCACCTGACCATCAGTATCTATCCACGGCCACCTCACAGTTTGGGGGGGTCTATGGATTGGTCATGAGCTGTGAACCAGCAGAACCCCCCCCCACCCCCCCCACCCCAAAAAGACACAGTCTTCAATCACTCTTTCAGCAGAATCACTGGCTAAAACCACCAGAAAAACTGAGACCTGCCAATATGGTTACGTAGCCGTTTACCACAGACATCGAATAGTTCTGCCTGGAGGACCTCAAGCTATTTCTGTAGCAAGTATACAGTAATTTCTAAACATCAGTTCTACATCTTGCATTTTCCCAAATTGAGTACCGAACAATTACAGATTATTGAGTAACCTTTTAACTGAAGGTGACAGTAAACAATAATCAGGACATGTCCAACAGGCAAGTTTAATTAATCTGCATTATTCCTCCTCCTCCCCCCCATCAAGTGTTCTCCAGCACAAACACCTGTATCCTGCCCACCCATAAACCCATCCTGTCCAGCCCGTTCTCCTTCTATAAGTCTCCAGTCCAGAACTTACTCAGCACCCTAAGGATTCACACAGCCACGAAACGGTGAGCGAGACCAGGGACAAAACGGCCGCTCTCCAGGTCTGTCTTATGAAGGCGTCCCCCTTTCAGATCCACGTATAGATAGCAGTGTCTCTTCTGACTCCACGAACGGAATCTTTCACCCTCCCCTACTTAATTCGGGGGAATCTGTCGCTCTCTCTGGTCCACAACGCAGTCTTGCTGGAATGTGCCACAACGAGCAGGTTGACACGTATAAATCCCGGTGTTTCCCATGTGACACGGGAATTCCCAGGTGTCCGCTGCCTGAGTAGCCGTCAGACACTAACCCATGTGACCGAGTTGCTTTTCTAGTCTCATTAACATCACAGAAAAAAGCTTCTTCTCCCTTGCTGCTAGTCTTTTCAGTGCCTGCCTGTGACCCGAGAGAGAGACTGGAGCAGAACTTCGAGAGAGTCTGAGATCGATGGTTCACTGTCACCAGTCTGACCGTTCTGGGCAGGAGTGAGCTCGGACCACTGTGTTCTCATACTCCCGCGGTCCTGGCGGTCCCCCTCTCGGTGACGCTGAAGGAAGGAAGCCCGCCTCAGACGGGGAGGAAGCAATGCTGGGCGGAGATAAAGGTCAGCCAGTGGCACTCCGCGATATGCTGGGCTCACTTCATTGTTGTTGGAGACAGCAGGAATGTGGGGGCTCTTTTCCTTTTCCTATGGAAGCCATTTGATTGGACAGGGGTGTCAGTTGGGAGCACAGAGGCCTCTGCTAGCTCTTCGCCATATGATTTACCTTTACTTGCAGTTTTCTCTCTGCTGATATCAAAACACCAATCTGGGTGTGATTGTAGGGGCCTGAATTGACCTACTCTTTGGACTTAATGCCTTAATATTATGAGATGGACAGATCAAGATGAAGTGTGAAGGTGGCTGATGTTCCAGGGACAGAGAGGTTGCCTGATGTTTAAGCGAAGGACAGTTCATACTTGGTCTGAACTCTGAGGCTGTTCTGTCTAGGTCAGATGGTGTCTGGGTTTAGGACATCCCAAGCAGAGAAGCTAGATAAGCCAAGTCTGATACCTCAGCATCTTCCACACCACAACACAATGAACCTGCCACTGATAGGCCATGCTGTATGAGAAAGTGTAATCACAGTGCATCATGGGATATGTTTTAGAATCATAGTGTATGTATCATAATTTAAACAGAGCTAGCAGGGCTGAGGTGAACAGTAGGTTCTTTGAACAGTAATTCTTTGCCCCCCCTCAACCTCTTCTGAATCACAGCTGTGGAAATGGGGGGGGGGGTCCAACAAAGACCTGCTGTAAGGCAGTTGGGGACAAGGGGTCAAAACCATTTCAGCTGGGTTGCCTGAAGTAGTAGGTCACACTCCGCATTAGCAGCGTCCTGGGTCAAACCATGTCCCTTTAGACTGATTCATAGGGTTCTGGCCCGACCCGTTAAAGCGCAGAGGAGCAACATGCGAAGGCCAGCTGCAGAGCAGCAAAGGCATGCCTGCAGAAACTGCCGGGTTCAGAGGGGAGAGAAACAAACCCCCCTCCATTACGAAAGAAAACAAACAGGAGAAACAGAGGCTAATGAGCTCGTCTCCCGGGATGCGGCCCGGGGGGGGAGGCAGTGGGAGACAAATTGCGGTGGGGGCATTCCCCCAGTGGATGGAAGAGGGAAAAGCACCCCCCCGGCAATATTTATTTTTTCTGGGCACCCGCTTTCAGAGCACAGCCGCATTCCAGCTAATCAGAGCAGGGAGACAGGGTCGTTATAACAGCCCCTGCAGGAAGGGTGCCGCCCACCACGGCCAACCCACACAATGCCCCGCTTGTTTGTTCTGCGTTGTTTTTGGTAGCTGAATTGAATAATTCCCCAAAGCACGTGACCCAGGGTGCAGCGGGAAGGCAGGACCCCCTCCACATTCCTGAAGCATCCTCCTGTCCCACCCCACCTGTAACAGGATGCAGGTAGGACTGAGGTGGCTGGATTGTATGTGGCAGCAGGTGTAGCAGGGGCTACAGGAACTCCAACAGCACCTGACCCACACGTACTGGCTGCTCCAAGGAAATAGGGGGCTAAACAGATGCCACCAAAAATGGGAACTGGTACCATTGAGAGCCGTTACAGAAATTCCTGAGATGAATACAGGAGCCATCAGAGGGGGGCCTGGATTTACGGAGGAATGTTGAATGGCTGGTTTGGGCCTTTTTTTCCCTAATCACTGGCCCCACCAGGACACCCTGGGGTCTGCCCCGTCCCGAAGCTCAGTACTGCCCCAGTGCCCTTAAAACGGTGTGCTCTAATCACCTCAGTGCTTAATTTATGGCCCTTGATCCGGTCACGTGCCGGCGCTGGTGTGGCCCACGTGTGACACGCGACCTAACAAGCAGCCGGTCCCTTAGCCAAACGCACCCACAGCAGGGTAACGTCACCTACGTCTGACCCCGGGTTGGTGCTGGGGGGTGCATAGGGACCCAGGATCAGTTGAGAAGAAGCCCATCTGATATCCATGAGAAAATACACTCAGGGGCCAGTTTATTAGGTACATCTGCTTGCTAATGCAAGCAGCCTGCTCCTCTGACCGGCGAATTGTGTCTCTGCCGCTGAGTAGATGCACAGATGCAGGGTCAGGAGGTTCAGTTACTGTTTGGCCAAGCATTAGAATGGGTAAGAGGTGTGATCAAAGTGATTCTGAAAGTTGTGTGATTATTGCTGCCAGAAGTGTTAGTTACGGCATCTCAGAAGCAGGCGCCCCGCAGAGATTGTTCACGCAGTGCAGTGTCTAGACTTTACGGTGAAAGGTATAATGAACAAGAAACATCCAGTCAAAACACTTAATTAACTGTTAATGAGAAAGGTCAGAGGGGAATGGCCAGACTCGTTAAGGCTAACAGGAAGGGCATTAGTGCAAAAATAACAGCTCCTACAACAATGGTGTGCAGAAAGGCTTAACTGAGAGTTACAATTTACCAAACTTACAGAGGTTCTGGAGGAAAAAGCAGGTTATACCCAGTACTAGTAAGGTGTACCTAATAAAGTGCCTGAGTGTAGGACAGGCCAGCTACTTTCTTCACCTTAGATTAAACTCAAATCAAAGGAGATTTAATTATCCAATAAGACAACAATACAATACACCTCTGTTTATGCTGATTTTTCTGCAATAATTGTTAAAAGCATCACATTTTCAGGCTTAAAGATATTTTAAGTCTTTAACTATCCATGGGTACCCTCGTCATTACTTTTCATCTGTCAAAAAATGTTTGAAAATGCACAATTACAACTAGGTAAACAGAATAATTACATATTGACATTGAGCTGCAATCTTCACTGTAAACACGAGCAGGTTCTCTAGTGGCCCAGCTGGTTAAATAAATACAAACATTAACAAATAACTTCCCAGAAGTCGCATAGCTGCAGGTTTTCTGAAATGACCAAATGGGCCACGCGCTGTCTGTATAAACACCTTTCCGGAAAACAAAGGGATGTTTGCTAGCAGTGCGGAAAAGGTCTGACACACACAACCCAAGAATGCAGCCAAAGGAAACACAATCAAGCTGCTTGAGATCAGATAACAACCCCCCCCCCCCCCCAAAGCACTCAGTCTCCCCCCCACCACCAAGACAAGCAACACCATTTACCTAAATGCAGCTGAAGTTATGAAATTAGGCTTTTTACATAGGTATTCCGGAAAGGTCCACCAAGCTGCACATGGCTTTCCTGTGAGACTCCAGGCCCATTAGGGTTAGGAAGCACAGCTGTGGAGGAAGACCAGTCTAGTTCCTTAACTCAGCCTGATGGTCCAGCACCCTCTCAAAGTGACCCTCAGGAACTCTGGCTTGTTGGAGCCTCTTTAATTCGGAGGCCCAGGTGACATAGCAGGTATGCGACTGGATATCATGTGACCAATAGGGTTGTTTTAAAGTCTCAGAAAGGTGTGCTGCTGTGGACTTTCAGAAAGCTACTTAGCATGCATGTTCACCTGCCTAACTGATAAATTCCAAATTAAACTGCAAACTATGCAGGTCACTTTGTATGTCAACAAAGACATTGAGAGATGTAATTATATAACAGATCTCCTACTGCTGTCCTGTTCCTTATCAGGCCTTGCAATCTGACCACGGACTGTGACATGATTCAACTGTGAAGTTGTTATGCTGACAAGAGCTACCATCTCTGTCAGGCTGGGTTGTTGTTCCGCCATACACCACCGTGGGGCAGTGTTACACGGAGGAATCCATGAGCCTCCTTCAATACAGTGCGACACTGTGGGAACTGGAAGCTGCCATCTGCCTCCCCCCCTCCCCAAAACCCGCCGTGAGTCAGGGCAGCACGGAAAAAGGCAAACATTCCAGACGATCTCAGGAACTGTCGGGATGTGTCAGAGGGTAAAGGTTACCCCATGTACCGGCGGCCGGCCACACTGACGTCAGCCACACTGCAGCTCGGCCAGAGTAAACACATCCAGCGAAGCAAACCCCTCCACTCCCACAGCATGCAGGGTCGGGGGTTGGGGGGTGCAATTCGGGGGCTAAGGAGCAGTTCCTTTTCCTTCGACGTTCTTATGTTCAGGTGCCTAGGTAGGCCGGTCTAGCCCGTGGTCCACAGAAAAAAAACGGGTGTACAGTGATGACCTCACTGCATGGTTCAGTACCTTTACCTACCCCTTGTACTACAAGCTAAAGCTTTTGCTCTACTTAATTTAACACGACAGACTTAGAACTTGCTTGCACCATTAAATTCGCTTCCTCCTGCCGCGACTGTCCATGATTTCCTTGCGGTCCACATTGGCAGATTACGCTGTGAAAGGTAAGCGACACAGAAGAGGAACAGGAAGGTGGGGGAGAGGCTTAGAGACACAGTGGCATGTAGGCCACACCCTTACCTGCGCACAACCATCCTCAGGGTCCTGTAGGAGCCCTTGATGAGCACCAATGCCTCCTGGCGTGAACCGTAGAGCTCGGAACCGCAGATGTTCACCAGCTCGTCCCCCACACGCAGCTTCCTGCACTGTGCTGCCTTTCCACCCTCCTCGATCTGTTGAGGGGGAGAGAGGGGTCAGAGGTCATGGATCACAAGCATACCACACTCTAAGAAAACCCAAAGACGTAAAAGTCGGTATTGGCTGACAGACACCAGCAGGACGTGCAGCCAGGCTCTGATTCTGTACCACATATAGGCACCAAAGACAGAGACAGTCATTAACACACTCTAAACACACAGCAATCTCCACCACCACCTTACACGGCAAACTTCCACAAAAAAAATTACACCTTATCCTTTACAGTGGACTTTATGACTTGATATACATAACTTATTTTTGAAGTTATTGAAGTGACTCATTGATACAGTATCAGGGTAATTCTTTTTGGTCTAATATCCAGTACTTTTGGCCAAGGGTCCAGACTCCCCAATCTCTGTGCCCCTTGCAGGCTCTACACACAGACCCACCCCAAGACTCACTGAAAGACAAATACCCCCCTGAGGAAGAAAAGCTGAACCGGAAAGAAACCCCCCTATGCTCTTGTACTGGATAAGCAGTTGGATGGATGAACAAAAGAAACACTAAGGGAGAAAACCAAGGCTCTGGAGCAGGTGTGCAGATCAGTGTGAGGCTGACCATGGTCACGTCACTCCCATAGCCGTCACAGCCTCTCCATCTGAGTACAGCGTGAGACAGAGAGACTTTAGCTGGCCTGACCCCTCACAGGGTGAGAACGCTGAGGCTCTCACGCTTTCCACCATCTGTGTCCATCGAAGCCACCGCCAAAGATCCCAGACACCATTGCACAAGGCTTGGCACAGAGCAGGCCGGCATTGCGCGGCCTTCCACCCTCCACACCCAACCATTCTGAGCAGAGAAGTCTCCCATATGCCTTCCTTTGTTTACACTTACCCCCGTTTTCTCTGGCTCCTTGAATTAGTCAAATTCATAGAGGCCACCGGCCAGATGGCCGGATTGCGGCCACATTGTGACCATCACACCAGGCAAGGCGACATAGTGGAGCTCTCCTGATTCTCAGCTCTGGAAGAGAGACCTCAAAAGGCCAGCAAGAGCGAGCCCGTGGACCCCTACCACACCAGCTCCAGCTGGGAGGCCTATACAGAAGGAAGTAGAAGAACTTCATGTGCGAGAAAGGTCCAGGTCTCGAGTCGTTGGGATTCCCCAATGGGCCATGAAGTTCCAACCTCTCAGCTCTGCTACTGGGGGTCTGGGAGCTCGGAGGCCACCTGTAGGAGGATGCAGGTAAACTGGAACCTCAAACCAGCCTCCCACTAGAGAAATAACTACAGACTACTGATTTCTTCTTGTTTTCCATTGTCTCGAAGCTGACAGGGAGTGGATTGGGGAAAGGACTTGGACAGATTCAGCGGGGGAGTCGAGGCAGTCCCAGACCAGCACCCTCTCTTCCCATGATGCTCTCCTGGCATGGGGCCCTCCGACAGCCGTGACGGGAGGAATGCATGTAATGGAGAAGTATTGCACAATTTATAACTGCAATTATAGACTGACATGGGCTGCCCCCTCCCCCTATCTGACAGCCATGTGGAACATCCCAGACTGCGTGACTTCCCCCTCCTCAGCCATGCGAGACCAGCTGGACACCGGCCGGCCCTTCTGTGATTCTAGTATCCCCTGTGTGTTAGCGATGGTACCGTCCCTCAGAGGATGAGTCTCTCTCCTCAAGCCACTACAGGCCGAACCTTGCACACCCCCTCCCCAGGGATTTAGGATAAGCCAGTTTGCTCAGGTAAATTGCTGGAAGTTCCTGGGTTATTCCACACGGTCAGATGCAGAGGGCTGAGCTCGAGGCTGTTAGTTCCCAACAAAGCCTTTATCTCCACAGCATCCCCAAGAATCACAATGGGACCTCAGGTGGCCTCGGCAGTAGCACAAATTGCTGAATCTCAGGTCATTTCATCTTCTAGGAAAAGGATAGAAAGAATAAATAGAGAGCCAGGAAAAACGGCGTAGCTTCAGAGCTCCCTGCCGGCCATTCTGACTGACTTTTTCCCCCAAGGCTGTGACTTAATGGAACGTGAGCCTCGTTAATTCCGTCTCCCTTGGCTTCCGCGTTTATTCACAGCACGGGGGCCGAGGGCCAACTCCTGGCACGCTTCAGTAAACCCAGGGGAGCTGTAGCTGGATGGGGCCCCGCGTCAGAGAGCGCTATGGAACCCTGGTGGGTGGGACTTACGCGAGTCCGCGGTGTCAGACTAGGCTTGAGCGAATGGTGAACCAGCAGGGTCGACCAATAAGGAGAGAATGTGTCAGTGATTGATAGCACATGATAATACAAAGACTGGTTTCTTCCAATGGTGACTCTAAGGCTCTGTGTGCAGAACTGCCATTTAGTTGTCCAAGGGCTTTTTTTTGTGTAGTTTCATGGGCAGAGAAAGAGGGAAATACCCTCTTTCTTAGCTTGTTGCTGGTGCCACACCCGTGTTCCACTGGACCTCTCCACGTCCTGCTCCAGGCCTGGCGCTGGTCCGGGTGCCCGACCCCGATCCCCGGTGAGCAGCCACCGCCGCCTCACAATGAGGTCCTTGTGTGGCTGGGAATGCTGCCCCCCCCCCTCAGCACGCTCCCTAAGGAACAACTGCTCATTAGGAACCAAAAAATAATAATAAAAAAACTCCACCTTGATCCTTTAAATAGAACTGGGCATGATATTTATGCTGCCTATTTTTAATTAGCCTCCATTATACAAGGAGCCTTGGAGAAATGCCTGTTTGGTTGGGAGGGGGAATTGCAGAATTAATTCCCCCTTTACTTTGTCTCCAATTCATCAGCAAGATGAAACAAACTCTCGGAGCGTCTGGGAGAGATGTAAAAATAAACCACCCAATTACCAGATGGCTGGAAACAGTGCTGATTTCATGGAGGTGATGACTTTATACAGTGAGCAGTATTGAGATGATTTTAACAGCCTGGGCAGTATACCATAAAGACAGGCCATGCTTCCCACCTCTGATGTTCATAGAGATGACAAACATTACCCCCCCCCCCCAAATAATAGCTGAGAAGCTTGCTTTACACCACACTGCACCCCACTACCCATGGGAGCAATTTTGTTAAGGATCAGCTCAACAGACCTTGACGGGCTCACGGATCGAACCAACACCGGATCTTCGGGGATGTAACTTCCTGAGGTCCCTCTGATATCTGGCCACCCCCCCCCCCCATCCCGAGGCAGAGGGCACCCCGCACTGATGTGGCAGCTAAAGCAAGCCAGGCCCAGGTCTTCCAGCTTCCTGTACACCCCACTCCCCCGGTCCGTGTGCCAAAGGAAACGTCACACCCGCTTGTTCTGGCCGTGCCAGGGTGTATGCGCTGGGCACAGTGCCCACCATTGTGCTGGGAGGGTTACTCACACTGGGCACGGGAGCCTGATGGTGACGCTGCCCAGTTACCTTGTACTCCATAAGCCCAGCAGCTGTGCCAGTCTGCCTTCCGCAGCCATACTGTGCCACACACTCACTGCGCCCTGCATGCCCGGTACACTGTCCCTCCCCCTGCACTGTCCACTGTAATGTCAGTTATGTTCTCCTATATGTATTCCCATTGTACAGTTTACATATGTAAATACTGACTTCTTTATTCATTTGATACTTTGCACAACTTCCTGTCCCTTTACTGCCAGATGTACACTATTTATGGTTATTAATGACAATCATCAGTGTTTAATGTTGTTTCTCTTTTATATTTATGTTTGTTTTCACAATAGTTGGGCAACTAAGCATTTCACTGCACATCGTACCAAGTCTAACTGTGTATGTGACAAATAAAACTAAAAATAGTAAAAATAAAAATAATATCCAGCATGCTGTCCCTCCCCCATAATGTCCAGCATGCTGTCCCTCCCCCATAATGTTCAGCATGCTGTCCCTCCCCCATAATGTCCAGCATGCTGTCCCTCCCCCATAATGTCCAGCATGCTGTCTCTCCCCCATAATGTCCAGCATGCTGTCGCTCCCCCATAATGTTCAGCATGCTGTCCCTCCCCCATAATGTCCAGCATGCTGTCCCTCCCCCATAATATCCAGCATGCTGTCCCTCCCCCATAATATCCAGCATGCTGTCCCTCCCCCATAATATCCAGCATGCTGTCCCTCCCCCATAATATCCAGCATGCTGTCCCTCCCCCATAATGTCCAGCATGCTGTCCCTCCCCCATAATGTTCAGCATGCTGTCCCTCCCCCATAATGTCCAGCATGCTGTCCCTCCCCCATAATATCCAGCATGCTGTCCCTCCCCCATAATGTCCAGCATGCTGTCCCTCCCCCATAATATCCAGCATGCTGTCCCTCCCCCATAATGTCCAGCATGCTGTCCCTCCCCCATAATGTTCAGCATGCTGTCCCTCCCCCATAATGTCCAGCATGCTGTCTCTCCCCCATAATATCCAGCATGCTGTCCCTCCCCCATAATATCCAGCATGCTGTCCCTCCCCCATAATGTCCAGCATGCTGTCCCTCCCCCATAATGTCCAGCATGCTGTCCCTCCCCCATAATGTCCAGCATGCTGTCTCTCCCCCATAATGTCCAGCATGCTGTCCCTCCCCCATAATGTCCAGCATGCTGTCTCTCCCCCATAATGTCCAGCATGCTGTCCCTCCCCCATAATATCCAGCATGCTGTCCCTCCCCCATAATGTCCAGCATGCTGTCCCTCCCCCATAATATCCAGCATGCTGTCCCTCCCCCATAATGTCCAGCATGCTGTCCCTCCCCCATAATGTCCAGCATGCTGTCCCTCCCCCATAATGTCCAGCATGCTGTCCCTCCCCCATAATGTCCAGCATGCTGTCCCTCCCCCATAATGTCCAGCATGCTGTCCCTCCCCCATAATGTCCAACATGCTGTCCCTCCCCCATAATGTCCAGCATGCTGTCCCTCCCCCATAATGTCCAGCATGCTGTCCCTCCCCCATAATATCCAGCATGCTGTCTCTCCCCCATAATATCCAGCATGCTGCCCCTCCCCCATAATGTCCAACATGCTGTCCCTCCCCCATAATGTCCAGCATGCTGTCCCTCCCCCATAATGTCCAGCATGCTGTCCCTCCCCCATAATGTCCAACATGCTGTCCCTCCCCTATAATGTCCAGCATGCTGTCCCTCCCCCATAATGTCCAGCATGCTGTCCCTCCCCCATAATGTCCAGCATGCTGTCCCTCCCCCATAATGTCCAGCATGCTGTCCCTCCCCCATAATGTCCATGCTGTGTTTATTGTGCCTCCTCAGTTCATTGTGCTTGTACCTCCCTGTCCTTATTATCACAGCTCCTGCCCCGATCCTGATCCCATCTGACAGATCCATGAAAGAAGCCTCACAAAAGCCCATTTTGTAAAGGCCCTCAAGTCATTTTGATTAGTCTGAATGTGATTCAAGCCTCCACTGGCTGACAGAATGATTAAGACACTGATAACCTGGAGCTGCATGAATGTCTGGATAAATACAGAGTAGTGGATTGGAGATCAGACTAACCATGTGCTATTCCAGTACCAAACCAAGGGGGGCGGGACTCATGTCTTCCCCTAATCTAGAGAAAACCACATAAATGGTAACCACGAGGTCCCTGGAGGCATGCGGACGAGCGCATCAGATGCAGCGATAGCTGCAGACTAGACCAGAATGCAGAGATGTTCGAGCCATGTCTAAACACCCAGGTTATACCACATGCGGTTGTCAAAGGCATGCGAGAAACATTTGGCATCAATTACACTCCTCTCCCGTCTAATTGTTCATATAGTAACTGATCCCCATTGCTGTGTCATATGACCATGCGTCCGTCTGTCTGCAGTTACGCGCATTCCATATGCGCATGCCTACCCAGCAGCATGTTGCATTAAATGTGAAATCCGCTCAGGTCACACCAAGGCTGCTCCCCTGCCAGACTGATCTCCCAGAAACACTCACATGTGGACCAGGGTCTCAACAAGGGCTTGGTCCACTGATATATGAATAAGATATTCATATATAAGATATTACACAGACGTGGATCCAGAAGCAGATTCCTCCTAGTAGTACTGCCTGGTACAACGAAGTGCCCCCCCTTCCCCCAAGCACACATTCACATAATGAATTTTACAGGAATTTCACAAAAAAAAGTCGGTAATGTTAAATTAGCCCACAGAGTCGTTCAGTCTCCCCACTGCCCTATCCAGTTTCACACAGTCACCATCCCTGCACCCCCCAACTGTGCTCAAGCCCCATCCCTAATGCCCCTCCCCCCAGTCCCTCTGCCCGATCGCCGTCTCTGACTCCCCCATTGACTCTGCTCGATCACCGTTCATGGGCCTCCCCCGCATCCCTAGTTTGGCAGGGCACTGAAAGAGAGCTCTGCTATCCTGCCAAAAATGCAAAACAAAAAAAAAACTCATGACTCACAGTGAGCTGAATCAACAGATTTGTGATCCCTATGCACTTTCCCACTGCCGTAAAGGAAAACGGTAACTTGTGCTCTTATCATCGCATAGAAAAAGGAAGCACTGTTCTGTTACAACATAAATCAATAGAAATTGCTGTAAGCATAGATAATCTGCAATCATCTGTATTTTATGAAGTAGTTAAAAAGCACAACTCCCACAACGGGCATCTCAGACTACAAAGCACACCTCCACACCACCATAATGTGCCCTCTACGTTAAAAAGTGGTCGTAAATAAATCCAGACGTGCGCCTCATACGACACATTCGCTTTACAAACTTTATGATCCATTTAACTTTTATTGGACGAGAATGCGAATAGGAAAGCAAAATGACTGCAATGTTATGTAATATGTCTGCATCTTTCGATCTGAGTGGCCAGGCACTGTTATCTCTAACTCCCCTTCTCTCACTAATGCCCCTACTCTCTCGCTAATGCCCCAACACTCTCACTACTACCCCTACTCTCTTGCTAATGCCCCAACACTCTCACCACTGCCCCTACTCTCTGTCTACTAACCCCTACTCTCTCAGTAATAGTTATACTGCCACTACTCTCTCACTACTTCTGCTACAATCTCACTAATGCCCCAATTGTTTCAGTTATTCCCCGATACTCTCACTATTGCCCTTATTTTCTCACTACCTCCTCTACTTCCTCACTACTTCCCATGCTCTCATTCTCGCCTAAATTCTCTTACTTTGTCCCCTGCTCTCTCACTATTTCCCCTACTCTGTCACTGCTACTAATTTCGCTCACTGCTAGCCCTACTGTGCCATAGCAGTCCTTGGCTTTTAATGTATGATCCCACAACAGCGTTTAAACGACAGAAGTGAAACACACGATGTACCAAATTGGTCATAAACAGGCTCGGCGTGAATCCCACGTGCGTATGGGCTAAAGCCTTCGGCGTCTACTTGAACAGTGGCTCACTGTCTAGCTAATTACACCAAATGTTCAGGCAAATTCATGGAAAACTGAACATCAGCTAAGTCGCTCTTCTCCCCTGAAGAGCTTTCTGATGGACCTTCAGCTACTCCTCACATCTCAGTGCATTTCCGGGCTCCCAGGGCTCAGACAGTGTCTATAATGATGTAATGAGAACCGGTTACCAGCAGCCACTCTAAAAAAAATCTGGGGGTCAATAGTGGGTACGTGTTAAATTATCCCAAGTCCAGAAATCATCAACTGCTCCCATAGCTGCTCGCAGCATAGAGAGGCACAACCGCACGCAGAAATAAAAAGTATTAGACGACAACCCTGAGGCAAAAACAGCAAAACCTGCGGTAGTCTGCTTTAGTGACCAGCATTGACGATGCAATAACAATGCTAAACATTTGAGCTGCATGCTCAGATAGGGAAGAGGGACTTCGAGGAGAGAAAGACCACGGCCAGTTTGTTTTAACCATAAAAAATGTTGTTGTCTAAAACAAACCACATTTTATACTGCCATGCTGTGAAATGTAATGTTTCTGTTCTGCGGTTAAACTAAGAAATAAAGATCCTGTGTGTCTGAGGCCAGAGTGACTAAAACTTGTTGTGATACACAGCAAAATGTATGTCCAGAAACAGGATGTGGTCATCGATGACTTCCTGCCTCATTCCTGCCAAATCATGTGACCCATCTTTACGTCAGGCTTCTGCTTGTACTCAAACAGGCACCGGTGCAATATGTTCTTTTAGATGTTCCAACTAGTGAGTGTGTTTGGCCTGTGGCTGCTGTGTGTCTGTACTTCGGCTCCAGGCAAGAAGCTGCGGCCCCAAGTGTCCCTGTGTCTGCTTGACCTTCGGGCAGACGCCGGCGACTCCGGTCAGAAGCCCCCAGGTCACAGGTCTTAGTACCACAGACCGGGAGATGGGAGCGACCACTGCACCTAAACCCAACCACCTCAGTCCACTGAACATAGCTCATGACATTGATCCTTCTGCTACCAACAGGCCGACAACGGCAATGTCAGTAATATTCGGCTGCTGTCCCACCAAACGTGTGGCCATCATAATCTAAAAATGACTCTTCTGACTGTCACATGCTGGTGACTTCACTGGACGTTCACCAGACTGTTATTGAAGGCGGAACTCAACTACCGGAATGAATGGTGGGGGTGGGGAGGGGCAGGCGGGCATGGGTGGGGACGGCAGGGGTGACTTCCTGACTACTCCGCAGTCTGGAAAAGCTGGGTAATGCAGTCGGGGGAGTGATGGCATGAGCCCTGAAGCACACGGGCAAAGGGGGGAAGGAGCTTTTTCCCAAAATCCTCTCCTGTAGCCAACTTAGCGTTACAAACTGCCAGAAAGAGCCCAGGACCCTGACGGCATGTCAGCGTCTCCGTCTCCTGGGATGCCGCCACCGTGCCTCGACATGTAGCTCGCATTGTTAGCATTGCTATTACGCTGCTTTGCTGATGCTATCTAAAGCAGCCCACTGCTTTCAACCCATTTGTATTCCGCTGGATATTTTCTATAGATATTTATCTCTCTGCGACCCATAACCATTTGTAAGACTGATGGATGGATGGATGGATGGATTTCTCTCTAGTTTTACTGGTTTGATATTGATAAATGTAATGTACAGCACCCTGCAAAAGCAGAGGGTCAGTCAGTAACAGCTGAGGGTCAATAACCTCCACCCTCACAAATCTGTGTATTTAGTTAGTTGGTGTCTCTGCTGCCTGTCAGCTGTCCTTACAGATACATCGTCTGCCATTTTCTGTCGGGGCCAGACGGCTTTGACACTGGGCGAATGCTGTGGCATTCCGCTCTTCGCCCGAGGGCTTAATTCTCCTTGCCAAGGAGGTGCAAGGCTCACCAGAGCTCGAGACAAGAAAGAGCAAAATGCAGATGGAGTTCTGTGCTGACAGAAAGCAAGACTAAGACGGGGGCGAAATGTATCGACATTTTCATTTTCCCAGCATCCCCTGGGTCCGCACTTATCATAAGAGAGCGAAACGGGTCACAGAGCAAACCTGCAACACTTCTCTCCTACGCCTCACTTATCTTGTGTGGCTGATATCAATTTTACATAAGAACACCTAACAAACAACTACTCTGGTAAGACAAACATTAGTGAGTATTGTACTTTGGAATTATGAAAGTTACATTTTGGAATTTTGAGACTGGGAATGTACACACCAAAGCTCTACATGCCACAGCAGAGGCCTGCGACAGACCCACTGGGTGAACTGGAATCTGTATCACGAATGAAACTTTCAAAGTATGCTCTCACATACGTTTCATGTTCTCTCACATACAGACATGCAAAAGATGTGAAAATGGATGTGGAGAGGCGCCACACACCAACGACTTACAAGCACGACCAACTCACGTGACACCCCCCCTCTACCAAAAAAAGGAGTCAGAGAATGAGATCTTGGGGGCTTGTTTCCTCATCAATATCATCATTCAAGAAAAATAAATCACTCCAGTGGGACGCAGCAAAAGAGTCCGACCACCCCGCCAATCAGCCCATTCGACTCAAACAATAACAAGTATATCTACTGGGAACCTTTCCATGTCTGGACACTGGAAATACGCTGCAATAAACCAGCACTGACTATGCAAAAAGTAAAGACATAAAATCCACCATTCTACAGGTGTCACTCTCAGACATAACAATTCTCTAAACTAAAGGCAAATATTGATCCAATTACATAAAACGACAGCTGTAAGACTTCCTCCGGGCAATACAGTGATGTGACATGGCTGCATAACCTATAGGATGTATATTCAAGTTCTTGAACCCGGCTATAGTACTGCAGAATTAGCAAGGAATTTAACTAGTAATATATTCCAACCATATATGGGAGGGGAACCCAGAGTACCTGAAGGAAACCCCACGGCGACGCAGGGAGAACAAGCTCCACATACATGGAACCCTGGCAGAGACTGGAACCCAGGTCCCAGAAGGGTGAGTGCTAACCACTGCACCACCATGCCACCCCTAGTAATATATCTGGCTGTATAAATGTATAAAACTTGTAAGTCACTGTAGCTAAGATGAATCCTCGGTGATAGAACATAAGTGCCTACTCCTTTCAAAAAAGTTCAATCATGAGTTTTTAAAATGTTTTAAATGTTTTTTCAGTGTCACTCAGGTAGACACAAAGTCACAGAGCTCAACCCGTCAATTACACAGAATAGCTGCGTAAGAACAGCCCCAGTGTCACGTCTCAAAATGGAGACTCTGCCTTTAAGGTGAACTCTGAAAGGCAGACTCTTAGATGAAAGCAACGTTTATCATTTCACAGGGAAAAATCTCACAATGTCTTCATTCATGGATTTGGAGACTGGGACGCAAAGAAACATGCATGGTTTCAGTATGCAAATTATAAAATGTCTGGGGACATGGAAAATTTCTACAGTCTGGACACAAAAATTGACATAAAATGTTTACTTTTCCACCACTGGCCAAAAAGAAACGGGCGCGCGGACACACACACGCGGGATTCATTGTAAATCCATTGTTGTAACATCCATTCAGATTAGCTGAGGACAAGCCAAGAGTTTATATGCTGGTATTTTGGCCCTGGATTTGTAATCTGCCATCTCTCACGTACGTTGAATACCTCACTGACATAAACAAATAAAATTATATTTAAAAAAAATAATAATAAATCCGTCCCAGTTTCGGTGAAAGTTTCATGGCGGCGCAGAGGAGGTGGGTGTGGAAAAGACACTGCGCGCTATGGTATGCGAATTAGGTGGCAGTAAATAAAACGATTCAAAGGCTCAAAGTTCACCGCGGGACACCATGGGAGTTGTTCCCGGGCGTCGGATGTTAGATGGGAGAAGAGAAGCGGAAAAATTCACCGCGTGTGAAATTCCCTTCAAAGCTGCCTGGAGCGGGACCCTCCCACGGTGCAGATAAGGCTCAGTAATGCTGTCATCCAGACAGCAAAATACTTACCTAATTAATGTCTAATTCATTCAGATGTTTACCTTTCAATGTCTGTCATTCAGACATTAGATTATGCATGAACAGCACAACGATCGACGAATATTTTCCTACATTGTTAAACAAAGTGATTCAACTACAACGAGTCCAGCTTTAACATATTTTCCTCTGTCTGCGTTACAATACTACACTGGAATATAACAAGCAATATACAGTTACTTTACATGTGATTTATGATCTCTAACGGAATCGTGAGAGCCTACAGTTTTCCAGAAGATAAAATTTATAGCCTAACACCCGCACAAAGTAAACACGATATTTCAATAAACCTAACGAAATAAATACAGACAGGGAACAAACAGCAAGCTCAGGTGGATTCTGGCAGAAAGCAACATTTGGAAAGACCCTCGACTATAGGTGGAAATGGCCAAAACCGACTTGGATAGCTGCGCTTGGCCAGAAGCAACGGACGCAACTAATAAAATATTTAGTACTTGTTATAAGTCTCAATAAATTTTAACCTTCCATGTCCAAAAAAGATGTTAAACATTGCATTTTAGAAACACTTGCAAATGTTGATTTGTTCTCAGATATGTTCTGTCAGTAGGGTTCTGTTAGAAATGTAAAAGGCAACCTCTGTACATGTTGGAGTGACAATGTGCAAAAGAGGCACATAATTCAGACATACCGAAAATACCAAAACAGTGTAAACTAACGTATTTAATGGCCCCCAGACAGGCGTATGTTAGCGGGGTAGAAACTGCAAAGCCATACTTTTGTTATGATGAGCGGCTCCCCGTGCTCCAGACCTCCTTTCAGCGTGAATCCCCACGGAGCCCCTCCGTGCAGCTGGACCTGGATGTGGTGGAAGGACACGAGCTGCTCCACCGTCTCCATGCGCTGCTCCGGCCGCGACACTCGCGTCCTCAGATGATCGCGGCTGTCCATGCGGCGTCGAGAAGGTCCCCGGTTTCCATCACCGCTACTACATTGCGGCTACCCAAAGGGGGGAGAGATGGAGAGCTACTTTTCAGTCCACAGGAAAAAGGGATCATGAGTGACAAGGAGGGGGGGGGGGACGGTTATAAGTGGGTCAGTTTTAAAAGTTCTGTGCGGAGTACGAAACGGGGAGGGCTCGGCAGAGGATCAACAGTTGCATTGTGCCCCCCTCAAAACTTACAATCGCTGCCTGCGGGTACTAAATTTGGCTTATTGCGTGTGGCTGTAGTTGTGTCTACCCGAAAATGTGAAAACTTTAGTTTTAGTACGTGGCAATCCTGCTGTTAAATGTTACTGCAAGAAAAAAATTCCAGTGACCGAAAGGCTCGTAGTTTTTAGGTTTGAAATTACAGCAGTAACTGTCGGATTTTATTTAGCGCTATTTCTTTGTGTCTTCTCTGTCTCGAACGCCTTGTAAAGTTTTGTAGTCAGATAGCCCTTTTACAGCAGAGATAGGAAAACCTCCGGGCCAACTACTGATTATTTATGTGCAGCTTTTAAACACTGCAGAATGCATTTGCCCGGCACACGTGCTGGAAAAGTTTCGAGCTAACACTATTTGGGAATAATGGATCGCCCTAAGCTTATGCGAAACATACATTGTTTTCGAAAAGGCTTTAAATCTGTTTAACTATGAATACATTTTGTATCGGTTAGAAATATTAAATTTGTAAGAGCATGCAGCTTAGTTTCACACAGAAGCAGTAGCTCCCCAATGTACATTCGCTTAATTAACCTCGGGACAGCAATGTGCCATAGCCTCCCTGAAAGAGTCCAGTTCAAACTGAAAACAACTGTGATCCATGAAATGTATACGAAGACCAAAAGCGCCGGCAAACACGGGTTAACTTTTTCAGTTAAAATGCTCTTAATTTATAACGTGGATTTTGTAATCACCATGAAAATATTATCACTGAAAACGAAATACATAAAATGAATGGATTTATTAACTGGATTTTATGTTGTGTATACACTAGTTCAGGGAGGTGACATTTTTATTTCAGAAACGATGTGGATCTGGAAATTCCATGGTTCAAAATTTCCTGCTTTTGAATCACAAGTAAAATGCCTATGTGTTGATGGGCAATTAGGAAGTATATGATGAATATAGTTCTTAAGAATGTGCCCCGTACTCTATTCCTGATTTTTTTTTTTTTTGGGGGGGGGGGGGGGTTCTGGATCTTATCCCAGGCAACATGTGGCACAGGGCAGGGGAACACCCTACATGGGATACCAAATGACAGGGTATATACACGCCTTAGAGCAACTTAGAGAACACAATGTTTTTTTATGTATTAATGGTGCGATTAATAGTAACCTCCCACGTAAAATGTAAAAACCTACAGCCAATAGCCGAGCGGGCTAATTCAAGTCACGTGGGTACTTTGGTTCCGGTTGGATTAAACCAGACGGTGGCTCACAGCGCATCGTAACCTCGCCACGGATTAGTAATTGCTGTCATTAATTAACCAATTGATCCCCAGTTTGGGAAATTGTGCTTTGTTTTGCCATACTGGATATTTATTAAAATATGAAATATTTAATTATAAATAATTTCTACTAGCTTGTTAGAGTACAGTAGCCAGGCCTACTGTAAACGAAAAAACACGTGTAAAATAAGCTGAAATGTGTGCCTTTATTTTTTCAAAATAGTTCCTTATTTACTTGCTTGCTTGAATGTCCGTTATTCAAAAAAAATAAAAAAAATCCAGGAACGTGTACTGTGAACTTTGTCCGACGTGTCCTGCTGCTAAAGAAGCCTTAATTCCAGTCGCCTAAAACCATCCATAAATATATGTTTCAGCGCTTGTCAGAAGGTGTTGTTTTCTTAGACGAATGCTGAGCTGCTACTGTATACCTTAATTAGCTGGAGTTTTCTCTGCCTTTCTGCAGTCGTCGTCTGCCGCAGATGCCCGCAACTACAGCAATTATGGTACCTCCACCCACCCACTGCAGAAAGCGCTGCCCCCGCTGCTTGTTGTCCGTGTCGCTGGGGAGACGCCCGAAGAAGCCACTCGGAGGTGAGGCCTGAGCGGGCAGCCGCAGAGCCGCTTTTGTGCATAAGATGCACCGTAGACAGAGCAACAGCCAGCACCAATCTGGAACAATTCTGCCATTAACTGGTTTCCTTGGTTCCTCTCCCTCATCCGCCACATACATTGGCTTGCTTAACTCGGTTCACAATGGGCCCCTTTGAAAATAGCTCCAGGAGTGGCATTTCACGGAATGGCCGCATTCCCGGCTTCTTCCGCGGTTACTGGAGCTCAAACTCGTAGCTCCCTCGCAAACTACTCAAAAGACTTTGTGCTGGCAAAAAGTACATAGGAATACAGTCACACCCCCATTTTTTCTTATTACAATAAATTCCTTTCTCACATTATATAGAAGTTTAGCAGGCAGATTTTGCAGATTCAGACTCCGAATGACCTCCAGTCTAACATACAATAACAGGGAATGCGGCACCATTCAACCACAGTCACGATTAAGCGCAGCTTCGACCTACATAGTGGAAATAACATCTTGATAACGTGACAGATGGATTAATTACAAAAGTGATTCACGTAAAGTACTTTTCTCTGGGGTACAATAACTTCCACTCTCCCACCTTTTCCAACCTCTGTCTTTTTACTGAATTCAGTAGTAGGCTAGAAAACAACGGCGACTGATTGTGTTTATTGAACTTGTTTATTCTGGCTGAGTTCTTGACAACCAAATATGATAATTGCCTTTCGGAGACCAGTCGGCTTCTCTGCTGGATAATCACATGAACACATATGCAGAGCAGTATAGAATTCCAACTCAGATATGTTAATAATTAGTTGAAGCCAGGACAGGGGTGGTGTGACTGGGCAGTGGTTAGCAGTGTTGCCTCATACCTCTGGGGCCAGGGTTCAGGTCTCTGCCTTGGCTCCATGTGTTGCTGTGGGGTTTCCTCTGGGTACTCTGGTTTCCCCCCCGCAGTCCAAAAACATGCTTATATTGCCCATAGCTGTGCATGTGTGAGTAAATGGGGTGAGTGAGTGTGCCCTGTGATGGGCGGCTGCCTCGTCCTGGTTTGTTTCCTGCCTTGTGCCCCTGGTCCCAGGACCTCTTGTGGTCCAAAATCGGAAAAGTTGGTTCAGGAAATGGATGAATGTAGACTGGTCAGCAATGGGGGGGGGGGGGGGGGATGCTATTGTTTCCTCACTGAGAAGCAGGTGAGAAACGGGGGCTTGTCAGTATGTGGAGATGACCCTCAACTTGTTGGTTGCAACTTAAGATCCTTGGTTGGCTGGAGTTTAGGATTAGCACCTTCCAACCAGTTTACCCTGGTTTGATTCCCAGTATGACAGTATACTTCATGTCTTTTCTAGCTTCTGATATGAGTCACAAGACATTACAAACTAAGGGAGGTTTTCAGTTCAGCGGATGTTTTAGGGGCTCTGTGGCCAGCAGGGAGTACAGCAGCAAAGAATGTTTCTGTGTAACCTGAAACTTGCTGGTTCACTTTCCAGGAGGTTCCCTGCTTCTGTTCCTCTGAAAAAGACGTTTAACCTGAATTCAGCATCAAATGTATCCAGGTGAGTGATGATAATTTATCCTGAATATCACTGCAAATGGCTCAGTCAGGCATCCATACTGCTAAATGATTGCCTTTGAGTTTTGAGTCCAATTTAAGTATTGAGGACATACACGGGAGGTACTCTGGTCTGAATTGAACCAAAACACAATATAATCCAAACCACAACTCCCCCCATGGTCAAGGGAAACCACCCCCCACCCGTGGTCCTTGGCTTTGTTTGGTCAGTTTGGACCTCGGAGAAAAGTACCCCTGTAATTCACTTTGCTGGTTTTCTTTCTACCAGAAGCCCCGTATCCCTCTCCAGATATGACAAGGCTGCCCTCTAGTGTTACCATTCAATGCTGAACCCTAAACCTTGTCCGTATTTCCAAAGTCCACGGGATTCATCGCATAGAACTTTTTTGGCCAGAATTATTGCAACTGGAATAATCGCTTTGAACGTTTACAGGTGTGTGTGTAATTCAGCTCTTCCTCAAAATGCCCTATCAGCTACCCCAGGATCTACCTGGTCTGTCTGTCCCAGCACCTCAGAAACTGCCACCTTTCTGAGATTTTCATGCTCTACAGTCTCCAGACAATGGTGTGATTAGCAAAAAGCAGTGGCAGTTCTGTGGCAAAAATGAGGGAGGTCAGAGGAGAACGGTCAGATTCGTTAAAGCTGACAAGATGGTCACAACTGCAAAAATAATAGCACGTCACAACAGTGGTGTACTGAAATGTTTCTGCAGACACACAACTCATTAATGCTTTAGGCAGTCCTGGAGGAAAAAGTGGGTCCTATCTGGGTCTATCTAGGTGTGCCTGATGAAGTGCTCACCAAGTGTAAATAAAGGGTGATTTCACATATTAATCAAAAGTCATTAGGCATTAAGCAAACTGACACAAAATAAATATCTTTGTGCCTAAAAGTCATACTCATTGTAGTTGAAGGTTAATCAAATCATTTTTTATTAGTTATAATAGATTCTTTTGTTGATACTACATGCTGGAGTTTGGAGAATATGATTGTGAAGACGTTATTTTCCATGTCTCCTGTCCAGTTGGTGGATTGGTTGCTCTGAGGCTAGGGATCTGTCCCAGTGATCGGAATGTTGCCAGTTCGAATCCTGTGAATGCCAGGAGTGATCCTACTCTGTTAGGCCCTTGAGCAAGGTCCTTAACTTGGAAATGTTTCGTCCTGGGTATGATGTTAATCTACATTCAGCTCGGTAAGGAGGTCCTCCAGCTTACAAGGAGATTTGGGGGTTGGTGGCAGGATTGGCACTCCAGCCACCAGAAGAAAACTCACACCGGTCCATTTGGACTGGTGTGGTGCTGAGGTACCACCTGCTGCACAGCTACACTCAGGTACAGCAGCCTGCTGTAATCAGTGTGTACTCCTCACCTCTGTCCAGTAGAGGTCAGTATACACTGGAAGTACATTCAAAACTTGTTCAATACCACAAAAATCAAGGTTTGCTTCAAATTGGTTTTACATTAGTTGACAGCTTACATAAGGCTCTAGTTTTATTCCCACTGCTTTTGAATGTAAGCATGTGTGCATGAAATTCAGAACAGTGTGTTGAGGATTTCAAGTTTATATGGAAATGGACCAGTTTCACTCCTGCCTCCTTTGGATTTGGTTGGGAAATACGAGTTACTTTTGCCACATACGGTGTGGACATCTCACCAGGGGCCTGGAAACCAGTGAATGCATTTTTGGCACAAATAATATAGCATTTAACTATTACTTATGTATTCATTAACCACAAAGTATGTCTTAGTTACATACTAATTATTAATTACATACTCATTGTTAATTCATTATTAATAAATTCTGACGTTTTATCTCAAGCAGTTACGGTATTTATTACTATCTGTGTTAATTCTGTAAACCTTTATGAACTACTGAAGGAATCAATAACACAAGTTAATTACTGATCTCGTATTTGCTCATGATTAATGAATCATCAATCAACTTTTATCCCAAGCAGTTACTATATTTGTTACTATATCTTAGTCCTGTAAATCTTTGTGAACTATTAAGGGAACTACTAAAGGAACAAGTCATAAAAGACACAAGTGAAATACTGATCTTATGTTTGTTCATCATGAATGAGTCATGATGCATCTTTTATCTCAAACAGTGACTATATTTGTTCATGATTTGTACTTAATTAGTAACTCGGTTATTAATAAGTATTTGTGCCCCATCAAGTAAAGTTTTGATTAACTCTGCTTTTAATTGAATTCAATAATGTCCCTCTAGACATCCTATTCATTTCCGAAGTGATGAATATTTGTGGTCAGTTCCATGCAATGCTTGTGCGATTCAGATCTTTAGCTTTAATTTAATGATTGTTTTAACTATAACCAGGGCTAAGAAATCCTGTTTGTACACAGAGGGTTACTGGGTCTAAAACCCAGCGAAATTGTATGACAGACAGACACACACATGCACACGCACACACACACGCACACACGCGCCCTCACACACTCTCAAGCACATATGCAGTAGGCTGGGAGACATGCTGTATTGCCAGAAATGAAAAGAAATAATCTAGAAAACCTAATATTCAAATTTCAAAATTCAAAAATGCTCATGAAAAAAAGTAAAGGCAACTAAGGTTAAAATAAAACAAGACTGTATTACAATGTATACCATTGTTTACATGCTACATAAACTCATATCCCTGCAAGAACCTCAGTATCTTGGAAAATTGAATTCGCTTTTTCCGATTACATCACATCTGGCTCATTTTTGAGCTCTGCTCTGGTGTGTGTGTGTTGCAGGAGAGCTTTCAAATGACCTGTGTGTTAAACAAACACCCCTATTTAGAAACGGCCACGTGGGAGGGGGTGGGCCATAGTGTGACTGAAGCCCCCTCATTCTTCATATTCTGCTCTGCCAACAGGTACAGTGAGGTGAGGTCCTCTTAGACGTCATTGGCTGGTCCTTGTTCTTAGACGTCATTGGCTGTCCCGCGCCCATATGGGAGTTGGAGTGCTCATTCTGGCATGGTGTACCTCTGTAAATGGGATAGGCTTTGGGAGCTTGGTATTCCCACACTGTTACACACTGGGATAAGAGGACACTGGGGTGTTTCCAGTGTTGACAATAAACAAGAGATGTTCGTGATATATACGGGGTGGGGGGGGGGGGGGAGAGAAGTCACAATAGCACTTCAATAGCAATGGTAAATTCCAAGGAAAAGACCCGGGGTAATTTAGTCTGATTTATTTATTCTCGGTTAGCCCCCCACCCCACCCCCATAGTGATCTTTGATCAGGTTGAACATGACGTGATGCAGTGAATTCCTGCCTCCTCCCAAAATTATTCCAGTGAATTGTTTTGAGGTTATCTATTTATTCCTGGGCAGATGATTTCTGAAACCAGAAATATATAAAAATTAAGTGAATATATGTACAGGGTTATCTTACCAAATGAATATTTACCATTGCTGAAATTGTTAATGATCCCGGTTGATGTTCTGGTATCGGAATGGGTAGTCTTTTTCTCAGAAGTTCTGTTCCTTGAAGCCATGTCCCAGTTGACCGTGTTTAAACATCAACCTGTCTGGGAAGACCACTGGACTCCGCCTCTCTTGGCAGGGACTGGGAGGTCAGCTTGGCGTACTTTGTCTCGTCTCTGGCCAGACCTTGGCTGAGCTCTGCAATCGGACAGCCGTCTGCCAAGACTCACAAACAAACAAGGAACCAGCACCAAAGGTCACCACCAGCTGCACAGAATCAGCCGAGTCCTTGACACTCAGCGTGGAAAGTCTATAGTGAAGTAGTGAAGTCTATAGTGAGCAGCTCTCTTGGCATGAAGAGGTTTAGTTATTCCCAGAGTACTCAAGTATGTGTGAGATAAAAGACAAACTGTGCTCCTGTTTAGACCGTGTGAATGTTTGTGTCACGTGATTTTGTTAAAAATATCAACCTCCGTTCTAGAAAGAAGAAGAATTACTTAGAAATAGGCAGACAACTGCTACTAAACATTGTGATTCACATTCCTACATAAAGCCAAGCATCTACGGATATCAGAATTTTTTGGTTTAGTATTGTATAGCATAAGCTTGTGAGATTCATATCGAAAGAAGGCTGTGTGATCAATAGCAAAGACCAAGGTTTGGCATTAATATGAAGGTCCAAAACAAGGGGAGATCCATATGGGTTGGACAATGTCCAAACCAGCCCTTCAACAAGCTACAGTGCTCAATTTTTTCATTTGTTCTGGACATTGAGAGACTCGCATATAACGAAGTAAGTGAGATATAAAAAGACACAGGTAAGACTGCACACTTCAAAAGGGAACAATGTCTTTGGGACAGATTGTTCTGTTGAAATATTGACTCAAAGTGCAGAACGCTACATTCTAGGCCTCTGTGACCTTTTGGATGACCTTTCACTGCCCCAGATGTTAAAGCTACTTGTGGAGCTGTTGGAGCACTGAGTTCCCTGTATTGTGGGATGGGTGGCTCAGTGTGATGCACTACAGCTTTACACTTGTAGGGTTGGGGGTCTGAGTCTGCTCTGTGTGTGGAATTTGCATGTCTTTCTCATTACATTCATTTAGCAGCCACTTTCATCCAAAGCGCCACACATTTTTGAGAAATCATGATCAGTCAGTTCCTGGATCCTTTGGTTTAAAGGCCTTGCTTAAGAAATCTTAGTGATATCACACTCTGCTGACCCTGGGACTTGACCCATTGACATTCTGGTGATAGGGACAGTGTCCCAACCTGCTGAGCTACAAACCACCCCCATGCTGTGTGGGTTCCTCTGGAGGGTGTGGGTACCGAAGGTGTCGGAGTCCCCTACACTGATGATCACCCAAAATTTACAGAGCGGTCCCCGGTTAGTGTATGTTACTGATCACCAATGATCACACTAAATTTCCCCCTTGTTGAGCACCTGTCGTTCAGTGTGATCATGTGATTAGGCAAACTGGCATCTCTAAATTGCCGATGATGTGTGATTGTGTGCCTCGTGATTGACTGCAATTCCTCCGTGAGGTGCATGTGTGTGACAGATATATCTCAACAGAATTTGTGCAGGTAGGGTCTATATCTATGGTGCCCATGTGTACCGCTCAATGATATATGTATGTGTTTGTGTCATATTTCTTAAATCTTTGTGGGGAAAGAGTCCATGTTGCTCGATGAGTACAGTATGTTATCTGATGAGCATGACTGGAAGTTATGAAAAGAAAGAAAATACCACCACAATTCAGCTGCTGGAAGATCAGCAATATTTGGTCAGATACCATTTCTTACTGTCACATATTAATTTAACCTCTATTCACCTGAGGCTGTTCCCTGGGGAGGTGCAGTGGGACAGTCCGATAGCTCATGGGCACAAGGGACATTTTATCTGTTGAACTGTTAAGTATTTAGCAAACAGCTGACGTCACCGCAGCGTTTTAAAGGACGGCCGGAGGGTGAGAGCGGAGTAGAGCGCACTGCGTTCGGGACGCCAGGGGCAGAGACTCACTGCACCACCTTCAAACAGCATCACAAGCTCACTGCGCCCTTGTTAGCGATGCCACAGCCCGTCTGCAGCATGAAAATGGCAGCCGTCTGGGCCTCGTTGCTTCTACTGTTGCTCCATCAGGTAGGACTTGTGGTTTGCTCCATTACAGGTTGATCTCTTGCAACAGAACTACAAGTTCTGAAGTTATGCTTTAAGTATTGACAAAGTGAGAATTTTTGTTCAGTATGTGTGATGCTATTTTTATCATACACTGGTAAAAATTTGTACCTTTGTCACTGGGGCTGTACCCTCAAGGGTCCGTCAGTTGTACCCTTAGCTGTAGATAATTGTTTAATATAGAAATGGACTCTGAGGAACATTCCTGTATCATTGATGGCACATTAATACTGTTTGTACCTTTGTCAGAGTCCATTTCTGTACCTTAAAAGGTACAATTACAAAGGCACAGCCCCAGTGACAAGCAAAGGTACAAATTTTTATACTTTTTTTCTGAGTATATTAACGCACTATATAGCTAGAATACTTGTTTGTCTTTTAAGTGGTAAAATTCCTTGGATTTCAATCCTTGAATTTATTGACCAGTTATTTACTGCCTGTTGGAAGTACATGTCAGCGACTGGAGTAATACATTTTCTTACCTGTTGTTGCAACTCAGGTCTGTTTTTTACATTTTTATTTTCTGGTATTGATCCCATCTGGATATGAAGCACCTTGTGTTACGGTGTGTGGATGTACTTACTGGTGTGTGTGTGTGTGTGTGTGAAAGGTGTCTGCAGGTCCTCTGCCGCCAGCTGAGAATCAGCATGTTGCTCCAGCGGCCGTCGCACTGCTGAGGCGCTTTGCCCGCATGACTCCCCTGTGGAGGATCATGGGAAATAAGCCACACAGGGCATACTGCCAGAACAACTACGAGTGCTCAACTGGGATCTGCTGGTGAGACATGCTGCGTCCTGCTCCCCGGGGCTGCTGACCTGTGAGTGTTAGACGTCCCAGTCTGCCTCGTTAACTCTCGGGCACCTCTCCTCTCTCCCAGGGACGGACACTGCTCTTTCAATCAGCCGGTGAAATCCTACAGGACGACCTGAAGTTCCCTCCTGTCTGTCTGGGGAAGCCGCCATCCAACGCAACCCTGGGGCCTTTATCACGAAGCAGGATTTCTAGCTTAGCCAGATAACTTGTCAGAGTTAAGGTATCCCAGTCTAAAGGGACTTTGTCTTCATTCACTTACATTCATTCACTTAGCCCAGATAACTTAAATCCGACACGCTAACCGGCTAAGCAAGAAATCCTGCTTCGTGATACAGACCCCTGGCATTTACGAAATCCAGATGCTGCACTCATGATTGCAGCCGCATGAGACACCACTTCTCTTGCATTACTGTATTCAGGTCAACATAACTTACACGGGCACGAATGAGGTCAGAGATAATAGACCAAAAGCATGCATTTGCTAACTCGCCTTCGCTTAGGGTACACCTGTACATCCTCAAATTCACACTCTCTTTAGTTTGCTGCACATTGCATCACATGATCACATATGCAGACCTGCTCATTCTTGCCTATATATACACACACACAAATGTATGTGTAGAATCACAAACGGTGCCTGACACATTTTCCAAGCAGGTGACCTTTGGCTGGAGTTTGATAAGGTGGAATCATTTGCTGTGTCAGTGCTTAAGGTTTTATGGAACTGGCAGGCCCCTCAAGCAAGGGTTTCACCACATGGCTTATGCACATGGCCAAAGACAACCAGAGCTCTCTCCATAAGCTCAACTGCACAAAGACTGCCATTGTATTTCCAGTAATTAAAAAAAACACAGACCTCTTTTCCAACCTTTTAAAATATTTTGCTTCTTTATTGTATTTTCTTAATACATTTATTGTAACCAGGTTAAACAGCCTTTTGACAGTATTTCCCACACACACAGGATAATTTTTTATCTGGCAAGTATGACAATTGCCTGACTCGTGCCTTATGAATCCAAGTTCCTTGCTGAGATATGAGAAGCAACAACTGTTTTTTTTTTTAAAAATGAAATATCAGAAGGAACTGACTAAAGTGGAAGTTACTGAACCATAGAAAGCAATTGGGGACAATCAAGGTAGATCAAACTCAGTGCCTTTTCATATCTTCTATAGCTCTGTGTTTTTCAAAGCAGTTTTACCGGTTTTGTATTAATCTGTTTGTCTTCTGTTGTTTCATTGATTGCATCCTTGGAGGTATGAGGTATGTGGTCTGGGATACAGATTATATTTCATGGTTACGTGTCTTTATTTATACAGCCTTTCAGGAAGGATTTTATTTTGTGTAGCACTCTTTCAATGTACCATTTCAGTCATGCTATTTTAGATGCTGTAACGTTAAGTCGGACCTTGCTTGTTGCTATCAGTCTTTAACGGTTGACACAGAACTTCTCGTATGGCTGCCATAACCTTGGATGATGGCTGATACATATATAATTGAAATGGTATTTGAGTTAAATTTAGATTACACAGAATAAACATTGCAGAAGTTCTTCTCCAGATGCACTTGGCCACTTTAGCATCATGTTTTATATAAAGCTGAATTATTCCAAATGAACTTTTTTTTATAATAATAGAAGTAGTATGTGATTGTTCAGACTAGAGTGTTATATGCTTTAACACACCACTTTTTTGCGCTACAACCTCTCGCAATATGGCAGATTCAGTTATGTACTGTATTTGCACAACCAGCGTACTGTAAAAATTCAGTTTTGTTTTGTATTGTTGCCTGTTACATGCTTGTAGCATGATATTTGTTTCACAGAAGGACAGTACAAAACCCATCACACTCTGCTTTGGCAATAAAGCATTTTGTTTCAAACCTGATATTTTGTCCGTGATGTTTCTGGTCAGATTCAACAAGAACAGAAAAAATATATATATTTCAACTGTGGAAGAATTCCAGTCTGCCATGTACAGTTCTTGGAATATTTTATTTGCTTACGGCTTTTTCAATTATTTACACAACACTGATACGTATTGCCCAAACTATTTATATAGCTGGGATTCGGTTAATCGGGTTAGAAACCCTGTTCAAAGATACAGCAGAAGCCTCTGCACTACAAGCCAACTTCCTATACCAATCAGCACACCTAGTGCTGAAAAAATCATATTAATAGCATCAAGCATTTATTATATATAGAAACTTTGTTGTAAGCACATTTATAATACTAAATACAAGCCCAAACTTAAAAAAATCTTCATCTCTCTTTAAATGTACATTGAGATTATGATGACATTCTATTACCTTAGTAGATGCTTTTATTGAAAGCAATGTACAACAGAGAAAGCAAGGTCAGATTTTCACTGGAGCACCTGGTGGATATGTGTATTGCTCAGGGAGCAAACAGTGAAATCACTCTGTGAAATGTGGTATTTGAACCAACAACCTTCTAATCGCCGGCATGGTGTCCAAACCTGCTGAGCCACTAACCACCCCCATTATTACTCAGCAAATGGAGAATGAAACAAAAAAAAAACTGGTTGCTTGACTCCAGTACACGCAGTCCTCCAGCTCTAGTCACCAAGGTCCTCAGGGTTGTTTAAACAAAAGCTACGCTGATGCAGCACCTTCGGCCCACTGAGTGGCGCCCGTTACACAATGCAAACTGCCGCAGGGTCCAGGCCCTCCGGAACACTGATCCAACGCTTTGGTCGAGTGCAAAGGGCGGATGCCACTTCAGCAGGGGGTGAGGTTTGAAACTCCTCAAAGAAACCGTTGGCTAACGCTGTGCTTCGGAAAGGAGTTGAGCAAATGTAGAGCATAGGGTCCCAGCAGCAGTGCGCTACTGGGAACACATTTAGCCTTTATAACATGTAAAAAAAAATGTACATTAAGTTTATTTCTGAGATACTAAAAAATAACAAAGTAATGCAGGATCACATCCATCCATCCATCCATCCATCCAACCACTTATCCTAAGCAGGTTTGCAGGTTCCCAGAAATTTCACAAAAATAATAGTGCTGGAGACTAAAAGTCATACTCATTTGCAAGGGGGGGGTCCGGGAACTCCTGAATTAGGATCATGTAGAACAAAGCAGCTAACACAGTGTGACAACTGAAGAAGCTGGTGTAGTTTTTTAGTTTTTATCATTTCATAATAGTGTACATCACTTAAAAAACAAGAAGCTAAAAATTACATTAAAATATTAATACAAATACTAATACTATTACTACTACTAATAATAATAATAAGGAAATTAAACATTTGGAACATGATTGTACTTGTCTGTGTTTGGGGCCCAGTATGATATGCTTTCTGGGGACTCAAAAATTCTAGCGGCACCCCTGACATTCCACCTTAGACATAGGCCTACTGATTTTAGGGAGGAGGATGAGGGACAAAATTTTATCAGCAAATATGGAATAGCGTTGCTTTTCAAAATATCCTACTGTATACCGCAGTATTATTTTTGGACGATATGACGGTATTAAAAATTATATACCGCCAAAGCCTATTGCTGGCTGGCTTGGGGATACTGGGGTACCGGCGCTAAAATTTACTGGCTTGGAGGGGCGGTAAAACTCTCCGGTTAATTTTACTGCTGCAGAAACGGAAGATTTCTTGAACGTTGCGCATCATTCGCGAGTGTCATGGAGCTGCTCTCTATTTCAGGGAAGACTCCAGCAACTTTCGGGATCGGAGGGATGATTGTAGAGATGAATGTCAACCAACTAAATCAAATTGTATGTGGGGGATTGACGAGAAAAGTGAAACGCTATTATTGCACATGGCTCTGGGCATTCTGTAATATTCCCAGTACTGTTTTCCAAAGCAAAAGGCAGGGATTTCGCCTGCAGTGCAGATGTTCGCCTTCACGTGTAGTATGCTCTATCCTAGAATCAACGTGTTCCAGGAGAAACCACTGAATTAATCAGTAAAAATCCACGTGTTTTTGTGACTGATGTGTCCTAGTCAATCGTGCTCTGTCCTAGTCAAACTGTTGTGCTGTGTGTATCAAGTAGGTCTATTTGAGTGTTTTTTGTACTGTGAACTTTTAACAAAACAGATGCTTTGGCATATGCGCCGCGTGAGCGCACCTTTATCTATCCGCATCTTGATGCAAGTGTCGTACTGGAAGTGCCATGTGGCACGTCCCTTTGGTGCGCGTGCCCGAACCCGCACGCGCGGCTCGAGGAGCCTGGACTGCGAGCAGTTGGGGCGCGTCACCAGCGTCCCAGTAAACATCGGAGACCAGCCGGAATAAGAACAACAAAAACAATGTTTCTACGTTTTATCTGTGGAGCCCCTTTGGCTACCTCAGTTTTGCTTGTTTATAAGTTGAAAAACCAATGATAGGCTGAATGTGTGAAGAGTAAACATTTTACAATAAAATTTAAACGACATAACTAAGATAACCACTGGCGTAAGTAGGTACGTCCCAAAAACGAGCCTGTAAATGGTTATTTGGTTATTAGGTTGTGACATAGGCCTATATTAGCATGTATAAATTACAGGTTATTTGAATCAAGCATTATAAGTGCATTTTACGTTCTCTTATTTGTATACTGCCAGAAAAAAATAAAGACATAAATAGAAAATATATTTATTTTTGTATTCTTCATATATGAAGTGGTTCAAAAATTTTCTGCAAAAGTTTCAAATGTAGGACATACAATATTACATCTAGAATTAAACAAATGCTCATCCTTATTAAATGAAGACCTTAAAAACTACGCAATTGGGACCCATGGTCAGAGTGTTATAAATACATCACAAAACAAGCATTCCGTCCATTTCTTACCAAAACCGTGTAACTACATTAACTATACTTAAGCTTCGGTACAGGTATGGGGTATGTGATTGTGATTTCTAACATACCACTTTTTTCATACAGTTGCTGCATCACAGTATTGTCGGGAGTCATTTATTTGTTTAACTTAACTAGTGCATACAAACAAGAAGTTATTTCTATTCAAGGATAAAATGCCGACATTGGTTATCGTGACCGGTGGTTCTGTTTTCAGACTGTTTGTGTTTTCCATCACGTTTATTTTGCACCACAAAAATCAAGTGGAGAACACATTTTTCAGTCCAAGACGAAGTGGTTCGTAGGACTAACAACAATCTATAATAGGCCTATAATGTACATCCCAGGAAACGCCAGCAGTAATTTCACAGGACAAACTCTAAACCAGAGGAACCAAACAGGCCTAATTCAAAATACTATCCACTACATCTTAATATTCTAAAATAATGGATTATTCTAATATAAACTGAATGAAGTAGGCCTAAGCAAAATTTTGCAGAAAAGAAAAAAATAAGGGTTATTTATTTAGAAACGTGTCATTCGGGTCCCCCCCCCCCAATTAGAGCGTTATACAGTTTACAACATGACCAAGTCCAAAAAATTATGCCTCTGCATATAACCTGGCAGAGCCTCGAGCATGTGAACATTTGACATTTTCAAGATGTATTTACGGAGAAGAATGTTACTTATGCATACATGCTGCCATCTGTCGGGGGTTCGGTGCCAGTAAAGGCTTTACAAGAAGTACTGGTCATACAGGTCAGTATTACTCTGAGGGGTGTTCTGTCTTAACTGGAGTGTTTAAGATGAACTGTGGTACTGATATATGATTGTTAAAATGCGTCACTGACAAACGGAGTTTATTTTAGATTTAATAAACACTCAGGTTTGATTAATGAATCCAGCACATGAATAAACTTAATTGTAATAGGCTACTTCAAGTTATGGTAAAATCGTACTTTCCCACTTTCTCTAATTTCCTCGTCATGGTTGCTCTTCTCTATCGTCAACCTGAGATTTTTAAAAAAAAACTTTCTATGGAAATGCATCTGCGATTATAGTGGCAAGCCATGAATTCTCTTATTATAGATGTTTCACTTTTTCAACGAGGAACACGTGTTTTGTGACCTGACAGCGGAATAGACCTCCTCAGGTCCTGGCAGTCACCTAAAACTTTTTTTTCGTATTTTAAGTTCACGACATCCGTATTTAGGCAAATGAATGTGAATGTGTGTCGGAAGTGTGAGACATCTGTATATAAATGAACACTTCAGTTGCCTTCCGTTTGGAGGATATTCCTGTAGACTTTTTGTTTGTTGTGCACAATTATTTAAGGATCTCGGGATTGCCTGCCGAGTTTCGGGTTGCAGCGTTTGAGATCACTAGAAGGCGGACGGAAACCTGCAAATTACAGAAGTTATTCACAAACCAGTAAGTCAAGCTGCATTTTGTAGTACAATGCTGTAAATACTATTTGTTTTTACGTTTGGTAACCCAACATTTAACTGGCTCAGAAAATTATTTTTCTGGGCTTAGCATATAGATAACAAACTATTCTTCATTATACATCCATGGTAGTGTTCAGATTCCCAGTTTAGTTTGTTTACGGGCAGGTAGGTCTTAACTGTCAGACACCCATGTCTGACCGCTCTAACTAGATGCAAGTCTAGAGATTGAGACGAAAACGTCGGCTGGTTGTTGAAATCGTTACATATGTTTTACAGTATATACAGACAAATGGTAGTATTTTATGCATTCCATGGGGAAATTCCGTGTAGTACTGCGTAGGTAATTGCCCCTCCAGTATATAATCGGATGCTTTTTCTGCCCTGCAACAGGTGAAGTAGTGTTCGTGCTACCCGAGGTCTGAAGTTCATTGGGAAGGAGAAAGGCCCGCCATGAGGAGCCGGAGTAACTCCGGAGTCAAACTTGACAATTATGTTCGGATTGTACAACAAACCATCCTTCGCTACCAAGTGAGCCCTGTCCCACTTCTACAGTGAAACAAATGCAGAAACCAAACAGTATCTTCATATAGTTTAATTTGCACGGTGCCATGTCTTAGCTTCCAAGAAGATTAACTACTACAAAACAGTCTGCAATTTGATGCCTTGAGACGGGATCAAGTCACAGCATTTGTACCAGCTGAGGGTCTCTTACCTTGCTAGGAATAGGCAGTGAAAGTCACACACATGCCAACGTATTTAAATCACCAGCTGAGTGACACATGCACTGCCCCTGACACGTCTGTGGTCAGCCGGACCCACTAATAACATGCTTGTGCAGATTCTGACATGCTGTTAATCGCTAACGCCAGTGGACAAAGAAATTCACGGAATGAGTAGAAAGCTGTATAACCCTAAAACACAAGGACTAACCACGATGACAGTCTTGACAGAGAGCGCCCCCCCATTTTTCTTCTTCACAGGACCCAGTGACGGGGCTGCTGCCAGCCAGTACGGAGCAGCCGGATGCCTGGGTGCGGGACAACGTGTACAGCATCCTGGCGGTTTGGGCCCTGAGCCTGGCGTATCGCAAGAACGCTGACCGCGATGAGGACAAGGCTAAGGCCTACGAACTGGAGCAGGTGGGCTCCCGAAATACCCCCCATGGGGGGGAAATTGTTACAAGGCGAATGTTTTGTTGCCACATGGGGGCGCCTTTTAGCCTGTTCAATCGCTGTGCGTTTACCAGGTACCTGTGTTTCAGTGCGTGTGAGAGAGTACCATGTGAAACGTTTTGTGGGTGTGCTATGGCTCCCAGTTTCATCCAGATTTCTGTTTTTTCTCTAGAGTGTTGTCAAGCTCATGCGGGGAATCCTCCAGTGCATGTTGAGGCAGGTGAGTCAGTCTTCATGAGGGGCCACCACTGACCAGTGTTAAGGATGAGAGGACTGAGGGTGATATGTTTTTGTAGATGACTCTACTTGACTTTAGGCAATTTTGGGGGCTTAAGGCAGCTCATTGGCTGCCATCTTCCAGTAATGCTGAACCATGTAGCATGTTTTAAAACATGCATCCAGAATCTTGGTGTCAAGTCACCTTCCATATAGGAGCACACCCAGAACACAGTGTTATGTTTTAAGAGCAGGGACCAATAAAGACTCAGCAGAAAGCTGGAGTGAATCCTGGGGTTTATATTGGTTGGCCAGAGTTTGTGCATGATTCATAATTTGACTGATTTGAAAAGTATGCAGGGCAGTACCACCCTGCATCCAATAAACACTTTGCTGGGCACACAGCCAACTGGCTAACATGCTGAGTCTTGTGAGTCTTGTGAGTCTTGTGAGTCTTGTGAGTCTTGTGAGTCTTGTGAGTCTTGTGAGTCTTGTGAGTGTGTGCTATCAGCCATCTCTGATGAAAGGGTCACCAACCAGGTCCTCACTTCATCAAAGAAAAAATCCTTGTTCCTCAAAGCATTTTTTTTTTGTGTTTCCCAGATCGACAAAGTGGAGCGTTTCAAGTATAGTAAGAGCACCATTGACAGCCTCCATGCCAAGTACAATACACGAACCTGTGCCACAGTAGTAGGGGACCAAGATTGGGGACACCTGCAGGTGGATGCTACATCCCTGTTCCTCCTTTACCTGGCACAGATGACTGCCTCAGGTACCAAAGAATGCCCCATCAATGTCCCATCAATGCCCCATCAATGCCCCATCCGCTTGTTCGCCCTGCTCTCTGCTGACAGCTGGCTGATGGGGAAGTGCTGACTAGCTGGTGTTTCATTGCAGGCTTGCACATTGTGTACACTCAGGATGAAGTGGATGTGGTGCAGAACCTGATGTTCTACATTGAGACCGCATACAAAATTGCCGTAGGTGTTACCATATGTTTTGTTTGTTTATTTCTTTTCCAAGGAAAATATTGTAATACTCTTCCTGTTTTTGCACCTCGTCCAAGGGTATGGAATCGTCTGTCTGCTCATTCAGAAGTTTCTCTTTCTTTCTCTTCCTCTCTCAGGATTATGGTATGTGGGAACGAGGAGACAAGACTAATCAGGGCATCCCTGAGATCAATGCCAGCTCTATCGGCATGGCTAAGGTGATGTGAAAGCAGAAACGTCAGTCTTCCGTCCTCTTCTGTGGTTTGTTGTCATAAATGCCCGACTCCCAGGCCTTTTAGAGCGATTGCACCCAGAGGCCGGAAAACTCAATGAGAAGAATAAGCGTCACAATATAAGTGAGAGGCAGTAATCCAGGTTCCTGTACATTCACAGGCTGCGTTGGAAGCCTTGGATGAACTGAACCTGTTTGGTGCCAAGGGAGGCCCCGGATCTGTCGTCCATGCTTTTGCCGATGATATCCAACACTGTCAGGTAATGCCAAAAGGGTCTCCGCATCTTCACACAAGACCATGTAGACTCTGTGGATCCCTCTGTGCTCCAGGCACCTGCATGAATTGAAATGAACATAATCTGATTGCAGGGATATAGTCAAAAGCCCTCACATCTAGGTGTGACTGATGAGATTAGGCTAATCCTGTTCTCTGTGCCTTCTCTGCAGTCCATCTTGAACTCCATGCTACCAAGAGCATCTACCTCAAAGGAAGTGGATGCTGGCCTCCTTTCCATCATTTCCTACCCAGCCTTTGCAGTGGAGGACATCAACATTGTGAACATTACTAAAGAAGAGATCATCTCCAAGCTGCAGGTGAGGAGCTGTGCCCCGGCACGCATAACTGCAATTGGTTCAACCCAAGTGGATTGTGGGACACGTAGTTAAACTAATTGTCTCTGCTGCAGGGGCGCTATGGATGCTGCCGCTTTCTGAGAGATGGTCACAGAACTCCTAAAGAGGTAAGAAGTAATTAATGGGGAGGGTATCATATGGCTAAGTACAAGAACTTCTGCGCATAATTCCTAAGTGATCAATCGTGTGCCCCTGTGGGTCCAGGACTGAAATGTTTCTGCATTGTCTATTAGTGCCATAATTAGGATGGAGAAGCTTTGGTGTGGCAAGGTGTCTAAGTGATCACTTCCTTATATATATATATATATACCCTTCCCTTCAGGACCCAAATAGGCTCTATTATGAGTCAGCTGAGCTCAAGCTTTTTGAGAACATTGAGTGCGAGTGGCCTCTCTTTTGGACCTATCTCATCCTTGATGGGATCTTCATCAACAGTCCCGAGCAGGTGAGTGGGACTCTGGGAGTGTAACTCTTATGAGGGAGCGTTCTTGCATGGCAAATGTGTGGAACCTTGTCTGCACATTCAGGTTGAGGAATACAGGGAGGCCCTTGATGGGATTCTGATCAAGCAAAAGGACGGGATCCGTCTGCTGCCGGAGCTCTACAGCGTGCCCCCAGACCGTGTGAGTACTCAGATTCCACCCCGTTTAGCTGTACAGCAAGGCTGTGAAGTCCTCAGCTCTGGTTCTGTTGTCATAATTATATGTAAGGAACCAATGTAATTCAGGTATTAATTGAGCTGATTAAGCCAGAGTTTCATGCGAGTGTGCATTTGTTCATCTGCCTCTGCTGTCCTAAACAGGTAGATGAGGAGTATGTCAACCCGCACTCCGTGGAGAGGATTCCTATGGGGAAGTGTCCCCTGAAGTGGGGACAGTCCCTCTACGTCTTGGGTAACCTTCTGGCTGAGGTGAGCTATTTTTTTTTTTTTTATTTTAAAATTTAGTTTAAAATGCCACTTACCCTTAAAAAGCAGGAAGATGAGGAACGCAGGCGTTTCAGTTTGCATCCAGAGCTCAGGTGATGCTTCATGAACCTCAGCGGTTGAAAGGTTCCTCTCTGGGTTCCAGGGCTTCTTGGCTCCAGGGGAGATAGACCCCCTCAACCGGCGTTTCTCCACTATCCCCAAACCTGATGTTGTGGTGCAGGGTGAGTTCTCTGCATCATCTTTGATAGAAAGAAAAAGGTTAGATTGTGTATATTTGTTTAATACAATATAAATGATTTAGCACGCTAAAGGCAATGATATGTCATAATTGTTATCACAATAAAGTGGATTTCCATCTGAAAATAATTTTTCTCATCACTAGATGGTCTGTGTGTCCAAAGGATATTGATATATATTCCCCATAAATCACTTATATTTTGACTTATCACCAAGATGTGTTTCTTAGTGAATCTAAAGCAAACTTTGTGTGTTCATGTTGTTGGTAATGTCACCGGTTTGTCTGACATCAGACGTGAAACACTAGCCTTTGGTGCCTCATGAAGGTGATATGTTTCCAGTGTCAATCTTGGCAGAGACTGAGGAGATCAAGCAGCTGCTGAAGAAGCATGGGTTTGATGTTGAAAGTGTGGCAGACATCCACCCAATCCGAGTGCAGCCCTCAAGAGTTTTGAGTCACATCTATGCCCGACTAGGTAAAAATCTTGGAACAGTAATGTATTGATATTGCTTGTCCCATGATTTAGTATTCCATCTATATTGTGGGTTCTGAGCTAAATTGTCTTCGTTTTAAACTTTCCCTTGATGGGTGATTGAGTTTTATTATATTACCAGCAGGGCTGCTTTGCTTTGACTATATCTGTACTGATGTGATCAAGCCCAGGGATGTGGATGATGCAGTCTAGTTAAATCATCTTCTAAAATTTGGGTGTAATGTTGCTCTGATTGATCGATGATTCAGTGAAAATGATGAAAGAATGAGTTTTAACAGATGAAGTGATTGACACATCACAGCACACAGCAAAGAAATGTATCCTCTGTACTTAACCCATATGTGACATCATAACATAGCAGTGGGCATCTAATTCAGTGCTTTGGGGCAGTACCTTGCTCAGGGTACCTCAGTGGAACCTTGCTGGTTGGGGATTTGTATCCACAACCTTTCAATCACAAGTGAGCTTCTCTAACCATTAGGGCACCACTGCCTACGCAATTAGGTTACAGTTAGGTCTTATCATACCCTGCAATTGGATTGCTCTGCTCTGAGTAATGGTGTTTTGATCTAAAATAATTTTGTACATTTCTCACAGGCCGTAACCCGAGACTAGGTCTAACAGGAAGACCATACCGGCGTATCGGTGTACTGGGTACCTCAAAATTCTACTTGATTCGCAACACGATCTTCTCCTTCACTCCCCAGGTGAGAACAGCCTGCTCTCAGGATTAGAACAGCTGGACTTTTCATTGAGTAACTCATTCATAAATGCTTTGCCTGGTTACTGGTGAACAGGTAAAGGGCTATAGGTGCTTCTATGGTAGTTTAAATTATGTTACAACCTGAGTTTACTATAGGTGCTTTTCCACTGCCACCAAGAACCGAGCCATACCGCGAACTGGTGGTTCTCCATTGTAAAGAATGCGAGACGTATCCGAGCCGTAACCACGCCGATGTGGGCCTGCCTGCTAAAAGGTCTGAAAGCGTGACCAGACTGAGCTGGTTACGTCGCCACCACCTGATTGGTCGAAATGCATGGAGGTACCAATGTTCTGATTATCTAAAGGAAAAAGCGTATGTTCTATATATTATTCGTTAGTAGTAGTATCGCACATTGGGTTGTATTAATGCGTTCCTGAAAACTCGAAACGTGGAAATTTCTAACCTCCTACTTAAAAAATGACTGTAGAACAGCTGAACGCAAATTTATGCTGAACACTAATTCCGCATTTGACGCTTGCATATAACAGGGATTCTCACAGACGTGCTAGCAGAAATTAGAACATGGTAAAAATAAATGCACTAAGTAATTCATGATGTACACAATGTGAACGGTAAATAAGCATCTCTTGGGTTTTACGTCAGTCTTGCTTTCCAAACCTGACACCTTCACCAAGCTGACTCTTCTGCAGTGGAAAACCGAAGTGAGCTGGAACCGCACTGTAACTAGTCTCTCTGCGAGGTACAGCTTGGGTACGGGTCGGTTCCTGTATGCTAGTGGAATAGTTCCATATGTAAAACACATTTAATCAAAGATCTGTGAGAGCCTTTTTTTTGTATCAGCTAATAATGTCTCTCAGTCTTTGAGTTATTGAGCCTTACGACTGACTTTTAACTTTGACTCTCAAGTGATGTTACTTACTGTATCACTGAGGTCTCCAAAGGGTGGATTCTGACCCTTAAGAAACGGAAAGCCATTTTTATAAGTGTTAACCAAGTTTGTAAAGTTTGTTTAATAACCAAACGTTTCTCATTCTTTGTATCCAGTTTATCGATCACCATCAGTTTTACCTTGCGCTGGACAACCATATGATTGTGGAGATGCTGCGCACAGAAATCTCCTACCTTTCTTCCCGCTGGAGAATGACTGGTCGTCCCACGGTCACCGTTCCGATCTCCCAGACCATGCTGAGTGAGCGCCTGTCCTGTTGAAGCATGCACCAAATGTAACCAATGCATAATGCATTTTGGTTTAAAAACTAGCGGTGTGCATTGTGTTACGGGACCATAGAAAAGCTACAAGGAAATATTCTTGGACGCACCAAGCACACTGCATGCTAATATGCTTTTAGGGTCAGTTCTGAATATGCAAGCTTTCCTGATGGGTACGCTGCCTCATTGCTTGTGGTATGCCATGCATGATTCTGTCTGCTGCAGCGGAAGACCACTCGGACCTGGACCCTGCGGTTCTGGCCGCTCTGAAGAAGATGCAGGATGGCTACTATGGAGGTGCCAGGTATGGCCTAAAGAAACTCATGGCATGTCCTGAAAATATGGTACAGCAAGGCCTAACCTCATCATGGTCAGCCTTGGTCCAGAGAGGATTTCAATGTAAGAAATGTACAAAACAATCAAACACTAGCTGGATGTTATTTTGTCATACAATCATGACTCTGCTGAAGTACGTATGACCTGAGGTAGAACAAATAAGTCTGTCTTTCAGCTTTTCATGAAGCAGGGGGGAGGTTTTGCGCTGTCCCTGTGTCTGGATGTGCACGTTATCTGTCCTTGGACTTGCACACGCAGGATCCAGACAGGGAAGCTGTCCGAGTTCCTGACCACTTCCTGCTGTGCTCACCTGAGCTTCATGGACAGTGGTAAGAGGCATGAGGGCTCCAGCATTGATGAAGAAGATGACATCTCCTACTTTGCTGGTGGAGCTGTGCATGAGTTTCAGTTTGATGATGGTAAGGATGTTGTGGCTCATTATGCTGATGTTCTGGGACCCCAGTCTCTCTTTACCAGGATACTGTAACTTTTTAAGGATTCGTTACCATGATGTGTGTGTGTGTGTCTGTATTTAACTGCTCCTGCTATTAAATTAGTCTGGAAAGATGCCTATTACTTTGAAGGACCTGAATGCTATTTTTAAAAAATGGCTTTCCCAGAGTTAATTTGACATCAGACATCCTTTCTTCTCATACAAGACTCACCTCACTTCAAGATGTAGCCCATTTAAAACACTGATCCATGTTTCCAAAATGTGGTGTCCTGATCCCACTGCCCTTACCATCAATCCAAGAAGATGTGCTGGTGAATGCGGTTTGATATTGTAGCATCTTTTTGGCATGTTCAACTGGGCCCTTTTAATCTAATGTCCGATCATAAAGCCTCTCTTTTGTCGGATATAAATTCTTTTTTCGCGGCATGCCTCCTGACTGGGATTCACTTCCACATCAGGAGTGGCATGTGGATGAATAGCGGTGGGCAAAAGAAATCTCTAACATTCAAGTATCAAGATATTGGGCTTCAGAACAGCTTCAGTCCTTGAGATGATGTCGTACAAGTCCTGAACTGTGTGTCGTGGGATATTGGATTTTTTTTCCCCATGATGGAAAGCCTCCTGTACTTTGAGGGCGGAAGGTAGTATAAATCTACTTCACACTCCAGAACATCCCATAAAGGTTCATGAGGGAACAGCGTTTACGCCATAATATTCACTCGGTCGTGCAAAATGACCATGCAGAACAATCATCGGACCTAATGACTCCCACAAGATGGCTGCCTAACATAACATAACATAACATAACATTTAGCAGCAGACATTGTGGGTTGATGGCATTCTTTGGCTTTCTCAAAACCAATCCATCTGAATGTAAGAAAACGGAGGAAAGATGACTCATCGGACCATGTAACTTTTTCCCCCATTACCCAGAGGAACTGGTTTTGTGTTCCTTACCCCAGACTGTCATTATGTCTTGGCTTTAGTCTAGGAATTATCCTCTTAACAACCACTATTTCTCTGAGTTTGTGTGAGTTTTGCATATGTGGTCGTGATTTTTGAGGCTCTTCTCATTGATGCGTTAAATAATTTTGGTTTGGTTGCAGTTTTTGTGACTGCACTGGCAATTTGAGCCCCGACTGTTTGGCTTCTGTGGAACTTTGTGTGTGAATTGCTCGCTGTTGTCTTGGAAACTCCTCATATTGATTGTCAAACTTTTTTTCTAGCTGTCAGATACTGCTAACTGGCATTCAGCCTGGTATGACTCACCTTGCTTTTCCATGCTTGTGATTTACTTACTTCAGACTTTGTCCTTTTTATGTTCGTTTATGCCTGTTTTGTCCACCCCTGCAGGGGTTTTCGTCTTTTATTTAAAGAAATCAATTATGGATTTGCAGTGCCAAGAAAAGTATAGTAATAAAACAATTTTCCAATATTAAGTGGTTTAACTACGTAAGGCTGCCTGAGAACCAATATGGGTGATAAGCTGTGGCCCGTCTGTGTCCCTAGAGAATGATGACCTGGTGCAATACTTGGATCAACTGTTGGCAACCACTGCACCCAAGTCCAGCCTGAAGAGCAGCAAGGTCAAGGGGGGCCTGAGCAGATTCCGTGTGGCTGCAACCAAGACCAGGGAGATGGTATCACTAGTGCAGAAGGCCAAGGAGCTGAACATACAGAGTGAGCGGCCTGACATTGCTGCCAGCCATTGGTAGTGTCAGCTCTGTCCTTGCGACTGAGACTGGTGTCTGTCTCTCTGTAGATGTGCACATGTATCTCCCGACCAAGCTGTTCCGGTCTCGCCAACCCTCCCTGAACCTGACGCATACCTCAGGACCTCAGGACACCGTGGTGTGACTCCTGCTTCACCCATTAAATCGATCTGTTTTCTATCTGCCTGCACAAAGGGGAACAGTTCCCCTAAAATAAAGTCTGTTCTATAATTAAAAGGGTTCGATTTAAACACCATCTGCTTAATGTTCTGCATGTATGATATGGTAAATGAAGTGCTGATCCACACTGTTTGCCCAGGAGACACAGACTGCTCAGCTCTCTGAAGGGAACCTGCCCAGGGATGCAGCAGGGGACATAGACTACCAGGCCTTGGTGCAGCTGCTGAAGGACACAGACAACCTGCAAGATCAGGCTGACATCCTCTACATTCTCTATAAAGACAAGTGAGGCTCTGCTGTTCATTACTGAGGGTTTATTTGGCCAAATCTGCCTGCATTTGACAGGCGTGCACTGGTGTGAGCTATAACTGATGTTTCCAGTCAGTCTAACTACAGCACCTGCTATTGGCTGGGTTCTTTTTCTAGGCATCATGGGATGTGTCATTGACTGACTTACTGGAGTGGCTCAGTACTAGGGCTGTCACTATTGCTTATTGATATAATCAAGGAATCTACCAATTTAATCTGACGATTCATTGAGTAATCGTTTAGAATAGTATGTAATTATAATATACATTGCAATTGATGCATGCTCAGTCACATGGAAAATTAAGGCACTTCAAATCACCTAAGTTGCGTGTTTTTGGACAGTGGAAGGAAACTGCAGGATTCACGAAAAAGCCACGCGGGCACAGGCTGAAGATACAAACTCCCCACCCACACAAAGCGGGGGTGTGCAGGGACAGCACTGCCCACTGCAGCACTGTGCTGACCTGACAGGCTTTCATGATGTGCAATGTTGATATCGAGACGGCATTTCATGCACATGCAATTGTCACATCACAACGATCGCGATAGTCTGCTGTGATAGTTGCGCTACAACATTTTTACTCTGTCATTGGGAACCAAACTTTACAACTTTAATGGTGGACTCACTCATGGATCTTGTGGCGTGTTTGTGAGAAATTAAACAAAAATAATTGAAGAGGGGGGAAAGGAAACAAGAACTGCATGGTCATGAAAAGACATTTGTTTATGGAAATATTTTGTATTCCATAGAGATACGATATTGAGCAGAAGCAAATGATTTGTTGGCCCTGCTTTGTCTGCTGGCACAACCCCACACACCACTAACTTATTTTCCAGACGTGTTGTTAGATAAGTTCAATTTGGCTATATAATTAATTTTAACTCCTAATTAATCTCAAAAACTTCAAATATAGTTTGAACTTTTCAGTACCGTTCAGCCTTAAAATGACACATTAAAAAAATGAATTAAAACAAATTGGTTTTATGTACCGTATTATATACATAATGCAGGTAGGCAATGGGGCTAATCAGCAGTGATTATTTTGACGTACAGGAATTGTAAAAAGTACATTAAGCATAATAATTAAAGCCAACGTAATGATGCTAAGCTATGGCACATGCTAACATCCCATGATCGCGTGAGTCCGTCAGACTCGAATGTCGTCTTAACGTGAATTTGCACAGCAGTCATGCTGTACGGCTATTGAAGTTCTCCTTTGCAATACTGACGACTGCAGTTTCATTCACTTTGATGCTTTCGTTCTTCATTTGGATCCTCGTCGTTTTCCTTCCGCCATATTGCTGAGCAATCGATTACGGAAATTTTAATCTGTGCTTTTTATGAATTGAGTAATCATGACGGCTCTAGTTAGTTCTGGTGCTCTTCTGCTCTGGAATGTTCACCTGGCTGCTGCAAGAGCGCCTCCTACAGTCATGTAGGCCTCCAGAAGATGGGACCAATGGGACATGGTGGGTGATGGTTTGGCTTGGGGTGAACACTGAGGTTCTTAAGCAGAATACTGCTGTATTGAAGTGCTCTTTCATATTCCAGGGGCATGGACTGGGACACTGGCCTACATGACCAGGACCCCACGGTAAGGACCCTGCTGACTGACCTGTATCAGCGGGCAGGGGACCTGCGGCAGTGGGGCCTGGTGCGGATGATCTGTGGGATGCTGCGGAAGAAGGTAGAGGAGCTGGATGAGGTACGCAGGTCACCGCGCTCAGGTAGAATCTGGGTTTCCCTGAGAAGGATGCACACCATTGTTAAAACTAGTCTCTCAAGCAGACTCTAGTTAAATAAAATACAATATCGGTCGCCAGAAATGTATCCAGTGTGGTTTAGAATTTCTTACCAATTTATACTGATGTGTATTTTTCCATTAAACTCTGCTCAAGGGTACAGCAGATTGCCTCCTGAGATTTGAATTTTCTGCCCACCTAGTGCTGAAATGTTAATGCATGACTATAAAAAATTATTCTCCAAATATTACTTAATGTGACAGGTGGCGATGGGGATCGTGCTCGTTAGCAGAAGGTTCTGGCACCCTGAGTCCGTTGCCTAGGTCTCGCTCAGCAGACTGCTTTGGGAGATCCTGAATTTTGGGTGGGTGGAGAATGTGTTTGGGTGCCAGTGAGTGGCTCATCGGTTGTGTTGGTCTGCAGGCCTGCTCAGACTTGCTGGCTCATCAGAAGCACCTGACTGTGGGGCTCCCCCCCGAACCTCGGGAGAAGACCATCTCCGCGTGAGTGGGGAAGCGGTGGGGCCTCACTGTGGTGTTACCACTACAGCAGTATTTCCCAGCTCAATCCTCAGGGACCCAAAGACAGTCCACATTTTTGCTCCCTCCCAGGGAGCAGAAATGTGGACTGTCTTTGGGTCGCTGAGGACTAGATTGGGAAACACTGCGCTAAAGGTATTAAAATCACCCAGTGCACCAGGAGCCTGAAAGACTGTTAGCCTAATTGCAGGATAATTGTATTTTTAAAAACTGTACATATTTTTATATTGTATATAATTGTATTTTTACACATTGCGTGATACCCTTTTATGCTTTTTGCACATGTACACTCAATTTTAAATATCATCTTTTTATCCTTTTGCCTCTATACTTTCATTTTACTGGTTGATTCCTTCTTTTATTGTAGTATATTGTTTTTGTTGTTTGCTTTTATTTTTGTTATTTTAGGGTCTGTTTAATCCTGTATGGTAAGGGCTATGCCTTAGTACTACAGTTTCCCTCAGAATAAAATTACATTTTATCCTTTCTTATCTTGTTACTAATTGTAAGCTAGTGAATTTCCCAAAGGACCTTCTGGGTTCATTCTGTATGTCTCTGTATTTATGCATTTCTCAGACTGGTCCTGGGGGGGCCCCTGACCATCTGGGGGAGTCCCCATGGACTTGAGAAACACTGCTGTATGTTTTCCACACAGGCCCCTGCCGCCCGACCAGCTGGCCAAGCTGATCGAAGAGGCCAGCGAGAACAACATCACGGTGGCCGTCCTCACTCAGGTAGCGGCCCGCCTCCCTGCCTCCCCGCCTCCCCCTTTGCTTACCCCGCCTACCTTTTGAGGTTAAAGTCAGCAGTCATGTCTGTCTGTCCCGCAGGAGATCATGGTCTTCCTGGCCATGAACATCCGCACGCAGCCCAGCCTCTTCAGCGAGATGTTCCGCCTCCGCATCGGCCTCATCATTCAGGTCATGGCCACGGAGCTGGCCCAGTCACTCAGCTGCTCGGGTCAGCACCCGACCACCCTGGGGGCTGGGTCTCCTGCCGAGCTGCAGTGTGACTCCATGCCTGACCCCTGAAACTATTATTCACTGATATCCTGAACCACAGTAAATGATTACACTGGCATACAAATGCAAAATACAGTAACTACACTGACACTGAGAAAAGGGTCTTCAAAGTGTTTGGAGTATCCACCTGCATGTCACATGGGTATGTAAATGATACTGTTTTCTTCAAAACCAGGCATAGTTTAACTAATATATTTAGTCTCAAGATAAAGCTGAGCCTAAGAGACCCAGCTTCAGTCATATCTCAGTTTTGATGAAATGTGCAGTTACAGTATTCTGCCATTGAATTGCAGTGTTTGTCTTCTGTTAAGTTCACCACATGGCCTCAGAAGTGCTGTACTGGTCGTCTTTTGTCAGTCTGATTTGACTGGTGGTCTGTATTCTGTCCGGGTCGGTCTGTCTTTAGGGGAGGAGGCCACAGAAAGCCTGATGAGTCTGAGCCCCTCTGACCTGAAGAACCTTCTCCACCACATCCTCAGCGGGAAGGAGTTTGGGGTGCAGAAGAGCGGTTGGTAAACTCTCTCTCTCCCTCTGGCTGATGGGGCAGACCCTCCATGGGGGGGGGGGGTGGAGGGCCCTGACCGCAGTGTGTGTCCTTGGGTCTGCAGTGCGCTCCGTGGATTCTGGCGTCAGCCCGGCCATCTCCATCCAGGAAGTGGGCAACGTGGGGGCCACCAAAAGCGAGCGGGTGGGGATCAGCAAGCTGAAGAGCGACATAAAGTTGGTACGGGCCCCCGCCTTCACCTTCCACTCTGACCTCCCACCTCCTCCACCGCTACCTCGTTGCTTGGGGTGTCGGTCTGCACCAGGATCTACAGGGTTTTGTTCAGTCGACTTTTAATTAGCATCTTCATCATTGGGTGATTAAGTGGTGAAAGAGAATAAATACAGCAAGTATGAATTGGTAATGAAAGTAGAGTAGTAAGAGTAAGGGGCAGGAACACAAACACTGTCACTTAATACTTCATTTTAGTAGCCTTTAAAAATATAGCAGGGTGTAGAGTAGACTTCTGACCTGAAGGTTGCTTGTTGTAGTTTCACATCTGCAATACCATAGAAACGGGCTCTTTACTAAATTAGTCCTGCAAAATATTCCACTGCACAAATGACTGTGGATAAATGTTGGATGTGAAGTACATGCCAGTCCGTGTGCGGGCTGTAGGGATGAATGGGGTGTGGGGTGTGCAGTGGGGGATTCAGAAGGGGCCGAACGGGCCACAGAGGAACCCTACGGAATGCCTCAGAGACCTGGGTCATGGTCGCACTTGACCTCAGTGAAACTCTCTGCCCCCTTCCAGATGGACGAACGCAGGGCGTCGCTGTCGGACCAGAATGAGGTGACGCGGTTTGGTGCTCTCTGGGCCGGTGGCTCGGTGTTAATCCTCCGACCCACTTGTAGTTTGTCAAAGTCTAGTATTTCCATATCCTGGATCATACTAGTTCTGGGGACCCGCTGTGCATGTTGGTTTCCATACCAAGCCAGCTGTCTAACAAATTTAACTTACTGGTGGCACCATTGTATGTCTGTTTTTAAATTAAAAAATAATAATCATAATAATACTGTAATTCCCCTTTAGTTTTATAAAAATGACATTAAATGGCCAAAGTAAGATTATTAAATTGTTGCGTTAATGGATTTGGGGAGGTAAACCTAATTATGCTCAGTTTACTATGTTCAGGACTTAATTTCTCATAATTGAGTTGTCACAGCTAAACTAAATGAAATACCTTCTTTGTACAATCCCCACCTCTTAATGAATTCCAGTGTTATTGCTTGTCAAATCACTGTCAACTGTCACTCAACAGCTCCGCCATGCCTAATTAAAAGGGGGTCACTGGATTGCTAGGTCGGCACGAGGGGGATAAAGTTTGGGAAACGAGATTTAGAAGAAACTGGTTATCTGGGCCTGGAATGTTTTCCTGAATATCACAAGTCTGTTAAACTAAAGGGTGGCAAGAAGCTTACTTTCTCTCTCTCGGAGAAAGGATCCAATCAGAAGTCAAGACTCTGGGGCTCTGCAGCAAACTCTAATGCTTGCTAATTAATTATTGCTAATTAATTATCATAACCTAATGCTAATCCCTTAATCTGGGTGATGCCTGGTTAGTGGTTCACCTGGCACTTTCCATCTTTTCTCGAGTGACCACAGAAGCAGCACTGAAGTTGATCTAATTCAAAAGTAGATCTTTGTGTAATTTTACTAAACCATTTACAGGGTATCCTAAAGTCGGGAGTCTAACCTCATTTTGAGCTTCCTTCCTTGCAGACCTTGACTCCACATTCACTGGACGTTGAGCGCATTGACTCTGGGGTATGTCCTGAAACAATCACCGGATAAAAGCTTTTAAGAAAGAAACCCCGAGGTTTCAAAGTAGGCTTGATGTGACATATTGACATCCGGTCCTGTCCTATGTTAAATAAAATGGGAGGATCTGCATCTTTTCCAGAGGTACAAACTCCCGTCAGTGGAGTCATTTGACACATCCCCAATATCTACGATGCCACGGGACAACCGGCAGGGTCAGTGGCTGCGTCGGAGACGCCTGGATGGGGCACTTAACAGGGTGCCAATTGGCTTCTACCAGAAGGTGTGGAAGATCCTGCAGAAGGTAAGCAGCAAGGTTTCCTTACAAAAATGTATCTTCCAAAAAAAAAATTTCCTCATGGGCGTTTTACTTGCACCAAAATGTTCTGAGGGCATAGGTATCTCAAAATAATTCATTATGTAGCTAATGATAGTCCATGCTACCTGCGGCAGCATAACAGGCTTGAAGGACTGACCTTGCTTGATGCACCTTTGTTTTGCAATCCTCTTGCTTTCCCGCAGTGCCATGGCCTATCCATTGAGGGGTTTGTCTTGCCATCATCAACCACACGTGAGGTGGGGCCTTCAGATTTTTTTTAGTATTTCAGCACAAATTATACACACTTCAGGGACTGTCCATCAGCGTTTAGTGTTTGAATATCGACTGCTGGGCCAGGACTCTAGTTCCCATCTCCTCCTTCCCAGATGACCCCTGGTGAGATCAAGTTTGCAGTGCACGTGGAGACTGTGTTGAACCGCGTGCCACAACCTGAGTACCGGCAGCTGCTGGTGGAGGCCATCCTGGTGCTCACCATGCTGGCAGAAATTGACATACCAAGTGTCGGCAGTATCATCCACGTGGAGAAGATTGTACACATTGCCAACGACATGTTTTATAAAGATCAGGTATGTGTTACGGTTTAATCTGCATTTTTTTTTCTCATATTTGGTTACATTTAAACACATTAGGTAAATTTTGAACCCATTTTGTAATTTTTTACAAAAGTATGTCAGCGTAGGTACCTTGCTGGAGGTTAGAAGTGGTAAGGCCATTCCTGGAATTCAAAGCACTCAGGTCTTGTTCCTTAATGAAGCTTTTTCTCATCAGTCTTCTGTCCCCTCATGCATTTCACAGAAAGACCTTGGGGCTGATGAAAGTCTTTTGGAGAAAGACCAGTCCAATGGGATCTGCAGGCTGCTATACGACAGCGCACCCAGTGGTCGCTTCGGCACCATGACGTATCTTGTCAGAGCTGTGGCCACCTACGTACAGGACTTTCTGCCCAGTGGTTCCTGTGCAATTCAGTGAAACGGGTTAACTAGTCAGGTCTCAGTCCTGAAAGAACTACTTTCAAGATGGAGGTTTGGTCAAGGTCTATGTGCCTCATCCAGACATTCTCTATGGAAATGGTGTTGTGGCTTGTTTTGTGTGCTGAGAAGCAAATCTACCTGATACAGAATTAAGTTAATTTTAATTATACATTATTTACTATCCCTAAAACTGGTAATAGAGAATGTTTTATAGTTCTGTTAATACAGGAAGTATGTCTTAAGCTGCAAATGGTACATGTTTTTATCCTTGTTTTGCAGAGGATTGTTTCAAGGAGTGAATAGAGATTTTATTATGTAGTTGTTGTTCAAGGTGATGTCACTAATACTTTGTTGTTCAAAAGCGTCTTTCCCCCCAACATAACATTTTAAAAACTCTTCTTTCATTGTGTAGACCTATTAATAATAGGTTAATGATTTAGAATTCAAAAGTGCATTCTGTTCACTTCTAACCAGTGCAATAAGGATAATTTAGAAAGATGTTACATACTGTAGGTGTATGTTTTCAAATGTAGTTATACAAGTCATTTGAAGTAAAGACCTAATTTAACATATTACTGCATTGTGATGTATGTGTTTTGTTTTAAATGGCCATTGGAAGATCATGGTAGATAATGTATTTTGAGTCGCTTCTTAATTTTCAGAAAAAACATTCTTACTCTTCTTTCTAACACCATTGTCTAGTTGTAAGGTCATTCAAGTTTCAAATAACTATGAGAACAGTCATTTTAATGTTCATGTTTGAAAGAAACTTTCTGTAATGCAAACAAAATAAAATCTGATCTGCTTTGTTCATTACCCCACTGTAGCCAGCAGCAGCTGCTAACCAACATTTTTTAGTGAAGCATCTCCAGTTTACCCCCCCCCCCCCAGTATAATTTCAGACCTGGTCATATATCAGTTATTATAATAAACATAATGGCAAATACCAGGGATGGGAACGAGTCATTCCTGGGAGAGTCCAAGTCTCAAGTCAAAACATGGCAGTCTGAGTCGTCTCGAGTCATTTGCACTGGAGTCCAAGTGTTTCCGTCATTATTGCTGCAAAGTCACAAGTCATCAAATTTGTGACTGGAGTCCAAGTTGAGTTGTGAGTCATGTAACTTGAGTCCATATCTATGTCAGTGTTTTTTTTTTTTAACCTTTAGTGAATAAACTTGCTGCAGCAAAGGCCTGCCAGAGTCCTATACATCATAGGATATATTCCTTATAGGCAGAGGGGGGTGAAAAGAGTGTGTCCACTCACGGTTGTCCTCGCATGGGTTTTATGTCCATGTGTATGCGGAGTGATGCATCTTTCCAACAAACTCCTTGGAAACCTTTCATTAAGCCAATTGAACATTAGACAGCAGAGAATGAATATACACAGAATTTATCAAATTAACGTCATGGTAACCTCTTTCTGAGTCATGGGGTACGAGTCAGGTCCAAGTCTCAAGTTAATTGACCTTGAGTCCAAGCCGAGTTGAGTCAAGTCAGCAAATTTGTGACTTGAGTCTGAGTCCAGTTGCGAGTCAGTGACTCAGATCACCACCTATGGTAAAAATTAATTATACTGTAGCCGTAAATGTTTTCCATTGTTGGCAATTTTCAATCCAATGTAGCCCTATTTAGCCTATTTATTGAGCCTTCAATTGAGTGACTATTACCTGGGCAGCATGTATGCAGGTTTTTAGGATGACCTTTAGGTCAGCCGTTCAAACCTAGGTGTGAGGACTCTTCAGCCAATCAGTCCTCTAATCAGTAACCTAATTAGAGAGCTGTAGTGAGAACCTACATACACAGAGGCCATTTCTGGATAAGACCGGCCACCCCTGACCTAGGGGTGTGTATTAGGAACCAAGATTTCTTGCTTAACTGGATAACTTTGGCTTTCCGATATCACGACGCTGGTTCACATCTAATCATTACCACTCATGCTACATGTCCGTGTTTCTGCCTCACTGTCCAGAAACAGCGCTTGGACCAATCAGAGAGAAGTAGTCGCTATATATTACGTGGGGTAACAATTAAATGGGCTTTCCCAAACTCTCGAAATGGCTCTAATCCTTACATTCTGCAAAAGACATAACTGCATCACTGTACTTACATATTCCTTTTGCACAATAAAAAAAATAGTTAAAATGAACCTTTTATTTATAGTATATACGTGAAATTACCTACAACAGAACTCTTGACTCTAAGAGTAGAGCAATGCCCTATCCATAAAAACTAACGATGATATTAGCGAATAAGTGAGGTTGTCTCACAAAGTGAGTCCACAGACAATTCATTAATTGCATTAAACAATTTACTTATTCAGACAACCACACGGGGAAAATGAAAAAAAAAATAAATAAATTTGAAAAAGACTGAGTGTAAGTGGCCACCCAACAAAATTATGTTAAAATTGTGACGCTGTGTCACAACTTATCTCTAAAACCAAATGGTAGGCTATATTTGGGCATGTGTGTCATTGCTTAAAGTATGTAGTCGTCTGAAAACCGGCTGTAGGCTATATTTACAGAGTTTGCACAAAATAGTACAAACAGCGTAAGGGAAATCGATTGGAGTTTCTGAACAACAAATCCCAGAAGGCCGTGCGCCTTATTCCACCGATTAAATCACTCTCACTAGAAACTAAACTAAAGGAAAGTGTTTAACCATCTTACAAATTGCATCCAACTGTCAGTCGTTATTATTCGGTTCGGAGGTCTAGAAGGGTGGTTCTAGAGCAAGTAAATCTCATTTGATTATGGGAAACTTGTGTCTCGTTTCCCCGGATTGTTTTATTCTCCAGAAAATACTTCGGACTGTTTTTCAAGTGACACCCGAACTGAATCTGGGGGAGTAAGGAGAGGTGGCAGCTCTCGGCAATCTGTTCAATTTAAATGAATAATAACGACCATCATAATGATAAATCATCCGGGCGCAGTGTGGCTTACGTGTACAGTCCGCAGTATATTGAAACCTGCGATTCTCTTTCAAAAGTCCCCAACCGGGTGAGGCGTGGATCCCGGTAGCAGCTCCTGCTGCCCGGCCGGCTGCACAGCATCTCGGCTTAAGTCTGTCAGCTTGCTAACCGTTACATAGCTTGTTATCTTACCGCTTTACTCAGAAACTCCCGGTTTGCTCGGCTGTTGACTGTGTGGATTAACTTTGATAGTTCTCATAGCCGAGTCGTAAACTCATTTTAGCGGGTGGTTTTGCTCAACTTTTGAGAACACGTTTATAATGTCGACAAACCAATTTGACAGACATGTACATGTTTCTCTCTTTACCCATTAGGCAAATATGGTGCACTGTTTGATAGAAGCCTATGGTTTGCTTAAAGACATGAGGTAAGTTAGCTGATACTAAACTAAATGAAACTGCGACTGAAGGCTGGCCGGTAGAGGCGTTTTTGCTGCCCCGGCTACTTGTTAACTAGTTAACATCGTAATGTGTTCCTTGTGAAGTTCTTTTGAAAGTATTTTCCTAGTTAACGTGACCAAAGGCGTACTGTTTTCTTTTCCATAACGTAGAAATCGTATGTAATCTAGAAATGATTTGCTCGTTGTTATTCTCAGCCATTATCAGTGATTTCCTCTTCATGAGGAGTTATGACACAGGATGTGTAACGAGCGGTAGTTTGCTCCTTACCTCCGTTACCGTAAAAACATTTTATTTTTTAATCTACCGCTGGTTAGGAATGTAAGTGATAACCTTTTAACCTGTGCAATTTGCTCTCTGCCTTCTGTTTATAGGACCTGTTCAATTATGCATTATTCTTGCATTTGTTTTCCTGTACTAGAGTAGTAAAGCCTCGAGTAGCCAGCATGGAAGACATGGCAGTTTTCCACACAGATTCCTACCTGGAGCATCTCCACAAGATCAGTGAAGATGGGGACAACGATGATCCTCAGTCAATTGACTTTGGCTTGGGTAAGCTGGGGGTGTATTTATATATTCATGTACAGTACGTGGTTTGGGAGTTACACTCTTAACTGCTTTTTTTTGGGACAAGGTGAGAGATCCACCTAGACCTGTGGTGGGTTTTTGAGATGACCTCTCAGTCAGCCAATAATAAAGCAATGATTCTCAATGCCAGTCCTGGACACCCTCTGTTATTGGCTGATTGAGAGGCCATCCCAAAAGCCTGCACCCACAGCGGCCCTCTGTAGAACAGGTTCCCCATCCCTGACCTAGACGGTGAAGATTTCAGGTGCACCAAAGGCCTTTTAGCAGGATACCATGTCATCTCAATTTTAAATCGCCAGCTGTCGTCAATGTAATCCTCAGATCTGTAGTCCGAATTATGCATTTGTATTTTATTATTTATTATTACTAAGGCTAAACAAGGACTCCATGCAGATCACAAACATAGACAAGAATCAAAATGTGACCCATTTATGTTTAATCAAATTCGAAAATATCCTTTGCTTACTGACATGTATTACTTAATGCAGTGTAATTATGCAGACAAGAGTGTAGAGGGCGCTTGAACACAGAGATTGTACTTGTGATATACTTCATAATAAAGTTTGGTGAATTATTTTGTCCCCGCTGGAACGACACAATAAACCGACTTAGAGAAAATGAATTAGTGTTGGCAGTCGTCCCTGGATGTTCAGAGTGTCGTGCTGATAGACGGTCACTTGAGACGTTTCTTCCCTGCGTGTGCGAGCCGGCCTGATCGACCCGCTGCCCGCAGGGACGTAGGAGAGCCGCTATTGTTTCTGGACAGAGAGTTGGCTTCTTCTGCCAAAGCGTCTGCGACTGAAACAACCTTGCTCTCCTCCAGGTCCCTTCACCAGCCCCCCTTCAGTTTCTCCTTCTCTTGCTCTTATCACCCTCGTCTTTTCTCCCATTCTCATTTTTCAGATTTAAATTAGAAAAAAAAAATGCTTTGTTTGCAAAAGTTTGTGCTTTGCAATCCACTGGAGTTCAACAGTGCACCATAAATTAAAATAGATGTATGGTTGAAATAACATAAAATAAAGTCTGACTTTTTTGCATTACTTGGTAGATCTTTATAGATATGCAGTGTCACTTCCAGAATGTTCTGTCTGTCTATCTGCCTGTCTAATGTCTTGCTGGATTAGTGATTGATTTATTTGTGACTTGTTTTATTTCTCTGCACATCCTCTGGGTATACATAATTTTACTACTATTTTTGCTTACATTTACTTTATGATAATGGTATCGTAAATTGCTTTTTGCACCTTTTATAAAAACCTTCTCTCTCTCTCTCTCTCTCTGTCTCTCTCTCTACGCTTCTTCTTGCCCTTGCAGGTTATGATTGCCCGGTGGTGGAGGGCATCTTTGATTATGCAGCGGCCGTTGGGGGGGCAACGCTGACGGCTGCAGAGTGCCTACTCGATGGGAAGGACAACGTAGCCATCAACTGGGCAGGCGGCTGGCACCATGCCAAGAAGTAAGTCTGGGGTGGGGCTTATTCCTCATTTATATTGGCTTGTGCCAGTTCGGGGACGGGGTGCTGCTTCATTTCTGTTCGCTCTAACATGGCGTTGTCGTTCTAGACTGCCATTGCTGTGGCCTAACTTGAAATCATGTTCTCCCTGAACATTCAGAAGTCTCGTCCTGGCTTTGACTATTATTATTATTATTATTATTATTATTATTTATTATTATTATTACAGTCAGCCCTGTTCATTAGAGGCTCTGACTCCATAGTTGTCCCACAAGGCAGCGATTCTCTATCACCCTCTGTTTCACGGCCTCTCACCGTGGAGGGTGACTCAGCTCTTCTTCTGGCTCGCAGGGACGAGGCCTCGGGCTTTTGCTACGTTAACGACGCGGTGCTGGGCATCCTGAAGCTAAGGGAGAAGTACGATCGAGTGCTGTACATAGACGTGGACTTGCACCACGGCGACGGTAACCGAACCAGCTGTCCTACTCAAGCGTTTCTGACTGGATCCTGTTCTACATGTCACATCACAGCAAACAGAATATGATCAGATTGCTGGCCGTTATGTCCAGATTTTAGCTGATCACCCATCGGATAACAAACTACCTCAACAAATGTTGTCACAATAACCAGATCTATAATGGTGTTTTCCAGTCTTAATGAGAAATTTGAAAGAATAACTACAAATGTATTCAGAAAAATTGCATTTTTTTTATTGAAAGTGTCACACCTGCCTAAACCTCTGCCGATCCTTAGTTTCTCTTAGGTCACTGTTTTTGTTTGTGTCCTTACAGGTGTGGAAGATGCTTTCAGCTTTACCTCCAAGGTCATGACAGTGTCCCTGCACAAATTCTCTCCTGGGTTCTTCCCAGGTAAGTTACCAACCAGTTTTGGAGGGACAGGGGGTGGAGTTGTAGATAATAGCTTAGAGTTAACCCTGAAATTTTTGGAACAATTGGATTGTCTTGCTGTATGATTTTCATGAATAATGAATGAAGTATGAATTCTGTGATTTTAAACAACAATATGGGAGAATTAATGATACTGACAGGAGGAGAGGGGCAGAGGGTGGGCATATCTGGCAGCTGATTGGGCACCGTCTGCGGCTGCAGGAACGGGGGGCCTCCACGACACGGGGCTGGGGAAGGGCCGCTGGCACGCCGTCAACGTGCCGCTAGAGGACGGCATCGGGGACGATCGCTACTTCCAGCTATTCACCAGGTCCGTGACCGTCCCTCCGCGTTCCAGCCACACTCGTGTCACCATGGCTGATTTATAGCCTCACATCTTTTCACTTCGCTCCCTAAGCACTAGCCGTGCGCTAAGCCCGTCGCATTAAGGTAGACAGGAAAGCCGTCTTTCATGGTGGGGGATCAGGGGTCTGTTACATGTCGAAATAGCCTATGTGCTTTGTATGGTGATATGTAAAGAAATATTTGTTTTGGCCAAATTTACAAGGCTCATCCCCTAACCTGCAAGTCAATTCACTTCACTATATTATTTTTAAGCCAATGTGCTTTTGAGCTTTGAGTAAAATGAGATTCTCAGTAATCTTAAAGATCTGCCTGTTTTCAGAGTGAGTCGTGTCAGCCTGAGCTCCACTCCAGATCGCCTGACCCACAGGGATTCTGTCTCGCGCTCGCGGTGTGACCGTCTGCCTTTCATGGTTGCCCCAGCGTTCTGCAGGAAGTGCACGCCTCCTTTAACCCGGAAGCAGTCGTGATGCAGCTGGGGGCGGACACCATTGCCGGAGACCCCATGTGCTCCTTCAATATGACGCCGGTGGGGGTGGGCCATTGCCTGGACTACGTGCTGACCTGGGAGCTGCCCACGCTGCTGCTTGGTGGAGGTGGGTGTGTCTGCGTGGGGGGGGGGGGGGGTGTTGTCTATCCATGTAGGCTTACTGGCTTATGCATCAAAAGCTCAGGTCTCCACTCCTGACGTTTAATGTGCAAAAACCTTTCTGGGCTGGTGGCCGAATGCTCCACAGCGCCCCCATGTGCCTGTCATCCTTTCATGTAGTTCTGAGGCAGCTTTCTAATCAGCATCTACTGAGGCTTTTCCATGAAACTTAGCTCCCTGCAGCAAACCCGTGTCCCCAGCCCAGATTAATTAGCTCCATACAAAGAAGGCATTTTTACTGACACTTCCCCCCCCACCCCCACCTTCCCTTTACCCGGAGGCAGGAGGCTACAACCTTGCCAACACTGCCCGATGCTGGACCTATCTGACAGGCGTCATACTGGGCCGGTCTCTAGCTTCAGAGATACCAGACCATGAGGTAAGTTTCCAGCATGGCTCTGGTTTCAGCCCCCATCCCCTGACTCTGTGCTGAGTCACTGACTCTAATGAAAGGCTTCCTTGAGTCTCAATGCCAGAACTTGTTTCTCTGTCCCACGCTCTGTCCCCAAGCTGAGCCAAGAGCCTGATCGCTGGAGTCCTCACCACCTGCTTCTGTATATTTGTTTATGCAGAGGTGGGTTGTTGTACGTTCTTGGTAAGAACCTAAGGCAGCGATAAGAGCTGGCGATGGCCGCCGCCGGGGTTCACGGCGATTGGCTGAGAGCTCTCCGCAGCAGCACAAAGAGGGCCCTTTTATAGCAGGGCTTCTGGGGGGAGTGGAGAGTCACGGTCTGTTGAATAAAAGACGTTTGTTGCTCGGGGTCCAGCCCGTTACCCCCGCATGACCTTTGACCTCATTAAGCCGCACACGCCTTCAAAAGGCCACGGCTCCCCTGGCTAATTAGGGCTCTGTTCACAAAAGGCTTGGAGGGGGGTGGCAAGTGAGCGTTAAACATCTGTGTCCCACCCAAATGTGGCTGAAACCATTGAGATACAAGGCGGTTACATAACTTAAAATAACCCTTTTGTATTTGTGTGCAAGTGGAGTACATGAGAATGTTGACTTCATCTGTAAACAAGTCCAGCCTGATGAATCTTCCAGAGATCCAACAATGCCCTGCCTTTAAATCCACAGCAGATTACTTTAGTTCATTTTTGTACTTTTGAGGGAAATCAGTTTTTTTGAGTCATGCTGCTTTTGAAGCATGTTGTTGCTCAGGCAGTCCTATCTGAAATCCCATAATAATCACCCAGCAAGCCTTAGCATGACTTTTCTGGGACCTGTTAGCTCCTGATCTTTTTCCACAAAGCCACAAATGAGGGCAGGAGCGCACTGTGGGTACAGGAGCAAGCAATTTTATGCTTCAGACTGTCTATATGCACTGTGGAGTATAATGGAGTATCATGGATGGCCCAGTATTGTTTCCTGCAGTGTACAGGCTTAGGTGAGGGGGGGGGGTAATAAATGGAGGCTCTGAGGGACCTTTAAGTATCTGTATGCTGTATTTAAGCACAAGGTGGGAGGCAAGGAATATAGATTGAAATGAGACCTGAATGTTAGCTTTTCCATTTCGCTACAGCATGTGATGAGAAACAGATGTGATCAGCATTCCTCCCACCACAGGGTGGTGCTGCACCTTCCGTCTCCCACTCTTGTTTGTCACTGGTTTCTTTTTACGGCTCACAGTGTAAACAGTACTTAGGCAAGGGCGGCTCAGATTGACCTGATCCTCTGTTGTCTCACATACATCATCACACAGACACACACACACTCACAATGAAGACTGCAGCAGAAAGGATTTTGCTCACCGTTTGCACTGAAACATACGTTCAGTTTTAGGTCTGAACAGTATTGAAATGTAACAAAATGCTGTGAGCAAATGCTTACACCAGGGGTAGCCAATCTTATCCGCAAAGGGCCGGTGTGTATGCGGGTTTTCGCTGCAACTCCCTAATTAGATCACTAATTAGAGGACTGATTGGCTGAAAGAGTCCTCACACCTGGGTTTGAACAGCTGACTTGCAGGTTATCCCAAAAACCTGCATACACACCGGCCCGTTGCGGATAAGATTGGCAACCCCTGGCTAACACAGTTTGGTGTTTAGAGTAACACCATTGAGGTTGAGATGGGTTGTATACTGATACTGAATGTTACGGTAGCGATGATCTCTATACAAACACTTTTGGGGGTTTTGGTAGAGATTAACCTTATTTTAATACTATTCAGGCTCTTTGTATGGATGATCATTATACTAATACGCTTTATGCTTTCAGTAGACCGGCATTTGTGAGGAAATGAAGTAAAACTGCTGGTTTGATAAACTCCCTCCTGGGACAGAGGAATCTCTGGCATGTAATCAGCATAAAAACCGTATTTACAGCTCGATTGTCAGCGTGTGTAATGGCTGAAGGGCCAAATGAGGACAGGTCCAGCGAGAGGGGCTGAGAAAGAGGAGAAGCCGCGCTTGGGGACTGGGGGACGCGCCAAGTGAGGGGTGGGGGGTGCCCTGCAGACAAAAAGCACTTTGTACCTGCCGGGTTGAATCCCTCTCCTCCATCCCCAGCTGCCTTGGCTCTGAGAGACTGCTTTGGCCAGCATCAGAAACAATGAAGACAGACTAAGTGGGGGGGGGGGGGCATGCAAGGGCCTCTTTGAGACCCCCAGAAGGGGGAATGTCCTACAGCACAAACGTGCTTTGATGTGACAGACCTCAGTAGTAGTGGGGGGGGGGGGGATTTCTACACCACATCTTTTTCCTTCTCCCAGTCCGGAATGTGGAATGGCAGGAAAAGCCGATTTTATGTATATGCATGACTGCATGTGGAGATGCTTAATTCTATGATCATCAGTTTTACTCCTCAGCAGGATGATAAACTAGAATTGCTAGAATTACTTTACATGGGTTTTATATACATAAACTTTGAGCGTTTAATGTTAGGTGCACTGATGGTGCTCAGAAAATGTTCTGGATGGTTTCCTGATGGATTACTTCTGAGCTCCTGCTGGATTCCTGGTCTTTCCTGCACCCAAGCCAGTCTGTGCCTCCCAGTCTGAAGTCCAGAGCTCCTCCTTAACCTGTCTGCTTTTTGGCTAATCTAGCTTCACTTGCTCCATTACCAGCACCATGATGTTGTAGATTTCCTGGCAATCCTATGAGAGATGAAGCACAACCAGAATGTCCTGTTGTGGGTTTGGGTCCTTCAGCTCCCCAGTCACCCTAGCATCTGGGCTTCCTCTCCCTTTTTGCAACGTTGCTCGTGCTGGTTTCCACCCCCGATTCCCATCACAGCCTCAGAGTAAAAAAAACAAACAAACACAGTTCTCTGGCGCCCTTTGCTTCCCACCAACGAGCAACACCCTTTATTTTTGTTCCCAAGATCTAGTGATCCCGTGGCTTTTTGTGTCAGTGTCTCTCTCCTTCCGTCCCCCGCTGGATGCCACCCTGGGAAGTAGAATGGAGATGGATTGGGGTGAATTCTTTTTAATCCCTTGTTCAGGGGATGAATGTTTCAATGTACTTTGGTTTAATGAAACACAGGAAATATCTCCCACTGTGGTCGTTTTGCAGTAACGTAAATTGACTTTGTTGCCTGTTCTGGTTCAGTTCTTCACAGAGTATGGGCCGGATTACTCGCTGGAGATCAGTCCTAGCTGCCGACCGGACCGCAACGAGACTCAGCAGCTCGACCGGGTCATCAGCACCATCAAAGGTAGCACTTGTAGCAGATAGCTACCATAGCTGCAGTTTTGATCATCTTCTGAAGCTTTGAAGCCCATGACAAATCTTCACTTCAACCTGTAACCATGACAGTTGGGTTGATGTTGATGTTGGCTGGTTGACATGTCAGAATTAGTGTCTTGGGTGGAATTTTATGGGACATTGTCCAGGTCTGCTGGGAGCATGATGACTGGCCCTGGGACAAACCAGTAAAGCTGGGGTTTGTGTCCAAGGCTTCAGGCAAAGGGCCAGGGGGCAGAAGCTGGGGCATTATTAAATTTCTTGTTGTCTCTATGGGCACAATATTGGCCCAGACTAGTGGGTGTGTTGAGAGATTATGAAGTCGTTCCCCAAGCTTATTTTCAGCCTCACAGTTGCCTGATGTATCCTACCACCCTCAAGTAAACATGTCCCCCACCCCACCTCACACACGCCATTCAGAAAGCCCCCCCCCAGACGACCTTCTTGTCCAGCAGCCCGGAGCTTTCGGTCTCCTGCTTGGGGGGGTGATGTGTCCCTTTCGACTAGCGAGGCTGCGTTGCCTACGGGGGAGCTGTGACCTCCAGGAAACTATGACAGTGTGGGGGAGGCTTAGTTTGGTGGTGATGGGGGGGGGGTATATGACCAGAACAGAATGGAAAGCTTTGAGAGGAGCACAAGGGACTGAGGAACATATGCTGGCAGCCAGTGTCACATCTGCTCCACCACCAGTTCAGAGAGTCATTGTTTGGAAGTTAGATTCATTGATACGTTTCTATGTCTGGGATGTTGCTCCGTCTATCCTATTGCTTGTGGCCTGAGGCGCCGATGGTCTGTCGTTAACCCACTTCACATCTGACCAGTGTAGCCTCATGGGTCGCCAACAGAGTGATGGACTCGAGGCCCTGCATCCGAGGGGGCAGGATGCACGGGGCTCACTGACAGGCGATTTGTAGTCGGGGCTCAAACAGACATGCAGACATATATTTGTTCGGGGTTCAAAGGAGCTGAAGTAGTTTGTTGGAGAAGAGTTACACAATGAAGACAAGGTCACATGACAGGACCGGATGGTGGTGGCTTCATGACTGTTTCACAACCATGTTTCTGCTAGATGCCTTCGAATAAATCATTGGTCACTGTAAACCCTGTATTTTATTCCTTTTCCTGGAATTTGGAGTTTAATCCCCTGCGTGTGATGCTCCATCAAGGCATCAAATTAAGTAGCATTTTAACTGGACGCCACAAGGAAAGTAACTGCATTTGGATTCATTTAGCTTTCGTTTGCGTGTGGCATGTTTGTGAATGACCGCGTGAAGAGCCAGTGAGCTGGGTGTGATTTGTTAGGCACTTCAGGGTGCTGATGTTGGGAAGGGAATAGTCCACTGCTCAGTTATGGCGAAAATCAAAATCACAGTTATTCTGGTCAATATTGAGAACGACTATTTAACACGATTACTCAGTGACTTTGGAAATATCATACATTTTTTTTTAATAACTTTTATAAACTTTTTTTTTTATTGTTCCTTTAGTACTGGATTTCCATGCATTCTGTAATTCAACTGACAAATAAATAAAAATGGGCTGGAAGGGGCTGCACTGGATCCATAACACGAAACAAAATGAGCGCATTATTGCGAAATTAAATGTGGCACAATAATTGTTTTGTCTAAATTATTTTCTTTCGATCATTGTTGAAAGCCAAAATTGTAATTGTAATTGAGATTAAAATTCTATTACTTGTCCAGCCTTACCCCGTGGTCATGCTCAGTCAAGCCCCCAAGTGCCCCATGACCTGGTGAGACAGTAGTTGGCCCCGCCCCTTGGCCCGCTTTTCCGTAATTGACTTCTGTGCCTGGTGGAACGTTTACGGGAATGCCGGCTTGTGGAGCGGGGAAAGGAAACAAGAGAAGGGTTGTTAGAAACCCACATGTGGTGGCTTTCTGCTAGCGATCCCCAGCTTCGCCTCGCTTCCTCTGATGCCGTGCGCTGATACTGAATGCAAATCCCAGCCACCATGATGGAAACGGCCATCTCTCTCTGAACGAAAGCACTTAGATAAAGGCTTCATAAGTTAACCTTCATAAGAACTGCTGAAACCTTCATATTTGGGAGGTTAACTGTGGAAGGGCACTTTATTTCATTGATTGAAATCTCCTTGCAGTTTCTTGAAAGTGACCTTTGATCAACTATTATTTGGCCCTGGTGACATTTAGAGAAGCTCCTGGTTATTGTACACAAAGCAGGAACAAGTGAGTTCACGCTATGTACTTATGTGTCATAGTTTGTTCTCCGCCCGTGATTGAATCGTCATCGTCTGAGGTCTCGTTAAACTTCCCCCTTGCTCCCACTTTCCGGGGAGTTCCAGCAGGTGTGATAGTCAGAGCCAGTTAGAGAGAATACCATCGACATTACCAAAGCTATGGGGTTTCTCTTCTGTGGGCTTGATATCACAGCCATAGGGAAATGCACGCCATCTTACTACCGGCCAGTGGGTGTCAATGCCACTCGCTTTGCATATGTCATATTTTTCCATGGCTGTCACGTCTTTTTAAAACGTTCTACTTTCAGGTGATGGTGACAGGCAGAGCCCAGTAGGCTTGTGGGGAATTAGACGTTATAACATTGATGTCTGTCTGGATGCCAGAACTTGTGACTTCCTTGAGTGTGTGTATTTGTATGCGTGGTTTCTTCAGACAGCACTTCTGCACGTGTGAGTCCGTTATATGAAATTTACCCCACCCCCCCCCCCCCCCTTTCCCCCGATGTCCCTGCTCTTGTTTACAGGGAATCTGAAGAATGTAGTGTAGGGCCACGCTTCAGCTCACGGTTCCAGACTCAGAGGGGCCTAATGAAGACAGTATGTTGACCCGCTTGCCGGAGGGGAGCTTTTAAAAACATTGCTTCAATGTTTCCAGGAAACGTTCTAACGAGAGTCTGTTTGCTAATGCTGCTCGTTCGAGTCTGTTTTATTTAATGTCTTTTAAAGGGGTTGCAAATAGGTTATTTTTAACCAAATGTCCATTTGAAATCAAAATTTAGACATACTCGTAGGTTATGGAAATACTGTGTGCGAAACATGACATACGTGAATGGTTTTACGCCTTTTGTTAATGTTCTTGGATATCGACGCTGTAACTCCAGTTAGTGTTCAAACAGATGTTACCTGTTATAGGTAGACCCACGCGGCGAACTGTTAGAACATGTACCTCGGATCTAAGTTAATAGGTTGGAGGTGAAGCCGTTGGCTTGCGTCCTTGGCTCCACCAAAAACGGCTTCCATTCCGAACCCCTTTCTGCCACCCCCACCCTGAGGATTTGCTCATGGCCCTGAATGCTGGCTCAGGCAGGATGACGTCAGCCCAGCGGGGGGTCGCTGGGAGGCTGCCAGTCCAAGGCCGCACCAACTGTGGGATTATCAGCACTGTACACACAAATTGTCAGCAACGCGACCTGTCAGTACAGATTCATGCAGAACATTACTTTAAATGTCAATGATAAGAAATGGTTTAGGTTTCAGAATAACTCCAAACGGTTTAGACTTAGAAGCGTTTTGTATTTTTTTAACTTTGTTATTCACTGTAAATATTCCTCAATAAAAAGGTGATCAAACTTGATTTTGTGGTTCACTGTGTGTCATTCTGGTGTCTAGCAGCTGAACCTGTTGGAGCTATTAACCGTTTATGTTTTAAATGCTGTGTATGACTCATACACGTACTTTCGCCTTTCCTGGCGCCGACGGGACGTCTTTGATGCAATGGGAACCAACACAGGTCCATAGCATGACTCCTCTGCTTTAGTGGCTGCATGTGACTTGAAATTTGTGAGACGGAGTCAGTTTATTTGCCAGTGTACCTGCTGCCGATGGGACACCATATTGGTTAACTGTAAGTAATGCCGCAGTATTCGTGTAGATCGCAGAGTTGGAGTCACCAAGCAGTCTAATAGTTATTACGCTGTTTTAAGACTCAAGGAATGTGGTGACACTTCACTTAAGGGGACAGAGGTAATGTAGCAGTGCACTCTTACTTAATGTATTAATTAACCAGAAATTAAATGATAGTTACGTATTGATCCCATGTTCATTCATCATTAATCATTCATGATGGTCCATGTATTTCATTCAGTTACTATATTAGTTCATGATTTGTACTTGAGTAGTAACTGAGTTACTAAGTTACCTGTGCTCTCTCAAGTGAAGTGCTTAATGTTATAAATTGCGCCTATATTTGAACTTAACCTGTATAACCTGTTTTTAACTAAATTTCTAAACTGTATCATATAATGCACTGGCGATGCATTGAATTCCAATGATGTTATTTATCAATTTGATCCTTTTCTTCTGCACCGTGGGGTTGCCAACTTTGGTCAGCTGACTTGAGTGAGATTTTAATTTTGAGACAAGTCTGCACACGTATTTACATGTATATAAGTTATTACATTGTAAATAGTATAGGGTTTACAAGCCACCTCAATGCTTCTGATGTGGCTAATTTTAGGTTTATAATACAATATATATTTGCCGTAATATTTCCTGCGTGAACGTGAGTCTGAAAGTGTGTCACGACAGATACGTGAGAGCTGGCAGCTTCCAGCTTCATTGTGAAGTTGCTGTTCCCCCTAATTTACTTAACTTTAGTCCTATTAATACATTACTAACCTACTCGTAAGCCTAATACTGAGCACGTTTTGATGGTTGACAGGGAAATGTAGAAGCCATCAGGGCTGTGGGGCGATAAAGACGATGCCAACCGACCGTTTGTGTGATTTGCATACATTTCCCCAGCGGACATGGAGGTTGGGTAGCTCTTATCCAAGTTGCAAAGGCCGGGTCGCGGTAATGGAAACGCGCGCTGAACGAGACAGATGCGCCCCTTTGTCCGTTTAACAGAAACGATGCCAAGGGTGTAACGCCTCTTCCACCTTGCCATCACGCTCAGTTATTTTTAACAGTCACCGCTGTATAATTCTTGGCGGGAGGCGCCCATTTAAAAGGAATATTAACAAATAGCATGTAAATGTGGAAGCTGGTAGGATTTTTAGAAAGGGGGTTGACATGCATGTTTTGTTTATGCTCTTCTTTTTTATTTACTATTTAAAAATAGTTTCACAAATCTTAGCATTAAAAAATCTGAAACATATTAACCTCATGTGGGAATAATATGAAGAAATATCCTTTGAAAATAACTACACTTTGAGTCAGTCATATATGTTTCCAATATAAAAAAATATATTAAATGACGGTGTGTGTCCTTGCTTTGGGTCATGGTTAGTTGTGTCTTCATCTATTTATACAGTTTTGTCTCATAAAATGTTATTAAACATCTTTTAATCAATGAGTAGCTAATGATATTTAATAATATTTGTTTGCCAAGTATCATTTCATATCTGAATATGAATAAATAAATAGTCGATATACAACAGGCAGCGTCCAAGTGCTTTATATAGGGCGTATATGCGTCGGTCCAGTTCAGAATCCACTCCGGGTCGCAGCTACTGCCCTCCCGCGCACTCGCTCCCGAGGCTGGGATGCGCGCTTATAACAGCGCACTTCTTCTGAAGCGGTCACAAATAATCGCGATACCTCGATTGCTGGCGGAATGACCCGAGCGGCCGGTGCGCAAGATATGTTATGTACAAAGCCAATGACTTCACTCGTGTACATAGTACATTAAATTGAACAGCAAGTTTATATATACAAGTATATTTTCTTGTCTTATCTGACATTGATGGTTGAAGGTGGACTAAACTTTCCGTTGTGCTGCTCTCACACAGTTTTTTTTACAGGTAAGTTACTAAATATGTCTGATGATATATAAACAGTTTTGCATTTTTCTGTGTTTTTCGCGAAGGCATGTATTGGAATTAGATGATGACAGAAAAAATAAGAAAATATTTTTAATAGCAATGTCTGTTTTGATTTGCTTTTTCAAAATTATATTTCTGCCTTAATAGCCTAATATAACTATATATAATTACGAATACATTTATAAAATTATTGATTGTATTAACCATCATTACTGTACACGTTACTTTATTTTTGTGTATATGTTGCGTTTTTCTCAAAAAAATACCCCAACAACTTTCATTGATTATAAGCTCTTGCAAGTGGAAAAGACGTTTCACTAGATTTACGATACGGGTCAAGGTCAGATAGTTTGAATGAATCCTATGTTTTTCAGTTTTAAGCAGGAGTGTACCTAATAAGTAATTGAAATTTCATACTGATAATATCACCACGCTTTGTACAGGAATTTTTAAACGATCTGTCTGTAAACTCTTACTACACCCTGCTGTCAATACGGTTAAGTTGCCAGCTACCAATATAGTAGCTATGAACTGAGGTATTTTCCCGTCTCCTCACCCACAGCAAAGCACACAGACAAACACAGCGATTGTCACTGGTCCTGCAGACCACGAAACATAGCTAGGATAAATCTTCAGGTGAAAGTGAGTGCCACCTAGTGTCCATAGTGGGGCATGACACTCTGTCCGCATGTGTGCACCAGCCCTCTGCAATCACGCTGACCTGACCATAAACCTTGGAGCCAGGGACGGAGGTGGGGAGGGAGCCCTAATCAGTTAGACAATTAACTCTCCTCAAGGCCTGCTTGTGAAGCCAGAAATTGAGCATAGGAAATATCTCCATTCTGGAGAAGGGACTTCTCTCATGCTCTCACAGTCGTTGGTATAATGAACAGGCAGGTGAGGTGATTTCCTAAACAGTTCATGCTGGGCCTGGGAGTTCTCTTCACTAATTTGATTCTCTCTAAGTAGGATACTGGCTGTTACTAGCTAATTTACCATGGGGCCAACACTCATTCGCAGTGTTGGATGATGTTGTGTTAACCAGGCAACTTCAAAACCTTTTCAAAACAGAAAAAAACAGTTGTTATCTTTAGATATCTTCAGCAATATATTTAATAGTGCTCATTTTGAGAAGCAGATGCAAGCAAGAGAAATGCATAATGATGGTGTTAAATATTGAATATCCAGATATTTCCAATGTTCTTTATGTACTTTAACTCCTAGTATTGCATCTCTGGTGTTTGTCTCTCATTCTCAGTAGGTGTTCCCAGGTGATGAGCTCACTGCTCTTCCCCAGGTGCGGTATGAAGGATCGTGAGTCAGTGGCTCTCCTGCACTACACAGGCACAGGCTCAGCAAAGGTGACCGGTCCATTTTCCTCAGCGAGCCTCCCGGCCTCATTCCCCACGATGGGCAAGCCCCAGCCGTTCAGCCTCCCCCCCGGCCCCCAGCTGCTTGCTAGCAGGCAGCTTCAGAAGCTCAACAGTCACTATCAGAGCTTGGCAAGTGCCGCTACCCCAACTGCCGGACCGCCCAGAAGCTACGGACCAGCAGTCGCTTCGGGCCCCGGACACATGGTACCGCCACCTCTCGGGACCTCCCCGGGACCTGGACTCATTGATTCTGACCCAGTTGATGAGGAGGTTTTGATGTCTCTGGTGGTGGAGTTGGGGTTAGACCGGGCCAATGAGCTTCCAGAGCTATGGCTGGGCCAGAACGAGGTGGAGTTCATCTCGGATGTTTCTGCCTTATGATGTGCGTGTGATCTCCTACCCGACATGGAGAGAGAGCCAGTGTGACTTAGCCTGACTGCGAGTGCCTGGGAATGGGGGTCAAGTTCCCTGCTGATGTGATGATGACAATTCAGAGGACGGCAGTCAGCTGAGGACAGCGTTCCTGCAACAGGCAGCATGTTTCTGCTTTTCTAACGGCCTTGTCTGCGTTTAAGAAAAGGGGGGGGGGGGTGGGTGGGGTGAGGTCAAGTGAAGAGATGCTGAGAAGCCTGGGGATCCACAACAATCCCTGTGGGACGACCAACTCCTGCTTGTGAACCTTAAAGAACTGTGTCCTGTAGACCCACCACTGACGTTTGCCATTTACACCCTAACAATTCAGGCTCACTTGGCGAAATTTTGAATCCAACATATTCCACGTGAAACTGACATGGGAGGTGAAACCAAGGAAGATGAGCCGGACGGTTCTACTAATGCTGACTGTTTGCTCGCTCTGACGGAGTCTTTTCTTCTTTAGCCACCTCACCTATTTACTGCCTGTCATCACATACAATAATGATGAAAATCCAAAGATCAGCACTTGTATGATGATATTCACTGTGTTTGGAATGGATATCCCACATGTGGGGTGGGGTGGGGGTGGGGGGGGTGTTCCCATAGGCCTGAAACCAAAGGCTGGGGATTAACAACAAAAAGAAAAAAGACATGTAATCAGTGGCAGGGGCTTACTTCCTGGGAGGTGGTGTTTGGAGATGACTAAATAGGAGCTAGTGACTGGAGTTTAGTGACTGGGGCTCTTATGACTGGACACTGGTCACTCGAGCTTATTGGTTGGGGGCTGGTGACCTGGAGATACAGACTGAGGCTTTGTGAATGGGAATTGCTGACCAGTGAAAAGTGACTAATACCATACTGCCATCGAAGCAAATCATGGGAGAGATCAGTAAGACATATCAATCAGAGTGGCTCTTCACAGTTTTCTTCTGGGTGGGGGTGGGGTGTTACAGAATTACATTCTTATAACTGGATCTCTGAATCTCTGCACCAATGACACGGGGAGCATGGTTGGTTGAGGTCAGCCACGTTTTGAAAAACAAGGCAAATTGTGAATACTATCAAATATTCCCAAAATAATTGTTCAGAAGTTCAGGAGTATGCCGTTTCCAGTTGCTGGACTGCTGGATCGTCAGTCCTGTGTATATCGTGCATCTCTAAGGAAGAGAATGAGAAAAGAAGTGTGTGTTGCTTTGCATGTGTGTGTGTGTGTGTGTGCGTGCACATATTAGCTTTATTGTGGGTTTTGCTATCAGAAACTTCCACAGGGAACAAAAGCGATTTGCCAGTGAAAACATGCCTGTTGAGTTTGCTATGAGGTATTGTATTAGCAATTAGCATGTGAAAAGACTGGCTTAACTGACCACCACTGTTTTACTGTCTTAGTTTTAAGTATCATAAATCATTTGTTTTTTCTTTTCCTAATGCTGAGTCTCCCAGCGGAGACTGCATGAGTGAAAATAATTTGAAATCACTGTTAATGAAGTACATAAAACCATGTGAATTTCATTTGGTACCCATGATTTGTTGTTTATGTCATTATTTGTTTATTGGTCTTCTGAAAGGGCGTGATGACGTTCATGGTGTTTCGCCTGTTTCTCATCACACTTTCTTATGAAAATCATTATCACTTTAAATTTGCTTAGCACTTTCCCAATGTTGTATTTTTAATAAATAATGCAAACTTGCTTAACTGTGTTAAGATATCTGCGGCTTACTGCATGATTTAAAAATAAATTATACAAAACTGGATCTCCTTTTAAACATGGATTTATTTATATGATCATACTGCCATCTTGTGGCAAGTACAGAAAATTAAACTACGCCCGAAACGGTTGATAGTAGTGTTTTTGATCCATATTTGCAGAACACGCTAAAGACTGTTACATACAATGTATGAATGTATTAACATGACCTATAATTTAAAATACTTTCATCGTGTGGATAAACATACTTATGTATATTCCCAAACGGTCCCGTGAGGTCAGCAGAAGAGGATTTCTTTTGCATGTGACCCTGTTCATGCAACAGGGAGGATGACTTGTGTGCAGGGTCTGACATTTGGCAAAGGAACAGACGCTTCCAGTACGTAAACAGCCGCTCTAATCCTCCGCTGGCATTTCCTGCCAGGATAAGAGTCACCCAGTGTGCAGAAGCGAGACTCGATCCGTTTCATTAAAGAGAAAGTTAGACATCATTATATAAAATGTGAGCTAAAAACACGAAAATCACTTTTGCCTAAAAATAGTCAGTCTGTCACTCACACTCATAGGTGCAAAGAACAAGTCACCCAGTTTGTCACACTCATGGGTCCCATTGGATGGCAGCAGTACAAGATCTCAGACCACAAAACATTACATCCTGAATATGTGTAAGTGTGCCGTGTAACGTTTAATTGCAAGCCAAGCTGCAAATCACAGTATTGCTCTTGTCACTAGCGTACATAATCGAGAGGATCATTTGTGGAAAAGTAGAGCACAGCGATCTCTACTAGAAAAATATCTGGATTTATAATTAAAAATGCTGAATAAACACCCAAGTACTTAAACAGGTAAGGTGCTGAGCTAACACGTCACAATTAAACAATACAATTTATTAAAAGCGTTGTCGCTGTAAATCACGTTGCCTTGTATTCCGTATTCTCGTTGTCCGTAGTTACATCTATATGGCTTTTCATTTCTCAACATTATACAACGGTAATGACACAGGGGAGCTTACGTCATTTCTACATTTCTATAGGCCTATGTGTCAGCAAAGCCTACGCTACAATACACCCACCTCTCACAACAACGATGGGTACGTGTTGGTGCACTCACTAATATGACTACACTAGTCATTTATGGGAATTATCTGTTATCTAATTAAACGACATAAACATGTGATCGTGGTGATACTGCGCAACAACAGCTAAACCGCCGGTGCCAGCATACAGCTCATCTATGCCTAGAGGTGGCAATTTCAGGTCCAGAAATTAAAACCAACCAACCAGTTGAGCATAAAGAGTCACAGTTACAGAGTACTCAACTGGTTGGTTGAAACAAAAATCATGGTCTGGATTTTTACTTTCTGGACCTGAAATTGCCACCTCTGCCTATAATCATCATGATACAGCATGCTGCTCTAATTTCCTCGCTTGTTACACATTCGGTCCTCCCCGCTAGTGGGCAGACATTAATAAAAGTGTACGTCGGAACGAACTGACCCTCGCAGGCACCCTTCCTTTTTGTCGTTTTCATCCGGGGTATGAAAGTGGGAAGTCTTTTCCCCCGTAGACTGCGCCATGGTGAGCTGATCGGCTATATGTTTCCTAAAAAAATACACATCCTGAAACATCCTCCTTTTAATTCATAGCATTAAAGTTCTGCAGCAAAGCATGTAATGTTTAGCGTCTTCTGAATTAGTTGGTCCCAATATTGTTTTGAGGAAATTTAAATTCAACCCGGTGAACTATGTTGAAAACCTCTTGCTGTCAGCATTGATTTGGCGTTACACATTTATGAAAAGGAGCATTTGTAGTTTTTCTTTATTAGATTTTTTTTTGTTTTTGTACGTGGTGTTCGTGTCAAGTTCAAACATGTCAAGTTATTAAGTCAGTTTTAAATAAGTCGTATTGGTAAGGCCTCATTCGAGGCCGGATTTTACTACTCCAGCTAGCCGGCACCGATTCAGTTTGCTACTTAGCTGGAGCAGTGACACTGTCCCTAAACATTTTGAGACAAAACCCGTTTTCCCCCAGATCTGCTTTTGGTTACAGCTGATGTGCCGGACTAAGTCTCTGTCGGATTTGTTTATGCACAGTTTGAGCTAGTTCGTAGTTCATTAGCTACTCAAATACTAATGAAGACAAGGCGATCGGGTCCTGTTGCGGGGGGCATGTATTAAACTTGTATCCGTTTCATAGGCTCGAGGACCGAAGAAGCACTTGAAGCGCGTGGCAGCGCCCAAACATTGGATGCTGGACAAGCTTACTGGAGTGTTTGTGAGTACCGGTCTTGTCTAAATCCATCGATGTCAGCAGTACAAATGATTGTTTTAAAACCGGCATTGCAGTGTCTAGGCAAAGGATGTTGCTGCAATCTTTGGCCTTCAGCTTGAGCTGTCAGACTTTAGTGTGCCATCTATAAGAGATGGTCGTAACTTGCATTTCCTGTCAGTTCTGGCTATATCACCTGTAAGGAAGCTGAAGCTACTCCCCGTGTCCCAGGCACCTCGACCTTCAACCGGCCCCCACAAGCTGAGGGAGTGCTTACCCCTCATCATCTTCCTGAGGAACCGGCTGAAGTACGCCCTGACCGGAGATGAGGTCAAGAAGATCTGCATGCAGAGGTTCATCAAGATTGACGGCAAGGTCCGCACCGACATCACGTACCCCGCTGGATTCATGGGTGAGTGGTGGTTTCATTTTGGTTGGCATGGTAACACCGGCTTCCTCCCCTGTGCAACTGCCCACCATTAAACAGTCATATACTCTAGAGGTCGCTCTGTGGGGTTTCGTTGTTGCCGAGGCGATGCATTGCCATATGTGTGTATGGAAAGAACAGGTGCCAGTACTCCGGTTGTTATTCAGTACCAGCAGATTATGACTTTTTGATACTCTCAAGAGAACATTAGCCAGCTTCAAGCACTGTGTATGTTTCAGTCTTTTGTGGGGTAAAGAAAGAAATATCTTGCGAAACACATACGGAATTCAGGCAGTCAGTACGGTTACATGCACCTTAAGAAAACTGAATTATCGTCTTAGGTGACACCGGACTTGTAAAGTACATGTAAACGTGTTAGGTCGACTGAAATCATACTAAATTAAATTTCTTAGTTGGACTAAGACACCCAGATAATGCGATTGGGAGTCGATTTACTCCTGCATATATACGATCAATCAAACCGGCCGCGGCGCTTTGCACATGCTCCACAGTCCCCCCCCGATCTCCACCAGAATTAACGGAAGAATCTAGTACACAGAAGCAGCTTGAAGTCTAGCAGAGGACGTACTGCACATACTAAATGTACAGCGCTCTAAAACTGTCCAATTCACCACTTAACTATAGAGCACTTTTCCACCCCACCAGGTACCGTACTTTTGGTACTTCAAGGAGGTACGCAATTGGTCAGCGGGGAAAAAGCCCAATACTAACAAGCTGAAAGGAGCCATATCGCCACCTATCGTAGCGGAGTCAAATATACTTCGGTCAATAAATTGATTCCCCTCCCCTGCATGTATACTGGGACAAGACAGTAGTCCGATTAAATGGCATAGTCGATCTATAACCGTAGCTGGACTTAGCTGTGTATGTAAACATACTCAGTGTTATGAGTAAGGGTAATAATTAATGACAATAATTGATACTTTATTCATCCTCCTAGGGAAATTCTCTTTATACCTCCCCCAACTTACTCTTAGTAGGTAAGAATAAGCTGCCCACGAAGGGCAGCCGCCTGTTGGGGTGCCCAGGGAGCTGGGTGTTAAGGGCCTTGCTCAAGGACTCAGAGACGTGCCAAGGCCGGGTTCGAACTGGCAATCTTCTGATCACAGGCAGGCACACAGGCTTAGCCCACTGACCCATGTGCTGCCCCCAGGATGCTTGACCTAGCGATTTTATCCTGGATTGGAATCTAATCAGACTTGGTGTTGAAAAATTTTCTTTGGCTGCTTGAATGTTCTATATTCCTCATGAAAACACTGCATTGGTGTTCAATAGATTTAGTATGTTGTCCTGACTGTGGTGTTTATTGTGGAAAGATGTGGGCAGTCGAAAGCGCTAGTAACGCATTTAAGAACAACAGTCTTGTGTGAGCAGCTCCCTGGTTCCCTGCAGGCCTGGGTAATGTAAGGACACGTGAGCAAATGACGCTCGGCTCAGTGAGCGCTGTGATAGATCAGATCCAGGCGCCTGGACGTGGGTGGATGAGAAGTTGCAGGCTGAAGCCTGATTGTATTAACCTGCCAGTGGACTGTGCCGACTTGAGTGTGGGGGGGTGAAGCTATAATTGTAACACGCAATGTGTTTCCCCTGAAACTTAAATGCTTTTGCAGCCCCTGAAAGGTGATGAGAAGTTAGGGATGGTGCCAGCAGGGTGCTGAAAAAGTTGCATGTAAATCATCAATGCATCTGCTTCTCTCTTTGTACTGTTCTTGTTTTGAGTGGGTTACTTGATTTCGAGAAGGTCCATGACCGCCACCTAGGGGATTAAATTGACAGCTGTTTCATGCCAGTCTTTGGGCTGGTCCTGGTGCTTCACCCAAAGGAAGCAAAGAATGGGCAGGGCTCTAAGCATAGAGGGACCTGCGGTGTTGGAAAGGAAGTGCCTCTCCTGCCAGGTTAAGACTAAGTTATTCACACTTGAAGAATGAAAAAGATCCGCTTTTCTGGGGTCCAGCCCAGAACAGCTGTTCCCTCTGTGTGGGGCACCTAAGTGGCTACCAGGCTCTTTGGCAAGGTGTCATCCGATTCATTAAACCTGAATAGCCCTGCTGACTCGTATAGGCTAACCGTGAGTTGTGAATGAAACGGATTTCAACACTTCTGATGTCTTCTCCCAGATGTGGTCAGCATTGAGAAGACTGGAGAGCATTTCCGATTGATCTACGACGGCAAGGGACGCTTTGCCGTCCACCGCATCACTGCAGAGGAATCCAAGGTGTGTGGTGGTCATGGTGGGTCAGGGCTTGTGAGGACGTGACGCTCTAATGATAATACCCTGTTAGCTAAGCTTAGCCTTCACATGTGTTAGATGCCTCCAGCCTTGATCAGTTTCCAGAATAAAAGTTTTTTCTCTGTTGTGTTGCTTTCCCACCTGCAGTATAAGCTGTGTAAAGTGAGGAAGATCATCATTGGCACAAAGGGTATCCCACATTTGGTGACCCATGACGCCCGAACCATCCGCTACCCAGACCCCCTGATTAAGGTCAATGACACAGTCCGCATCGACCTGGAGAGCGGGAAAATCACTGACTTCATTAAGTTCGACACCGGTGAGATGGACAGTCTGATCTCAATGCCTACGCGCGTCTTGTGATCCAACCCAGTTTTTCTAGCAGACCATACTCTGGATTTTAAAATATCGTATGGTCTCCACGCAAGCTTCTGCCCATGTGACTTATGCTTGACCAATCCCTGCAGGCAACCTGTGCATGGTGACAGGTGGTGCCAACTTGGGGCGTATCGGGGTGGTCACCAACCGGGAGCGGCACCCCGGCTCCTTCGACGTGGTGCACGTGAAGGACAGCACAGGGAACAGCTTTGCCACCAGGCTCACCAACATCTTCATCATCGGCAAGGTGAGTGCTGATGGATTGGAGCCAGAGGTGTATGAACATGTGTGGTGGGCTCAGCCTGTTATGAAGGGAGATCGTGGGTGTTTACGTCATTGTGGTCTGTATGTGCTGTTCGTGACAGACGGCACCTTTTGCTGCCACTTATCAATCATAGCTTATGAAATAACTGATTTTATTAAGTACAGTATGAGAGTCCACATCAAGGGGGAACTCCCTCAATGGGAAGCCAGCCACATAGACACACTACAGGCAATTCAAAGACTCGAGTCCAGCGAAGTTCAATCTCTTGGCTTGAGGGAGCCAATTAGAGTTCCTGGAGGAAACTTACACTAGGAGAAACTCCTCAAACAGAGCTGTAGGCTAGAGTTGAACCCCCAGCCCTGGGAGGTATGAAGTCACTGTGCTACACACTAATAGACCATGAGTGCATCTACATGACATTGAAATTAAAATCCCTTTTGGAAGAACGTGATTTGCATTTCACTTCTTAAGGCGTTGGCACATACCACAATTAGGTTTCAAGGTTTAACCCTTCCCCAGGATGTGATTGGACCAGTAGTGCACTAGCGGTGGTTTTGAACTTCCTTTTGCTTCCTTCAGGGCAACAAGCCATGGGTGTCCCTACCACGGGGCAAGGGCATCCGGTTGACCATTGCCGAAGAGAGGGACAAGAGGCTGGCGGCCAAGCATGGTAGCAACTAAGGGGCACGGCATCTTAACAGAGCCATGTTCCTCCTATTACCCCCACAGAACCCACATGAAATAAAAGGTTATTAACAACCAATCAGGTGGCTTTGGAGTATTGCTTTTTTATGGTGCGTGTTGGGTGTTCAGATGTTGACGTCCTATTTGTGTGGGATTGGTTTCATTCCTCTTTGAAGTGGGTGGTGGACAGCTCCATTCCGTAGTTGCTTGCTGTTATTTGTCCTTAACTCCATTAAGTGTGTTTACTCTGTTTTAGGTGTCCGTTTTTATTTCTAAGTAGCTAAAATTGCAAGCCATTGAAAGCTGGCTGTGGTGACCCTGCAGGTTAAATGGCTGCTTTCATTTTCCATCTGCTTTCCACGTGTGAAATTAAACTTTTTTTTTAAACATGCTGTGCTGCTGAGTAGCCTGCTACTCATATTTGTGAAGTGAGGATGAGAGCGTGTTTTGTGTCGAGATTTTAAGGGTTCTGGTTGACTGTCTCCTACCCTGTATCTTCATCTGGGTTCCTGTCCAGTATTCTTTGTTTAGAGAATCCGATAGTGCTTATTTAAACAGATGGATAATTTATTATTAGGTGCCATATTGTCTGCTGATTCATTATTGCCATATATATGCCATTTTTCTAGAATGTTCTGTCTGCGCTATTGGGCTTCCCAATGACGTGTTAATCGTGATGACTGAGTCAATTCATTCTGTTGCCAGTTAACCTCTTCCATTCTTGCCCACATTTTTCTTGTCTTATTGGTTTTTTCCAGTGTACTTGGTCTTATACCCAAAGTAAGACTGATTTCTAGTGCTGCTTTTAGTGAAAATGTATGCTCAATTATATAAGATGTTTCCCTTGCGTAATTAGGTCTTTTCTAGCATCATAGTTCAAAGGTGTCAATTAGTGATGCTCCGATTGATCGGCCACTGATCATGATCGGCCGATATTGGCTAAAAATAGCTTGATCGGCGAACCCCAAAAGCGTTGATGACTTGACGTAAATTACTCGCGCGACTTTTTCACACGTGCATGCACGGCGCACAGGTAAACAACAGCAGAGCGGAGCTTACTAGTGGCAACATGAGTTCTCCCGTCTGGAAGTTTTTCAAAGTGTCCGATAAAGACGTAAAGTTAGCCGTTTGCAATGTATGTCGTGATGAAATCCCTCGAGGTGGAAGCAAGCAACGGCATTTTAACACCACTAACATGATTAGGCATCTTGGAACACGCCATACAACTGAATATGCTGAGTATGAGAAACTAAACCACTCTGCTCTCGGGGAACATTTCATGTGTTGACCCTGGAGGTGTCAGGCAACAGTGCTGACCAAAGTGTCACTGCCCCTCCTTCATTGTGGGGAGACAAGTGTCAAGCGCTTGATTCTTCAAGATCTTGACTGTAGCCTATTTCTACAGTTTTTTTTTTCCAATATAGTTAATTTAGAGTTAGTTTCATTTCTACAAATGGTGCAAACTCTGCTAGATTATAGATAAAAGATTCCCATTCCCCTGCCATTCTGTGATCGGCAATCGGCAGATCATGATTTTGGTGATCGGTAATCGGTGATCGGCCCCAAAAATGCTGATCGGAGCATCTCTAGTGTCAATACTCTTCCAGCCTTGCTTCTCAGTTGTCCAACTTCAACATTAACAGAATTATAGAAAAATACCATATAAATGGATACAATAATTCTTTTCTTTCTTAACCTTCACAAATGATGGTTCTGTCCGTAGGTGTTTGGTTCAGTCTTGAACTACAGGTTGTTTTTCTAACTCTGCCGGACATAGTCCTCCGTAACGCTCTTCAGTTGTTTGCGGTTACCTCAGGGTTGGCTGAGAGAGAGCCTTGTGGTTTCAGTCTAGCTGGCTGCTAGTTTTTCCCTCCGTGGGTGTTGGAAGGGCGTCTTCATGCTTTTCCCCTCACATCCCCACAAACAGACTTGCTCCAGAAGGCCATATGGTCACTGCTGGGCAGCCGCAAGCTCCTCCCCCTCTGGCAGCGGCCAGTGGACTCCATATAGGGAGCCACGAGATGCCAGAGTAGGTGCCTGATGCATCTATGCTCGCACCCAGGCCAGGACAAGCTTAATTCACCATAGTGTGTGAGAGACACAGATAGACCTGCAGAACATCTTCTGTGTACATTGGGCTCTTTATAGAAATACACGCTGTTTGGGTTATACAAGAAATCTGAAAATAAGCACTTTCAAAAAGGTGAGAATCCCCAGACGGTCGTAAGGTTCCCTCTCTTCTGACGTGTCCGTTATATTTCCCGAGTCAAATAAATGTTTTGATGCTATTTCCCAAGTACATTCTACATATAAATGAGGAATTTTAGTACGTATATCACGGAGGATAAAGGGGGAAATTAAAGAAAAGAGTTTAAACGGCCGGAGTCGTGATTAGTGGTTCCGGAGCGTGTGTTTCTCCTCAGATACTTGAAGCGCTGAAGTGGGTCGGGCGGGCGTTCCGGGAACAATGGTAACATTCATGTCGGACTGCAGAGGGAGGGGTCCAGATGTTTCCAATCAGTTTCTCGCAAGCGATAAACTTTCTTCGTAGTTGGTAAGAAACGGCCCCCGATAAGATGAACTGGCACGATGACTTGCCGGTTCGCTCTCCCTCCCCCCCCCAGGGCAACATCCACCACAGAGCGGCACAGTATCTCACCACGCCATCCGTGCAGGACAACCTCTGGGTGTGGGGGCCAGATGTGCGGTGGCAGGGGGGCGACTATTTGTATTAAAGCAACAGAGCTGAGCGTTGCAAAACTTGGCTGCGTTTCAACGTCGGAATTTGTTTCACGGTCCAGCGCAGCTGTTCAAAACCGCTCCTTTTTCTGCACCGTTTTAAAAATGCGTTGTATTAAACATACAGTGGCGAAGCAATACTCCCACAAAGTCGACTTATAATGGACATGTGCTTCAAGTTTTCCAAAAAGCCAAACATACGAAAGGTATAACTATATGCACACTTCTTGTAGCCCGTCAAAATACCACTTTATTAAATAGATAAAATGCCTATGTGTTTTACCTAAGATGGAAATATAATGCAAGTACATGATAAGGCTGCTAAGACTTATTTATCATACATTTTGCTGCGCTGCACTCGATGACAGTGATAGAGTCACTAATTCGTTGCAGAAACATAACTCACGTTCAAACTCTGACGTCCCACTATGCGGCTCTGGATAGGGGCGAAGCCTGGGAGATCAGAAACCTCTGACAGGTTTACATCTAGGGAGAATGGTACACGAGAGCTCCGCGTAGCGAACAATTAATTGCAACAGTTAAAAAAAAGGAAGGGAAAATGAGAGTCCTCCGCTGTAATCCCAAGTTATAGAGGCTCAACAATAGCATCGCAAGTTTTTCGCCCGAAGTACTCGCCTTCAGCAGTGAGAGTACTTCGGGGGGGGAGAGAGAAGATCGACAATGCCTTTCTGCAAGAGGACGATTGCCCCCAAAGATTTGTGCAAAGACGGCGCAAATGGACAGAGCGCGATTTTCGGCGACCTCGTGGACGTGTGCGGATTCACCCTGTGCTCTGCACTCCGACAACTGGCGGATTTGTCTCGGCAGTCGGTCAGCATCTTAGAGGAGCTTGAGGGGGAATTCGTGTCTATTTGTCACCGGTCCGGAACGCTGGAGTGCAAAGTTATCGGTCTGCAAAAGTACATTTCTTCTTTGGCCACCAAGTCCCCGACAAAGAGTAAGAAATTCTCTTTATTTTAAGTAATCAATACTATCGTATAACCGCCTCAATATCATCGCAGTCTATTCATTTCTAGCTTTGTTTGGATTCCATTTACTTCAGCATGCGTCATTTTGTCTGAATAGCCTAAAAATTGCGTTGGCTATTTGGCAGTGGGTGTGGACACAAGATGTGCAGTGGGATGCATTCCTTCTTGTGGACTTTAAGTAGTTGCACGATTTTTATTACATACTTTTGAATAGTAATGATTTAAGTTATTGTTTTTATTTTTAGAGTGCATCGTTAGGTAGTATGCCTGCATAAATTGTTTCAGAAAATGAAATTGGCGGAAAAGTTGACATATGATCTGTAAGCTTGAAAGTACTAATTGTGGAGGATTCTGACCTTCACCCTTTTTCATACTGACATTATATATGCAGTAGTGATGTGTATATGGATTGCTTGCTGACGCCACATTAATAATCTTTGGCCAGAATGTACGATAGAACTCCACGCGTTGCTGTTAATTAATATAAGATTCTCTCAAGTTCTAACTTTATAACCCATTACATCAAATCTGGCTCAGTTCGAAATGTTACTAGGCAGCGAAAAGAATGAAAGGACAATGTTTGCAGTTGCTTCCAAAATAACGCATCGTTATGGATCTTTAACCGATTGCAATGTGCCAGGTGCTGTTTTGATTTAATTAAACAATCGATCTGGAAGAATAATGTGCCTTTTCAGAACTCAAGCCAGGTCTTCCAAGTACAGTCATACATTGATCGTTTTCCAAAAAATATGTCAAACCATTTCTCACTTGGGGATAAATCATTTAGCTCAAACATTTGGTGTGAAATTTGCTATGGCCATGAGGAATATAAGATAAGATCTGATCTGAACTGGGTGGACCTAGCTTACCAGCCTCTGCTGAGCGTGGTCGGTCTGTGGATGGTGCGGAGGCGCGTGGGCGTCTTCAATTCACGTGTACCCAGAGGGCGCCAAAGCGCCACATAGAAACTCCAACTAGGCTCCAATTATTTTTCTAGCCTCTCTTTTCTGCATACACTGTTTCCCAATACATTAGTGAATTAATCTGTTGCCATTTTCCATGGTCTCCAAGAAATCTACTATTTAAACAAATAACCTGCTTGAATGAACAGAGTGGAATGAAGTGAATTTAATAGTAGATATCCATTCTGTCTTGCAGGAATATAAATTTTTAAGCGCCATAACAAGTAGCTGACTAGATAGCAAATTATATTGCTCTAGATACCTGGGAGATACTAGAGCGCTGTAACAATGTTGAAATCAGAAGCCGTTCTCTCCTCTTTGGCGCCACACTTCTTGCCACCGCGTATCATTTACACTGTCCTGCACGTAATTATGTTGCTCAGAATTCCTGTGCTGTCCACTTCCTTTTCTTTTTCTTATCAATTGCCAGGCTGCATTCACGACTTATGTAAACTGTCCGGCAGGACATTCACTGTTATCTTTTTCGGGGTAAATATGAGTCGGAGAAGAATCCAGAGGCTGACACCATTTCCGTTGGAGGGGGGAGCCTGAAACGTGATGCGTTTTTCCACTGCCCCCCCCCCCCCCACACACACACACACATATCCCTGTAGAGGGAAGCAAGGCTGGCTCACACTCAGGGTTCATGTGAAAGTTAGGGACGGGTGATGTCACAAGACAGAAGCTTGCAGAAAGGCTGGGGCGCCTGCCAGCCTACGCCCCCCCAGGTCCAGTTTTTCCATGCCCAGAGGAGGGGAACGTCGCCCCTGGGAACTCGGTCCCAGCCGTCCAGTTTATCCCGCAATGTTTCACTTCTAAGGATGTCTTATCAGCCAGAAATCAGGACCTCCAAAATGGGCTTAGACTAGATCGAAATTGCCCATTTAAGATGAAGAAATGACTCCTAAAATATAGCTGTGGTGAATAAGAATCCAAGAATGTTTATTTTGCTTGTATTTAAAAGCAGATGGAGTCTCACATTTCCTCAAGTGCAGTATAGTCTGGAAAACAAGATTCAAGAATTATGTAATTATTATAATTCGTATTATGCGGAGGGCCGTATTGTTGCCGTGAAGGCTGTTTGCATCCGTATAATTACATAAAGTGTTAATTTGGAGAGTAAAGAAATGAATGGAAATATCAACAAACGCTTCGGGTGTTCATGGTACAGAAGCACATGGCCAGAGATGGCTCATACGCACCGGTTCCCATAGCATGAGAGCGTCTGTGTTTATAACGGCCCGGACGCCAGTGCAGGGAGCAGCATCTGGGATCAGGCCCTCAGGGCTCACATTTGGAGGAGATACCTGAGTTGGGGTGGAATACATGTCCTGGGGGGCGAATCTAGGTGAAATGCAGTGAGAACGGCTAAGCGATTGCAGCCCTGGCGTCCGGCCACGTCTTTCTGCTGTAATATTGACCTCTTGCCTTTTTAATCATGGGGATTTTCCCCTCCTTCACTCTCTTGCCTGGCCGTTGTCATGGCAACACTCCAGATGTGCCTGCAGGCTCATTCTCTTGGCAGCATTACTTACATTTTTGTTTTTTGCATAAGTGCGATGTTGAGAAACTTTGGTCGCTGTTCAGTGGGCAGATCGCTTACGATGTATCAGAGCTGTTCCTTGCCATTTGGTGGTGGTGGTGTGGGGGGGGGGGGGTTGGGGTATCATCAATCTTCATTGACCCCTTTTCTCCGTTTGTTTTTTTGTCCTTTCCTAGAGAAAACAGATTTAAAGGGGGCGATTTTTCATGCTGCACTGAACATGACTTTGCGACTTGGGGCTGGTGCTGCGCTCCCTTGTCGTTACGCTACGCTTCCCCTCGGCCGCGATATGCTCTCCCGTGACGCCGTGGAACTGTTCACTGCCATGTCTCCATCATTCATCTCAGTACCTCAGAACCGTCTCCAAGTGCACGTAAATCACTCAGACATTCATTCAATTAACACGCTCTCTCCAGTGAGGGAGATTTCCATTGCTGAACTCAGGATAAACACTAAGCTGGACAAAATTCAGTAAAGCTGCCTGACAGATGAGTCTCGTGTCACGGTGAGAAGCACTCCAGATGAACAGTGTGGCGCTTTTCAGTTCCCACAGACCCGAAGGCTTCACTCTGCGGCTGGAGTCACAAGATGATTGGCACTTGGTAGATGTGGGCGGGGCTTCCTCTCAGCCACCTGACACACATCATGTACTCTCAGAAAAAGGGGTAAACATTTGTACCTTTGCTTGTCACCGGGGCTGTACTGTCAATAGTCTGCCAATTATATCCTTAACTTTAGGCAATTGTACAAAAGGTACAGAAATGGACTCTGAGAAACATTTTTGTACCATTGATGGTACGTTAATGCTGTTTGTATCTTTGTTCCTCAGAGTCCATTTCTGTACCTTAAAAGGTACAATTACAAGGGTACAAATTTTTACCCTTTTTTTCTGGGAGTGTGCACGTCCCTTTGTCTTTCTCTTTTGGATTTGGGTGAGGGAGATGCTTGCAGTGTTTCCACACTAAAGTATTCATGGGGTTGGCGAATGCAGGCTTCTGAAACCATATGCGTTTAATGAAATCGAACAACTAGACGAAACATTTGCTTAATAGGCAAAAGATTTACTGGCGTTTTTCCATTGGTTGAGCTGACTCTCTGATGCACTTCCTCTTACTGTAAGCTCACTGAAGTTGGGGGTCATGGTTTGCTGTGTAAGCACACATCTAGTTATTTAGCAGATGTATATTTTTTGAGAGAGAAATGTCAGACGATCCCTGCAGTAAATGAGGGTTACGGACTTTGCTCAAGGGCCCAACGGTGAAACCAGCCTGCTGACCTTGGGATTTGAACCGACAACCTTCCGATCACAGACACAGCACCCTAATGGCAAGTCATGCATGGCATGGATATATGGTGACTGTCACCTGACTGGAAATGAATCTTGAGCGCCATCGTACGACGGCCCGTGAATCCCCCTTAATCCAGTTCCGCCTTGCCTGTCCCAGGCCCCTGGAAAGCCTTGATGCTGGGGCCACATAGGGAACAACGCCAAGCTTCTAACAGCTCCAGCACTCCCACAACCCACCCAGGTTTGGCTCCCCTTGATTTGGCAGCCTAAGATACCAGAGGACCCACCCAGGGTACCACTCTGCCACCAGTTTCCAGTTATCACCATGGTTACCCACTCCCACACCATGGAGACAAGGAGCAGAGCAAATGCAGGGTCAGAGGCCTTCACCATCTCCATGTCTTCCGCTGTTTTGGTTAATAAAACTCCAAAAGGGGAGGGATTTGTGGTGCCTCAGAAAGACCCCAATTTAAGCTAAACGCACAGGTCCAACAGCACTGAGAGACCTGTACCTGGAAGTGTGTGGGTGTGTGTGTATGTGCATTAACGTCAGTGTTTGTGTACCCAAGACTATTCTGGACATTAATTAGCTTTACTATGGGTATTAGAAATTATCAGTGCATGTGTCTGTTTTAGCAAAAGTGTATTTTTATTGCCTGTATATTGAAGGTATGTCAGTTCCTTAACACCATTTCTCTTGTACCTAAAGGTGTATTAGCATCAGTGTTTGTGCATCCAGGAGTATGTTTGACATCAGCTAATTTTATTGGGTTTTATAGTTTGGGCGTGTGCATGTTTATTTTAACAAAAGTGTATTTTTATTGCCTCAATATGCGAACAGCGAGTGCCTCTGTATGCGTGTGTTCCTTTTCTCTCAAGGTGTGTGTGCGCGTGTTTTTGTAATTACAACATTATGGCCACTAGATTTCCACACAATACGATAAAAACCTGTAACTCTCTACCTTGTGAGATTTACTCTGTCCCCACAAGGTTAACCTCAGTTTTATAAAAATCTGTGAATGCGATCAAGAAACTAAAAATGCCAAAAGTCTCTATTTTGTTTGGTTAGTTATGGTTAAGGTTTGGGCTGGGATTAGGGTTATGTACGTAGGGTTATTCCCAAATGAATGGAGAGTCCGCAGCACAGTAAATGATCAGGTGCCACAGGGGATTTGACTCCAGTCCTGCTGAAGTGAAGACACTCCTTGTTCCTCGCTTCTCATCAAACTTGCTCAAAACCTTCTTTTGTTTTTTTACATCTGCCTGCATCTCCCCGCCTTCTAAAAACTACATATATTACAACATATATTACATTACCTCTAACTGCTCTGTGTTGCTGCCTCTATGCTAATGTGACAAGTCATGAAAGGAGGGAGTCTGATCTGAGGTCAGCAGGATGTGAACAGAGAGGGAGAAGGAAGCCATGACTACTGCTGTGTAAGCTCTCTGCTCGCTCTATCAACAAGATTCTCCATTTATGCTTCACCTGCAGCGTAGCGCTTAAACATCTCCTGCCACTTCATACGCTAAAAATATGGATTACATTCATCACAAGCTGGTCAGTGCCTTATTTACATTGCGTTTTGTTTTTTTTAGTGGATACTTCTACCCAAAGCGATGTACATTTTGAGAAAGCAGGGTTAGACCGTCCCCGGAGCCGTTAGGGATGAAGGGCCTTACTCAAGGGCCCAACTGTGTAATGATTCTGATGAATGGGATTTGAACCAATGACCTTCCCATCGCAGGTGTAGTATCCAAATCCACTAAGCTCCTCATGCTTTAAAACATCCATCCATCCATCCATCCATCTTCTACTGTTTTTCCGGGTCGGGTCGCGGGGGCAGCAGCTCTACTCTGAGTCCCTCCCGAATGACCGAGCTCCTCACCCTATCTCTACGGGAGAGCCCAGCCACCCTGCGGAGGAAACCTATTTCAGCCTCTTGTATTCATGGCTATACGACATAAATGAATAAATACAGAAAAAGAATAATACATGATATTTGTTGCACATTTACTGACAGAAAATTTAACAATATGGTTATTATTTGTTTTGTCATCCATCCATATCCACCCTTAGTCCAGGTTTGCGGTGACACTGGGGTCTGTCCGGGAAGTTCCGGGCACAGGGGAGGGATCCCGCCTTTTCGTGCTGCCTCATTTTTTCTGGACAGGATCATGGGGGGACCTATATAGGATTAAAAAATATTATTAATAATAATACTTTATATTATTATAATAATTTTGTCGAAGAAGCGCGTGTGAGTGTGTGCATGTGTGAGTGTGCGCATGTGTGAGTGTGCGTGGGCGTGTCTGTGCCTGCGTCCGCCCACCTGCCCATGTGCGTGAGCCGGTGCCCCCGCTGTCTCCTGCAGACGCCCAGGTCCAGGGCTGACGCTGCAGCTTCCGCAGTGCCAGGAGGGAGGCGGGCAGCGCCATGCACACTGCAGCCTCCGGAGGCACTTTCTCTCACGCTCTTTCATAAGCCCCCGGTCAGTGCCGGGGAGGGGGGGGGGGGTGTCTCGCAGGAGCGGCAGGCGGAGCGGAGTGCGGGGGAGCACCGCGGACAACCCTGTCAGGAGGGGAGGGGCACGGCGGCCGACGGCGGATCAATGCGCTGGAGGAGGAGGAGGACACCTGGGAGGGAGGGGAGCGGGGGGCCAGGCGAGAATGGGGGAGCCAAGGAGAGCGGCGCTCACGTCCTCATGCCGTTCCTGAGAGGTAGGGGGCGTGTGTGTGTGTGTGTCAGGGCGCCGGGGGGCCAAGCACTGCTTGTGGAGACAAGGTCAGCACTGGTATTGCAATAGGAATGTTAGCTAACGGCACTGGAGTCCCCACAAAGATCTGTGAATGCAATCAAAAAAGTAAAAATGGCAAAAGTCTCGTGTTTTGTTTGGTTACTTATGGTTAAGGTTAGGGCTGGGTAGGGGTTAAGGTCGTCATGTTGTGATTAGAGTGATTAGAGATTAGAAATGAATGGAGAGTCCCCACAAAGATATAATCACAAACCTGTGTGTGTGTGTGTGTGTGTGTGTGTGTTTGGCTTAGGGGTGGTGGTGGTTCTGGGGTGTGTAGACTGTTGTACTCACACCTCTCCGGGGTTCATAAATGGCAGTTCGCCTTAATTTCTCAGCCCGTTGCATCTCGTTTAATTCGCTATGATTTGCTGCACCCACATTCAGGCCATTTCTGGGGGGCGGGGGGGACGACCCTGTGCTGGGTTTGGGGGTTCAGTGGTGCCTCCGGCCTCTTTTCTGGGGCTCCCTGCTCTGCTCCTCATGAAGAACGCAGTTAACAGCTTTCGCACGGATCTGAAGGCAGGTGGCCAGCGGCAGGTGGCCGTCCTGGAGCCAGAGTCCCGTCTCCTTGTTTCCAGAATTATGTCAGAGTCGGAGCCTGAGATGATTTTCGGTCTGCTTGCTTTACGGAAACTTTTACAACTGCATGCTTTAGGGGACGATGCCAGAATGGAGCAGTATATAGCAGGTTATAAGGGACAGAGGGTGATTATCAGACTGTGGAGGCTGAACTTTCATGTCAGATGTTTGAGAAAACATCTGACTATTTCATCCATAACGGGAGATGGGGATGCTTCAGGCCTGACTCACTGTGTGCAGTTATTTTTAATTTCACAGAAAGGCAGCATAAGGAGCGGCTCGTCCTCCTGCGCAGGCCTTCAGGCAACGGGGAGGCGACCAGCGCTCCCCTCTGGTCACATGACCTTTGATCACGGCACGGATTGGCTGCCTGCATGTGGCCAGAGGTTTGTAGCGGATTCTTCTGGCAGTTTTTAGTTTTGGTCGCCTAACTTCTTGCGCTCTCTGTGTTGTGGTTATATTTACGTTATTTGTCGGAGGATCCATTGCACAAGAACTGGCTGCAGAGAGGAAGTGACTCTTGCTCAGCAGCCTCCCAGGTCCTGTCTCCCTGGATCTTCAGGGAGACGACCTTTCTTAGGAGACACAAAGTCCTTGAGGGGTTTGAGGAGCGGCGCAGGGTGTGTTAAGGCAGCAGTTCAAGCATAAATGTTTGGATTAAGGAACCTAGGAATCATGCTTGTTTACGTGAGGCGTTTTCTGACTCATCTCAGGAATGGCATTTTTTATGAAAATGTCCTGGCATAAATGCCCCCCCCCCCCCCAAAAAAAAGGTGTCTGCTGTACAGTGTGTACCCTTCCTCTCCGTTTGTTGGTACACAGTTGGTAAAAGCACATGCAGCGATCTTCACCGCGTGCGTCTCTGCGGTCGCATGTCGTGGTCGCGACGTCAGCAGCTCATTGGTGGCGAGGGTGGGATTTCTGCCACCATCTTGCTGGGGAGCCTGGGCTCTGGGCTGTGAATCTGCTCTCTTGTCCAGAGAGCCATTTCCTGTTTGAAACACCCCCACCACCCCTTGTCCTGGACCACTGAGAGCAGCCGGAGGGGAAGGGATTAGGGGTGACATTTGGAGGGCCGGTAGCTATGACACATAGCTGAGTAATTGCGATTGATGTCCAGCATTTCACAGGTCAAGACAAACAAAGGTCTGTGGTTTCTGTTGAATGCCTGGAGAAAATACCCATAATCCCATTCTCTTTCTATCCTGCATACAATCAGCGTCAAACATTCTGATATTGCCATGACAACAAAAAAATCCTAACTTTGTTTTCAATATTGCAGGAACTCAGAGGTGCTGGAATTCCTCTGTTACAGTAGAGGTCAGCATTCAACCCCTTTTAACAGTGTTCTTCCTGTCACAGTTACCGTAGTAACTGTACCCTGTATTATCATTTTGTCACGTCCATGTGAAAAAGCAGTTTCATCCACGGGTTCCTGTCTCCCACCATAAATGATGTACTGGTCTTGGGTCATTGTTTCTCGGTTTATCTGTTTCTCCTGGCTTCTTTCGGCTAGACAAACAGTTATCGTCGTCGTCTGGAAAGCAGACGGCAGGCTGCGTGAGCCTATGGTGGATGTAGGCCAGGACTCAATCGGGGATGGCGTCAAGTTTCCGACTCGCTGTATTTCATGTGATGTCATGTGCAATTAATGGTGACCAGGTTTTCTCAACATGTGAAGATGATTCTGGTCTTTAAAGACGTTTATTTGCACAGCCTGGTCCTTAAAACATCACATGAGGACCAGCACGATTCCCCTGGGGTGGGGGGTGCTGTCCGCCGAGATCTCACAATTCAAGTGATGGGTTGAAAGCGAGCATAAATCTGACTGGGGGTGCTGATGGCTCCATGGACAGGAAATGAACGATGTGTTGGAAGTGTCCCCGCCAATGCTGGGCGTCCCCGTGGCCCATAATGCAAAGCAGATGTTTTGCTCAGTCTTCCACCTATTAATTCGAAAGTCATGTTGTTTCGAGCGGAATGGCGCCAAAGCAATAACCTTGATCCTTGAAACCCCGCCCCCCTCCCCATCGTTCATTGAATTTGTAAAAGGCGTCGGCATGAGGGCGTAAAATGCAGAGGACTCCCTGAGCGTGAGCAGGGGCCCTGTTTTTTCGGGCTGAATGACGATGACGGACTGTGGTCAGGCCAGTGCAGTCAGCAGTCCCGGTTTGGGATTCGTGCCTGAGATTCAGAGGAGGGCAGTTTTCCCAGCGCGCTCTCGGACACCCGGAGATCCGGGTCTTTATGAATTTTCCTTTCTCACAGTCGTAGAGTGGCAGGAATGTACACGACGTCGTGTTTGTGTGAGGGCTGGGTTTGAACTTTCTGCAGGGCAAAGCCAACTCTGTCTGTCCCACTGTTCCTTAAAATGGAAATGACTCTGTCTGCATTGTTTCAGTCCCCGTACCTCGCATTACGTGCATGGCTGACCCCACCTGGGACCAGCACTGCAAGTAAAGAGCTTAAGACCGAAAGCTTCTCTTGGAGCTGCTGAGGAGACTCGATTCTCAGAAGCTCTTCTGATAACTTCCTCTAATCCCCGTCGTCCAGCTGGACTCTTACAGAGTCTCCATGGGAATCCAGGGACCTTTCTGTCCCAAAAGTCGTCTTATCTCCCAGCCCCCCATCTCTAAACACCTGCAGGGTGGTGCTGAATGAGTTCTTTTGTAGAGTGTGGGGTCCAGGAAGCGTGTTGGGTTTCAGGGTGGAACAGCGTCGGGGGGGTGGGGGGGGGGGGGGTTCGGGGGGTAGAGTCTCCATGAGCTGAAGGCGTTAAGCCAGAGTGACTTACAGCTGGGGTCAGAGTTATGCACTTTGGTGGCTGTTTTATTGAGGAATGCTCTGTAATTTGCTCAATGACAAGTGTACAACAGCTGGGCTTACTTACCACCTCCAGGAAGATATCTAGTCAGTCAAATGCAGTGAAACCATATGGTATATAAAGCATATATCATGGACCCGGCATAAGAAATTATATGGGAATTTTTTTTGGGGAGTTTTGCAGAAGCCGCAGACGAAACACAAAAAGTTTAGCAACTCATAAAAGCATAAAATATATGTACAGTGCTGGTTTGGAGGACGCCAAGTGGGTTTACAGCGGCCTCTCGTGACGTCTCACAGTCACCTCCGTGTCTCCTGCCCCTATCTTTCTGCTTTGGTTCATTCCGCACATATGCTTGCTTTGCTCATCAAAGGGGCCAAGGAGACCAAAAAATTGTGTGCATTTTTCCCAGTTCGCGGGGAAACTCCAGAACATGCTTGGTCTTTATGTAATTCTTTAAAATTTCAGTGTCACCTCTTTATCAGCTTTTGATGTTAGGAAAGTGGTCAGAAGCTTTCAGGTGTGTTTTTGGGCATGACTGAGTGCTGACTGAGTACTGAGTATTGGGTACTGGGTACTGCTTCTGCGGGGGTTCAGGTGAAACCGGCCAGTGGGTGCTTTCGGTAGCTCAGAAGCGATTCAGCTCCTCTGAACTCCATACTGGTGTACGGAGGCTGGCTGCCCCGCGGGGGGGGGCGTGGGTACGGCTGACTGATCATGCATTTCTTCACCATTCTGGTCTTGAGGAATGCTACCTGTCTGGAAATAAGGGGCAGATGCGTGCTGTTCTGCGGAATCCCAGCAAGCACGGAGTGAGTGCGTCCTCTCGGTCGCCGGTTCCCTCGCCTGATCCCGGGCCTGCATCCGCACCATCTTCCGAGGCAGGTGGGGGGTATGTTTCACGTTCACGCTCGAATTCCACTTTCCTTGCGACCTTCGTGATAATGTGCGTGCCCTCGGTGTGTCGGTCTTCATCGTGAGCCGGATCCACCTCGTGTGGAGGTTTGTAGCTGACTGCAGGTTAAGGAGATGATGGCACAGGTGCTGCAGTGGTTCAGGTGTTAGACCATGTATTACCGGAATCTCCGTACACATGGATACTCGTAGTCAGATCCAGGTCAGAATCTTAGATGGTCTGCTCCTTGTTTCATAACTGTGCTTGAAAGTTGACACTTAAATAGCACAGCGAGTAGCAGGAGGGAGTGCATGTTTAAGGGAGGTCTGGGGACAGGGGAAAAGCCCACATATTTTCTACTGAGAACTGTGTGAACAAAGTTCTGCTCTGTGTGATGGAATGAGCAATCGCCCGACTTTCAGAGGTTTATCAGGTGTAAAATGTGCATTTCTACCTTGTCTAGTTCACCTGCCCTTCAACACCATGAGGTTATTCAATAATCTCCTCACTCTTTCCTCCAAAAATCCCTGCATCCTTCGGATCTGTTCGCTGCCACAAGGAAGTGAAATTTTCAAAGGGGTTTTTAAAGGTGTCAGCGGTAAACGGTGTCACCTAGATAGCATGATCACATGGAAAGGTGCTCAGGACGTCACCTAGATAGCATGATCACATGGAAAGGTGCTCAGGACGAGGGCAGGATTGGTACATTCTGAGAGCAAAATACTAGGGTGTGATATTTTGCCTGCTAGAATTAGCTTTGAGAGGGAGGGAGGGAGGGAGGGAGAGAGACAACAAGAAAGTAGGAATGAGGGAGAGCAAGAAGGAGAGAGAACAAGTAGGAGGGAGTGAGAAAGAGAAAGAACGTAAAAGACTTTTTCTACTGAATCACCAAGGAAGCTGAACAAATGTCCTATAGATGGTTATGTGCATGTGTCTAAAAAGCTGGATTCCTGCCACTGAACTCCTGCTGTAAAAAAAACAAATAAGGATGAAACGGGGAAGGGAGGGGTAATGAGAGAACAGAAATGGGTGGAGGGAGAATGAAGGGATGAAGGAAAATGAGAACGGAGAGCTCAGCTGATGACCTGAGGTGGACTGTGGTCTCATGGTATGTGTATAAAGAAAGACTCTGTATATCGGATAATGTGTTTCGAGGGTAACACTGCTGCTCCCCATGTCCAGGGTTGAGGGTTCGAATGCTGCCACCTGTCTGTGTTTATGGAGCTTGCATGTTCTCCCTCTGTTCTGCAGGGTTCCTCTGGGGACTCCGGTTTATCCCACAGTTAGTTCTCCTGGTGTCCCTGAGTTGCCCAAAGGGTGTGCTTGTGTGTGCGTGTGTTTTCCTTGTGATGGAGTGGCACCCAGCCCAGGGTGTGCCCTGCCTTCTGCCCTGTGTATCCTGGGAGAGGCTGCAGGCTGGCAGAACAGGATGATGCATAGCGTACTTCAGGGTATGCTGGAAGAAAATCTTTTTATTAGTCATTGACATGGGAAATGCACAGTGGGGATCCTGTGATTTGGCTCTCCCTATGTGGGACAGGGCTCTCCTACTTTATCTGAGTCCTGTGAATGGACACCTTACCCTGCCCCCCCCCACAGGACCTGTATGTGTCAGGCATGCCATTGAATGATAATCTGACCGGTGATGTAATAGTCTTAGCCACGCCCCTCAAACTTCACATATACCAGATCACTTTCAAGCCACATCACGGACCTACGCGGTAAGCCAGCCAATCAGAGCAGAGCTTATCAACATATTAACGAGCCCACCAGAAAAGGGGACTTCCCGGCATACCTGACATGCTTTGTAAACACCAGAGAGCACTTTAAAATACCTCCTCCAAGGGCAGTATGAGGAAGCTGCTCACACACTTCCTCCTTTATCAAACAACTGAAAAAAAAAACTAAAAAATCAAATCAGAAGTACTCATCAGTATTGCCAAAAAGTACCAAAAGTAGCCAGGCAATGTACATCCTACACTTAAGTTACTAATGATCAGTTTCAAATTCCTTTAACAATGAAAAACCTTACATCTATTATAGACATTTTGTTCACTGACAGTAATGTTGGTGTCCTTTCAACAGCGGTTAAATTAAACCAAACTAACAAAGAACCATTTTCTAGTTAATACTGTACCTTACTGTCATTAATTAATGTAGAATTTAAACAAGATCTGAGTGATTTGCCTCCCAGATGGATATGGCAATGATTCCTGGTTTTCATATTCGACTTCTTATGCCTGCCTGTAGTTTAAAAGCATTTTTAGTTCCTTAAAAATTACTGCAACACTTAATCCAATATCAAATTATGTTGGACAACGCATTGCAAAATCTAAGCATCCTGTTTTTATGAGGAGGCTGCACACAGTTTATTTTTCACATAGAGAGGAGAGGGCATCTTTACCTGAGCACAGGCGTGACCTTATGGGAAGTAGCTGTAGACACAATTCTTTGTATTACCACTAGGGGGCACAGAAGTACAGCAAACAGAGGGGCGGTGCCCATTTGTAGATGCTGTAGTTGTAGGTCCATTGAAAGGTGCACACACATTTTTTTTCCAAAATCATGGCTTCTTGGTCATTTTCTCATCCTCAGATTTCCAATAGACCCCTCCTGAGACACACACACACACACACACACACAGGATTGTAATTATATGTTTGTGGGGACTCTCCATTCATTTCTATGCAGAAAACTCTAATCCCAACATGTCGACCTTAACCCGTACCCAGCCCTAACCTTAACCACAAGTAACCAAACAAATTACGAGACCTTTGGCATTTTGAGTTTTTTGATTGCATTCACAGATCTTTGTGGGGACCTGAAAAATGGTCTCCACAATGTCAAAATAGCAGGTTTTTATCACACACACAAACGCACGCACACGCACACACACGTCATGTTTATTTGCCCCCAGACAGTTTACACAGCTGCACTCTTACTGCAGATTCTGAGGCCCAATAGCTAAGGAGCTCGAGTGAGCTGCCTTCTGGGATATTAAACTCTGCCGAACACGCCGCTGTCAGTGACGAATTCCAGTTGGAGCCACCGGCCGAGACAAAGAGGCCCAGCAGGGGCCGTAACGGGGAAAATTACCCGGAATGGAAGCAGAGCATGAAGCTGGGAAACCCCTTACCCTGACTGGATATGCTTCTCATTTTAATGGCTACACCTTTAATGCATGTCACTGCCAAAGTGAGCCCTAATTCAGAGTCACCCGGTATTCGGGTGAGTGGATGCAGACCCACGGCGATGTGCGACATCACCGTGGATGCGGGTCTCCACACCGGTCCTGAGGGCTCCACGGTCGTTACGGTTACTGCCGCCATGATGCTCCCATCTCTGCCATCTCCTCAGCAGAGCAGACACCGCTGCTCCGGGCTGCTGACCCGTTTCCTTTTTTCACTGTAATGTTTCTTCCAGATGGGCTGGAGGTCCATGCCAGGAATCTGGGCCCGTTGCCAGCGGCTCTGCCACTGGGCCCCACGGTGCCGGGGGTGGGGGGGGGAGGTTACTGACGCCGTATCGCTGAGCTATAGCCACAGCCCGTCACCGTCGCCCCCCCCCCCCTCCCCCGTCTCTCCGCACCTCGCCACGGTCCGGAGCTTTGTGGCTGTTACTCCTCATGCTGTTACATCAGGGTTGTGCCGCTCGCTGGCCTGGGGGAGTGATCCAAGCCGGCCTCCGTGCTCCGACGCAGCCAAAGAGCCGCAGACCGCGGTCACACCTGCTGTCTCTGTGCAGAACGAGTGTCCGAGGCCCCGTGAATTATGGGCTCTGCTCGGCCTCGCCGGCCTGCCCCAGCTCCATCATGCCGAAGATGTATGTTTTGCTTTCTGCCTTTTCTTTATACTTTGTGGTCTGGTTTCTCGGAGTCTGAGTTTCACACCCTGGGGAGCAGTAAACTATGGGGGGGTTGTTCGGGGTGGGGCCCGCAGTGGTGGTGAAGGTGACGCGGTACAGTTATCGAGGCCGACGACCTGGATGCGAGGAGAGCGTGAGATGCTCTGGGCGGCTCACCGGGTGGCCTGGAGATATCAGGGATGAAGGCCGAGATGCTGAAGGGCGGGGGAGTTATAAACTTTCTACATCTATATATTTAACTGTACACATAATAGATTATTTTTGGAGCTTTCATGACGAGGAGTAAGTGAGGCCTGCTGATGGCGGAAGGTCTACAGCTAGAGGGCGCTGTTGGAAAGGAGGAGATTCCTCTCTTCTAGGCTCTGCTGGATTCAGGGTGTGTACAATGTCAGGGGAACGTGATTGTGCCCCCCCCCCCCCACCACTACGACCCTTTCGTGATGCGAATCACATCATGCCTCCTCTGAGCTTCAGCGGTCAGGAGCTGAGCTCCGCATCTCCGGCTCCACCTGCAGACCCTGTGTGAGATCCTCGCGCTCCGTCTCCTGGCAACCGCACGACTCTGCCTGCATGCAGATTGGCGGCGCGTGCCCGTGCAAATTTGCTGCGCGGTGAACTGCATGGGCAGGGGTTTGCCACTCGTTGCCCACCCATGGGTCACTCTGGACAAGCGGCAAGACCAAATGAATGGGATGGAAACCCAGTGGGCCGGCACAACACTGCCACACCAGTGCGTGGGGCATTTGATTGCAGCCCAACTTGCATGCCTCGACCGCTGTTTAATATTTATGCCTGTTTCTCAAATCTTGTCCAGGATGTACCGCTGCCTTGTGCCCTGTGCTGCCTGGGATAGGCTCCAGGCCTCCCAGTTGACCCTGAGCAGGATAAGCAGCTGGAAAATGGATGGATGGATAAATCAGCTGGAATGACTACAGCAAATGTAGGACCTTTGAACTGCCCTTGCATGTGAAATCAAAAATATGTAGCAACCCTGACCCCTGGTGACCACTCTGGGTACTGCATGCCTGAGTGCATTCCAGCTTTGGGTCCTGCCAGATCCTTTCATGTTTTACCCTGAGCACCATTCAAATTGGTTGAAGACCGAACCAGTGTTTCAGAGCACAGATGAACGCTGATTTTACGAAGGATGCCTGGTTAACAGCTTTAAGCCTGAGGTTTCTGTGAAGCTGTATTCCCAGATGATCGCACGCCTACTCCCCCCTGGGCCGCCATAAGGCGATTAAGGGCCATCTGAAGGCGGTCGCCGTCCTGCGTCTCATTGTTTTGTGGGACAGTGACCTTCAGACAGAGTTGATGAAGTGAATGTGTGTTGGGGCCCCGCCCCCGAATTGTAGGATTGGCTGAAAGCCAGCGATAACAGGTCAGCCTGCAGTCGCAGTAGAAATTACAAGGGGAACATTGTGTTGCTGTGGCATTGGGAGAGCACTAATAAGACTGTTCCTAAGTAAGATGAAAGCTACATTTCTTGGACTGTTTTGGGCTTTTCTCAAGGGGTAACATTCATCGATAGAACATGGTTCTAGAGCACCGGTAGCTGGGATGGTACTGCCTCCTCCCTTCTTTTTTGCACCCTCCGTTCTCCCTCCCCTCTGAACTGCCCAGACACACCTCACCCTCCTGCTCTGAGGATGACCAGCAGGCCGAGGGGGTGGGGGGGGGGGGGTACCAGGCTGCATCCACAGCCTCACATAAGTTATAGTGGTGTAATTCACGGCTGTAGCTGCAGGGAAAATGAAACAGAGCTAAAATGCATAAATAACTCAAGATCAAGAGACCGCCGGGTTTATAGGCCTTCCAGGCGGTGGCCTGTAGCCCCGCCCCCGGGGCGGAGCCTAATCTCATGACTGTATTCAGACCACGGGGCCGATGACGGAGGTTCCTTATTAACGAGTGGCTAATTACCGGGTAATCCTGCCAGCTGGATGTCCGCTGAGCCGCCACAGGTCGTGATGGGCGACGTGCGCCGCGACGGCTGGGGTCGTGACCGGGCCATGGTGGTGACTTTTCTTTCTGGACGTAGGTGAGCTGTTAGAGGTGTCAGTGGGCACAAGTGACCAGTGTTTGCTTCAGCAGGGGGGCGTGGAGGGTCGGCTCAGTTTGACAGCGGAAAGGCCTGCGTGTTTGGTCCTGGGGCAGCTCTCGTACCGTCCTGCACAGTCTCTGTGAGAGAAAACAGACGTGGGAAGGCTGGTGACTCTGATCCCAGGAGATGCTCTGCTTAACCTCGGAAAGGCCATGAAAAAAACAGAAGTGTCAGGTTAACAACAGAATAAGAACCACAACAACAACATTAACGATATTAATACCGGCCGCCTCTGGGAGATCTGCTCTTTGCCTGCTGGCTGTGAGCATGTGAAAAGGTGAGATCCAGCGTTTTGACTGGCCCTGCTGCCGAACGATGCGGGAGAAGGTAGGAATTGTCTTGAAAGGAGTTTGATTTGGTTTGGCAAAAGAAAGACAGCGTGAGTATCCCCTTCAGAGGGGAGGGGGCGGGCACGTGGACACGCGTGTTCCTGATGGTCGCCTTGGCGGCGTTGTTCGCGAACGCCAATTTATTTGTGATTCATTTACATGCACGGTTTTTTTTTTATGTCTCTCCTGTTCTCAAAGGAAAAGTAGCAGAAGCTGTATGAGTGATGACCAGCTCTGAGGAAATGCCTGGGGGATAAGAAATGGCAACCGTAGCGTATGAGAAGATCTACTGCACATGTGCATGCGAATGTGATTGTGTGTGAAGAGGACAGACACACAAATCGGGTGACTTCCTCCTGTCAAAAAGTCACTGCCTGATCCACACCTGAGTGTGAACCAGGTGGGTCATGATAAGATTACTGTCTGTCAGTGAGCCAATCCAGTGCTAAGCTGATCCACCGTCAGGCACCGATTACCGGGCAACACGATGGACGGGGCAAGTCTAGGCTGCCTATTGCACGAATCAGCACCCTCCTGTCACGTAGGTGATCGGCTTGTTAATGGCAGTGCTGGGCTGGTTAAAAGCATTGTGACATGGGCAGTATGGGGCCGTCATGTGTGCAGTGCTGGTTAATACTCACCATGGTGGGTGTAAGAGCTGTTAACTGGTACAGAAATAATTAACAGGAGTGCAGTGTGTACAGGGCTGGTTAATCGTGTGGAATGTATTCAATTGTGTAGTAGTGATCAGAATCGCTCAGAGGGAGGTTAAATAGTGACCGCAGCCGCCCCCCCCCCCACCCGCCGCCCCCCCCATCGTGTGTACACGGATAGAGACTCCCTTACACGCAGAGTCTGCTGTCATGTGATGTTTGCCAGACAGATGCCTGTGATGAATGTATAAGAGGCAGTGCTGGCGTGACACTGAGCATGTGCCTGCAGAGGGCGGGGCCAGCGGCGGGGGGGGGGGGGGTTCTGCTGGCTCACGTGCCATTATATAGACGGTCCTGACTGCAGGTTATTTATTATCTTTTTCCTCTTGCGCTTTTCTGGACCCACTCTCCCGCGTCCTTGGGAGACGTCCTGTTCTGTGTCCCGGTCTCCCTCCTCTTCTCGCTCCCTCTCCCTCTCGCTTTCTCTCTCTCTTCCCCTCTCCCCCAACGCTGCCCCCCTCCCGGCTGCAGTGGTGGCTCCGCCTCCCCCCTGTCAATGAGTCTGGCATCCACAGCAACGCTGCCATCGCAGCCAGAGGAACGCTCTCCCAGCCTTTGAGCCACGCACTCTTGCAGGCACGCACGCACACACACGGACACACGCGCGCACACACACCGGCGCCAGGACGCGATCACGCAGACACACACGTGGCCTCACACGGACGGCGGCTCGCACACCATCTCGCACACACGTACACACGCACGCACACACACGCACGCACGTGCACGACCCTGCTCTGTCGCCCGAGGTGGCAGGAACTCTGGGATGAGGTGATGTTCTGGGATAGGAAGCACGGAGTGATGGGGAACTCCCAGCGCCGGTCCAAGGGGAGGCACCGACCCCTGGGGGCAACAGGTACCTGAGCGGACGGGGTGGGACAGCTGCTCTTTAGCGCACTGGGTTTGCATTTGCGGCAGTGGGTGGGGGTCAGTGTCAGATACGGCTCTCCTGGTGTGCGATATGCTATGTAGGTTCAGCTGGATCGGCCAGCATCTGGTGGGACTGGGTGGGATGGATGAACTTGGGTTTTGGGTAGACTGGGTTCAGTGGTAACTAGAGGGGCTAGAGATTGGATGGACTTGGTGGACAGGGGCGGGGAGATTTTACTGCCAGTCGCTGTGAGCCCAGCTGCGAGGATGGTGTCACCGGAGAGATGAGGATGCTCACTGCTGGCAGGACAGCGGACCACACGGGACACGCATACACATGCTTACACACGCATACACACTCATACACACGTGTAGCCGCGCTCATCTCCATGCCAGTACATGCATACGGGCACGTTACTTCGCACACGTGCAAATGCTCACACCGGCGCCCACCCACACTTATACACATGCATGCACATGCACACACACACGCCTGCACACCTATTCGCTGAACCCCCATACATGTGGCCCGCTCATTATTTGCCGCCATCGATCACCGCTGCCGGTTCCCTTGACTACCGCGGTGTGCTATGCATGTCGAAGGAAATGCCACACGTCCGCGACGCCGATCGTCCAGCCGATGACCTCTCCCTGCCCGGGGAGAGCCGGGGCTGCGGCGGCGTGTGGTCGCCATGGTGACATGCCAGCATTGAGGCGGGTTGGGGGGGGGGGCAGGGGGCCGCCATGGCCCCCTGCTTCTTGCGCCTGTGTGCGTTAATCCCAGCAGGCTTCAGGGAGTAGGAGGTGCAGTCAGCGTGTGTTTAAATCCCATTTGAGTATCTTGTTTGTGTTCTTATGCTCTTTGGGTTTGGGTGTGTGTGTGGTGTCCTGGCAGAGGATTAACATTAACATTTAAAATATACTATATGTACAAAGTCTGTTTTCTTCCCATGTTCATGTCGTGGATCCCAGAATTTATGGGTCCAATCCCAGGGTTTGTGGGCCTGATCTCAGGATTTGTGGGTCCAATCCCAGGGTTTGTGGGCCTGATCTCAGAATTTGCGGATCTAATCTTGGGGTTTCTGGGCCTCATCGTAGCATTTAAGGGTCGGGTCCAGCTGCAGGTCTTTCCTTGTTTCCTGGCACGATTCCAGTCATGAATAGCTTTCCATGTGTTTGTTGGGTCAGAGACCGTTTCGGACTACAGCAGGAAGGTGCCTCACCCAAAGCCCAGCCAAAGGTCCCAGTGTGAAGATGACCTGAGTGACAGTGGGGTATGGAAAGTAAGTCACAAAACCCCCTGCTGGTCCCCAGGCAGGAAAACAGTTTGGCTGCCTTTGGGAAGGAAAGAGTGGCGCTGGGGGTCGTGTGGCTGGAGACCGGGAAGGAAGCATCCACATGTTTGTCCTGGAGCTGGTGACAGACAGACCCCTCCTACCAGTGCCTGTCGCTCCGTCTCCCTCACTCTCTCCTCCTCTCTCCATATGCCACCTTCTCCCTCAATATCTCCTTCTTATCTCCTCCTTTCTTAATCTCCTCCATCTATTTTTTTCTTTATTTCTCCATCTCCATCGTTCTGCTCTGTATCTTCTTCCCCGGCTCCTCCCATCCCATTTGCCTCACCCCCACATTTGTGGACATGAAGGGACTGGATCATTTCTGGGGTGAGAGAGGTAACCTGGGACACGCTGGAGCAGAAGCAGGTACTGGGATTGTCGCAGGGTGGGTGGGGATGTTGGGGGTATGTACTTGTTAAGTTTCTTTCTCATACTAGTGGTCATAATGCTTACTACATGCCCATACAATGCTTGTGTTAACCAATCCATCCACTGACTTTTAACCCCGAAATCTGTTACATTGGTCAGGGTTGTTGCCTGTTCCATGCCTGCATTAAATCCCTTTGCATAAATCTCAGTATGCTGCTTAAATTAAATGCCTGTCTGCCTATAATAAATGGGCATAATAAATGTTTGCATATATTAAATACCTGCATAGTGTCTATACTAAATGCCTAAAAAAGTCTAAATACTAAATGCCTATTATAAAAACCCGTACAGTGCCACTACTCGGTGCTTATTCTATGATTATTTTAAATTCCTGTAATACCTGTATAGTGCCTTTACTAAATGTCTATTCTACATTGCTATGATACATGCCCATAGGGTGCCTTTTAAATTCCTATAATACTTGTACAGTGCTTTTCTCAATGCATATTTTATGCCTATTCTAAATTCCTATAATATAAAAACACCAGTAGAAATACCTGTAGAATACCTATACTAAATGCCAATAATAAATACATGTAGAGTACCTATACTAAACGCGTATGCTATGTATATTCTAAATTCCTACAATAATTATTAGATTAGATTATATTAGATTAGACAAACTTTATTGATTCTTGGAGAAATCAAGTAGAGTGCCTTTACTAAATGCCTATTCTAAATTAATGAATACCTGTAGAGTACCTGTATTTATTGCCTGCAGTCGAACCCTTGAGAGAGACTCTACCTAAGCGTACAATCCGAAGTTAATGATAGACGTGTGTCTCTGCTTGTGTGCACTACAGAAAACTGACTGTGTATCTCAATATTCGAGCGCCCCCCCCCCACGGCTGGAGTCTAATCGTCTCTCTAGTCTGCAGTTGTCTGTTTGTGCTCTTCCGCATGAGTGAAATACTGACCAAAATCGCGAGCGGGAGTCAGCAGTTTGAGCCGCAGCGGCTCAGCTGTGAAAAGGAGGGAGGCATCCAGAAAAGGGGAGGCTAAGTGAGAGCTATAGTCTGAACCAGCCACTGACTGGTGTGACGACAGTGACAGGCTGTCTCGCTCTCCTCCGGTCTGTGAAAAGCAAAGGATTCTGGGTCAGGAACACAAGGCCATGTAATCCACCCCTGATGTGCCAATCCAGTGGATACAATCATTGCCTGAAATTATTGTTCAGTGTCCCATGATAGGTTGGGATGGACCCAGAGCACATGCTGTCAGAAAGACATCCAAGACCACCTTGTCACTGCCATCAGCCTAAAACTCCTTATTACTCCTTATTACATTTATGTTCAGTGTCACATTACAGAGCATTGTCTGTGGGACAGTAATTCCAGTAATTCCGAATTAGAATGAGACCCCATGGATTGTCTGCTTGGGTAGAGCTTCATGTGTCTTTCACACGATCCAGCAATATTTCAAAGTCAGATATTTAAATATTGTGCCAGGCTTGAAGCCTTCCTTTTATTTAATACTATATCATCAAGACACAATGGCCCAGGAACTGTTACGGAGAGATAGTTTCATTCCCTTGGTGACTGTTCATATCTTTTTGCCTCAGACATCAGGTCAGGGCTATAAATTTGAATACCGACCAGTATAATTTTTTTCCCGCTGCTGTTTCATCCAGGCTGAGATCAGTGCCTCGTTGGGCAAGACAATGGCCTGGAATGAAGGGTGTGGATGAGGAGCAATGCGAGCCGCCGTCATAGCGGAGGTGATGGCACAATTCATCCCGCGGTCGTCTGTCCAATCGTATGTGGAGCTCATTCCCCAAAGCGATTGATTACCCAGGCCGAGTGATAAAAATAGGCGAGATGGCATTTCCCTCCATCTGGCTCACCATCGCTCAGCTGCGGCGGTAAAACCGAACGGCGTCGCTACCGATCGCTTCAGACCCAAGAGCGCAAGGAGAAGTAGCAGGAAGCTGTCGTTTTCAGATAGGTGTCGGTCAGGGCTTTACGTTAAAGGATGCTTTGTGTCACAACAAGTGATTTAGCAGAAAATCCAATTATTCATCTCCTCCATCTCCATTTATCCAGTACAGGGTTGGAGTATATCCTAGGAAGCATAGGGCACTAGGCTGGGGTACACCCTGCATGGGATGTCGGTTCATCACAGGGTGCACACCACACACACTCACTTAGACAATCACACAGTATAGAAATGCTCTGGACAGCAGGAGGAAACAGGAGTACACAGAGGACTCTCGCACAACGCAGACCCCAGGGTGGGAGTCGAACCCAATACCCTGGAGGTGTGAGGCGATTGTGCCACCCAATGCCACCCTTCAGTAGAAATTAGCTGCATATTAAAGCAAATTGTGTGTTTTCCGATGAAGCAAATCACTAGGCAATCAAGTGTATTCACTGCTCCAGACTTGGTGTTTATCTTAGCTTCTCTGCTGGATCTGCTTGCTGGGCTGAGACCAGGCTGAATGTTCTCTGGTGGTCAACAGAAAATAATTGGGGAAAATACACAATATCCAATTAAAGGGTCTAGCATGTACTGTACCCACTTGATCACCTTCAACTGAATCATACCTGTTTTGTCTTGCTAACTGCAAGCTGCTCTGATTTTTTTTTTCACATTTTAGTTATGCAGCTGAATCCTTTATTTGGTGTTGATTACCTGGGTGGTTTGCTGTGGCTGTTCAGACTAAATACCTTCTTCAAGGGTCCATGTCCTTAACTATTGTAGTACCTGCTGTTCATGTGGCCTGTTTGCCATGTTACCTGTTTGCCATGTGATCTGTTTGCCATGTGACCTGTTAAGGTAGCACCTTTCTAAGCATTGCGGTCAGCTAGTCTAACTAACCTTGCAAGTGGCTCCTGGGTCCATGGACAGAAATGAGGGTGTGGTATAAAAATGGGAGGGTGGCCACGTGTTAGCAGTGAATTATGGTGGATGGAAATTTGGAGATGTGGCCAGTTAGGTCCGTGCCAGAAAGCCAGCGCTTTCAGGCGATTCCTGTGCAAATGAATCCCGAAATGCCCGCTGCTTTGATGGTTCGGAAGCGATCGGCTTCACAGCTTGCCACCCCACAAATTAAATAGCACTGGAATTAGGCCCAAAGTGTCACACAGTCGACAGCATCAGTGTGTTTTAATAACAGCAGAGTGTCCCTTGGCAGGGCTGGGAAAACAAACAAGCGCAAGTGCTGAATTATTTAGTCTACCGTCCTTACCTGACGCTTGCGTGTCCCATCCCGGCCTCCCGTCTCTCCCTGCCGTCTCTCGCTGCTCCGGGTCACAGCAGCTCCTGGCTACGTCATCTGGATGATCCAAACAACCTGTGAGACCCCCTTCCGACAGCCACTAGCCTCCCCCTCCAAAGCTGTCAGAGGAAAGCTTTCCGAGATACCGTGATACGTACATTGCTATTAGATTGGGTCTGTTTTTGGGGGCATTTCTTAATCCCTGAGCTGACAGTCATCTGAGAGTAATTAATTAGTCTGCTTGTGGTTAATTAAGCCTGCCGTGTCTTCCACTGGACACTGGATCAGGGGCATGTTCTGTGGTTGTCCTGGCGATGGAGTGGGGCGGAACTGGAGAATATTCCTCTGTCCTCTGATTGTATTGTCTTGCATTTGTTTATAGAGAACCATGCAAGATTTAGGGATTGTATGTCTTGCTTCGGGCTCATTGGTGAATAGAATCACATAACCATTATATTTTTTTAGCTCCTTTTACCCAAAGTGAAGTACCATTGAGAAAGTAGAGTCAGTGAGTCTCTGGAGCAATTGGGGTTAATGGCCTTGCTCAAGGACCCAACAATGAAATTACTCTGCCAACACTAGGATTTGAACTGGCAACCTTCCGATCACAGGCACAGTACCCTAACCTGCTGTGCCACACATCACCCCCACACAGGTGGGCGGAATGGGAACCATTTGTAGGTGCACAGGAATTTAACAAAACTGGGGAAAGATTAAAAACAAAGGCAGCCATTTTAGCATGGTTACTGGGGAGATCAGAGGAAAACCAAACCAACACTGGGTAATGGAAAGGGCTTCATATGGTTGACAATAAAGCCTTGTGATGGACAGACATCCCATACAGAGTGTCCCCAGCCCTGTTCTCAGTGCTTCCTGGGATGCGCTCCAAGCTGGTCCTCACCTGGATGAGGAGCTAGAAGATTGACACAGAAGGACGGATGCCAAAAACGAATAAGCGAAGTGAATGAATGCACTTTACGCTTGACTGTCCCCTACTCTGTCTACCCCCACCTCCATCTCACCGGGATGTTAAATGGAATTATAGTCACATGGCATAGTGTTTACATGAGGACTGCTTGACATGGGATTGTTTCCGTGTACGTACCAGAGAAAGACTGAAAACGATGGTGCCAGTTGAAGGTGCCAATATACCCCCATTCATCATTATCCTTTATGCCATCCTCAGCTGGAGGCAGTAGGGGGCGTTGCAGTTAAAGGAATCAAGCTTGTGCCTAAACGGCTGCAGATTGAAGCCCCAGGAGGACCCCCTTGTCGTTACTTCCTGTGGCCATAATGCAGCGGCATAGGGTATCTTTATCTTCAAAAATATAACAATAAAGCAGCTCGAGTTGAGCTGGCGAGGTTTCAGAATGCGAGTGAGCGAGCGAGAGAGACACGTTTGGGCCTGCGTGCGCTTTTCTGAGCCGTCTGCCAGGAATAGACGGGAGCAGGTGCAATTTCACCCACTATGGTTCTTTGAAGAAGAACGGCTCTGAAAAAAAAAACGTCTGGTGCAGTAATTACAAAGAAATCCATTTGTACCCTGCCTAGCAGAGTGTGAAGACACCCGAGTGATTAGGTTTGGAAAAACCCAACAAAAACATTAGTGACACTTGTGTTCCGAGTTCCGGTAGGCAAGGAATTATTCACAACAATGGCTGACACCTGTCAAAGTGTTAGATGAAGGACATCCTATCTCTGCGGGCCAGGTCATTGTGGTTACCCTTGCGTTGTAGTGTAGATTCATGTATGCATACTTATTGATTGGTTTAACTTTAGTTTGACCCCTGCTTGACCGCAGTCCGACCCTTAGCTGACCCTCCTGACCCTGAGCTGTACCCAATGACATTGAACACTGTCTCTGCGAGGCTCGGGGAGCTTACAGGCAGTATACAGCTGCTGAAAGCTGACAGGAGATGCCTCTGAACCTCTGATGAGAAGATCCACCCGGTCATCCTATGGTTTCCAGTATCGTGTCCATTCAACATCTGCTTGCCATCGTTATATCTCTCCTCGTCGTTAAAAGAAGGTGAAACTCACTCACTGGCAACTTGCACAAAATGCACTGCTGGAGGCTCTCTGGGTCACAAATGGAACATGCCGGTGTTTACCTAGTTTGCCATGTCTGCGACCAGAAAGACAGTTTGGGCCGGGACCCCCACTGTTTACCCCATGGTTAACGCAGCACCCCCTACCCCCAAAAACACACCACGGCTGCTTACTGGTCACAGTCATCTTATTAATTATACTCAGAAATGCGATTACAGAGCGTTTCTTCCGCCACGTCTGTGGCTCCTCCCCTGTGATGCCGCATTACCTAATGGATGTCTCTTGGTAGTATGCAAATTCCACACATTCTTACATTTTGCTCTCTCTCTCTCTCTCTCTCCCTTTCCCTCACGTTTTCACTCTCTTCCTGCCTCCCTTCCTTTCCTTTCCTTCCCCTCTCTCTATCTCTTTCGCTCTCTCTCTCTCTCTCTCTCTCTCTATTTCTCTCTCTCTCTCTCTCTGTACCAGCCACCACTAACTTGGACGCGGAGAGCAAGCGAGCGGCCCACTTCCGATCGTCATGGCAACAGCATGTGAATGTGTTCGGCTCGTGGAGTAGGCCGGAGTGCGTGCAGCAGCTGCGTCAGGAGGCAGAGCTCAATCTCCAGAGCCTGCTCCAAGGTAGGAGCTTTGGGGGCTTTTTGGGGGTGCGGGGGGTGCGGGGGGTGTGGGGCTGTGGGCGTGAGCTGGGCACCGTCTGACTGCCCCCCATCTTTTTCCTCTCATTTTTTTCCCCTAAACGTGCGGCGAGATGCGAGGTACTTCTCGTCCACCCTCCGATCTTCCTCTCTCTCTCTCTCTCTCTCTCTCTCTCTCCCTCCCTCCCTTTTCCATCTCCTGTCATCCTCAGCGCCTGCCCCTCCCTTTCAGCGTTTTCATTCATCTTTATTGGCAGCTCGAATTATCCGTCTATGCCCTCGTTTCCGTGAAGGAGCGGGCAAATGAACGAGTGAGCGATCGGGAGAAAGGGAACGCCTTTGAAGCGCCACTGCCGCCGCGCGTCCCGGCCGCCGCTCGATGCTCCTTCCCGCGTCGCCGAGCCTCACATCAGGGAGAGGATCGGCGTGCTCGGCAGGACTGTGGCTGTAGGGTGAATACCAGCGATACCGATGCCAAACCAGTGAGGCCAGTTAGGGCAAGTGGTGCCAGTGCCAAACCAACTAAGTTCCAGTGATGCCAGTGACAACAGTGATAAACAAGTGGCACCCAGACCAGAACCCATTCAGAACCAGCAATTGCACTGGAGAAACAGAACAGGACCCCTGATTACTGTGACAGAACCAACTCTGAAATAATGAACCGGTATAGACTCAGTGACACCAGTGATGGACCAGTTTAGTATCAGAGATATCAGCCCCAGGTTGATCAAAACTGCAAGTAAACAACCCCTTACTTTGTCCGATATTGCCTGGGGATGAAGATGTATGCTAATCCATGTTCCTGCTTGGAATCGACCCGTAAGACCAGTAAGGAAGCCAGTTAGCCTGCCTTGCACACCTGTATCTCATTTGGTGTTACTGTACATGCTGACTTGCTGTCTCCCGTGAAGCCACATCTGCTGACGGAGCACTCGCTGGTCCTCCTCTGTCCGCACGCGTCAGGTGTTTGGTTCCCGTGTTTGGTTACCTGCGCCGCACCGTGATTCCGTGTCTTCCATCCTTTTCTAGTTTGGAGAAGTGTGGTTATATATGAAGGGAGGGCAATATTGGAAAGGAGTGTGTGTGGGCGTCTGGAAGGTTTTGCCATCTAACCTTCAACTGATATTTTGATGTGTTTTTGTGATTATTATATTGTTGGGACCAGATTTCCCCATAATGTGATTAAAAACCAGTAACTTTTTACATTAATTTCGGTCCCCACAAGGATAACCTTAGTTTTATAAAAATCTGTGAATGCAATCAAAAAAAAAAAAAAAGCCAAAATTCTTGTATTTTGTTTGGTTACTTATGATTAAGGTTAGGGCTGGGTAGGGGTTAAGGTCATCATAGCTGGGATTATGGTTATGCCATAGAAATGAATGGACAGTCCCCATAAATATATGAATATCTAGACTGTGGTTGCTGGCTGGGATGGCTCTGTCTGAGGAATCAGCTGTGGTCTCGCTGGAAGCATGCACCCTGCTCCCTGTTTGCCCTATTTCGTTCGAGGTCGTTTATAAACCTCAGTGTTTGTTTGTGTTTGTTTTTCCCAGGGTAATGACGTAATCTGGGCATCTGGTTATGAGTACGCGTATGTGCATATGTTTAAAAAGCTCGTTTTTAAATATGCGTGCTTATGTAAGCATATGTGCTGCATGTTCCCTTAAGCACAATGCTGACACACAGACCCCTGTCTTGTTTATCTGGTTTGTGCTGAACGCCGAGCTGAAGTTTTGAGAATCCGGAGCTATTTTCTCTCTGACGTTTGTCGCCTGGTGAGGGAGAGACTCGACTTTGCTCTAGGAGTCCGGTAGCGTGGGTTGCTTTTGTCATGAGCTTCTCTGGGCGTCTGCTGCCGAATTGAATCTCTGAAACAGCAACACGTTAACACATCAACATATTACTGCATGCGCATGCATGTGAGGCACATGGGAGAGATACTGCGTGTTAGAAAATATACTTTGCTTGTGAGCATCTGTTAGGCTGTGTGTGTGCATGTTTTTTTGTGTCTTCCATGTCCAGGTTTGTTTGTGTCTTCCATGTCAAGGTTTGTTTGTGTCTTCCATGTCCAGGTTTGTTTGTGTCTTCCATGTCCAGGTTTGTTTGTGTCTTCCATGTCCAGGTTTGTTTGTGTCTTTTCCATACAGTATGCATGTTTGTTTGAGTCGTCCATGTGCAGGGGCCTGTATCACAAAGCTGATTTTTTGAGTAGGATGATAACTTTTCCGATATAAGGTAGTCTGGACTAAATGTTAGTGACCGAAGATATAGTTTATTTAAACTGGAGTACCTTAAATCCGACAAGCTAACCAATAAATCTTGCTTTGTGAATCAGGCCACTAGTTTTGTTTGTCTTTCATGAGCATATTTGCTTGTATTTTCCATGTGCAGGTTTGTGCATCTGTACGAGGGGAATCAGTATCCCAACACACAGTCCAATGGGTACTTTAAACATTCCCCAGTACCTTGCACCCTAATAAACACCCTCAAATCCCCAGTATTTTGCACCTGAATAAATACTCCCAGCCTGCATCTGAATAACTGAGCGACAGACTGATACTGTGCTGGGGTGTACACCCATTTGCACAGTGCATCCTCCCACCAGCAGTTGGACGAATGCTCTGGCTCCCAATATGCCATCCCCCCCCCCAGCGCTAACACATGGGGAGACAACCCATGTCTGTAGTAATCTGCCGGTCTGTTTTTTCATTATTCTTGTTCCTTAAATTTCCTTAATATTCCAAATTTCTGTTTCTCAGGATATTTTATTTGTGTACTGTGTACTTTTTAATTTGTTTGAATCACGATTACCTGCTTTCACTATCTGTGCTGTCTCTGCACTTTGCTCTATACATATGTTCATCTCTACTCTGCATACTCACTGCTGTATGCAGAAGAATTTCCCCCCCTGGGATCAATAAAGTTTATCTCAATGTTCATCTTAATACAGTGGGACTCCTCCCAACAGGCAGGGGCGGTGGTGGTGGGGGTGGGGGGGGGGGGGGCACTACAGGGCCTAAGGGTGGAAAGCTTTTAGGAGAGCACTTGCAGTTGGGGGGGGTGGACAGTGGAACAGCCTGAGCATGAGAAGGAGAATGATAGAGACTCACTGTTCCCTCTCTTCTTCTATATCTCCTCCCTCCTCCACATGGGGGGGGCACGCAGACTTTGAGGAGCACCTCTACGAGCCTAAAGTGACCGGGCAGACGTTCCGACACCCCTCCTCACTGAGCTCGGAGGACACCTCCCTGAGTGACCCCCCCGGGCTGATCAGCCAGAAACCAGAGTTCATCTTCCTGGTGAGCGTCCCCCCCCCCCCGTCCTGTCTCACACATGGTTTTACCCTTTCGGTACATTTATCACTGTTTAATTAAACTCCCGACATCTCATTACAGTTAAACCTTTTTTTTTTTGTCTTTTGGGTATTGTCAGTAAATGCAATTTAAAATGATGATATAAATGCCGTACTACAAATTACACATTAAAAATTGTGTTAAAAAATGGTTTTTCAGGTGCCAAACAAAAACAAGAAAGATGCTCCTGTATGCATTCCAGCCGAATATTTCTTCATTTAAAATGTGTGTACACATTTGTGTTCATGTCCTAAATACTTAATTATTGATGCAGGTAAACATATTTAATTAATTTGTATTTATAAGCACTATTTTCAGAATGAGAGTACACTCTTGTCTCCTCAGCCGGCTTCCAGTGAGGAGTGTGAGGGGGGGGCCACGCCCATAGGGTTTTGGAGTCAAGAGCACAGCATCACTGCTGAGAAGCCGCCCTGGCCCCCTAGTGGTCGGGCCCAAGAACAGCAGTGGCCAACAGACACCACAGGTGCGCCCTGCTTCTCTTCAGATCCCACCCCCCTCCCTTCTTACCTCACCCCCATTACCCCATTATCCGCCTCTCCATCCAGTCGTGAGGCTGCTATGAAGCCAGACTGGATGCCTGTATCCTTTTCCCCCATTTTTGCCCATCCTGCCCCATCTGTAATGCCTCACCTACCCTCTGTCCATCCCCCAGTACAGCAGCTCGTGTCGGTGAGCAGGACAGGGGCCGCCATGGTCCCGCGGTCATGCTCCGCTCGAGGCCAGACAGCGGCGGCAAACAGGTAGCCGTTGCCGTGGCAACCCCGGCTCCTCCGCTGCCCGGCTAGGCTCAGGGGAGATGGCGGAGGAATGTCAGTCCCCGGTTTACGCTGAGCGAGGCAAAGAACTCTGACATGCGTCTGCCCTGCCACAGTACATAGTAGCTATCGCAGTAGCATGTCTGCTCAGCCAGTAACAGATCAATTCTGCTATTAATGCCCCCCCTCTAAATAACATGGGGGGCATAAACATCAGGTGATGTGCCAGTTCCCATTGCCATGACCCAATGCCTATTTTGGACCCTTTTTTGTATTAGTTAGTTAGTTTGTTTGTTTACACACTGTATTTATTTGTTTATTTATTTGTCTATGTTTATTTATTTTTCTCCCCACTGCCTTTTGTTTTCCCCGTCTTTTACCCCCTGACCCCAAATAAAATCCCTGTTCCCCCCTTCCATCGCCATGTCCCTTAGCTCATACAAACCTTGCACACTCCCAATAAGTGATGTTTTCCCCTTGTGCAAGTATGAATACAGGTACACTGGAATACTTCTGTTTGCACATCCCATCTTGCGCTCCTTTGTGAGACACACACACACACACACACACACACACACACACACACACGCACACACACACATATATACAGTTGAGACCGATACTCGGGGTCGGATCACAGAGTCGGCCATTTATCTGGCACTTTTGGTGCATTTCAGGGTTTTAAGGGCCCAAGCGGACATGTGACTAAGCTGAACTGGTCAGAGGCCTAAGCCACACGCTGCCCCCCATCCATCCAGTATCATATTCACGTTTCCAGTAACATGTCCACTGTCCTAGTATGAACTGATTCTACGGATAGTGCTCAGTACTGAGTAACACTATTCAGCAACACTTGTTGCATTTACTACACCAGGAATCAGCACCAAGTAGCACATATTAAGTATCTTATGCAATGTCACTCAAAATTTCAGACAGTTCACAGAGAACATAATTCATCATATAGAATATTTTTTACCATACTGTAAAAGAATTCACAAGAAACTAAATTAGAAATGAATATGACCCTTTTAATAAAGGATTTAACAAAGGATCTCTATGGAAACGTTAAGGAAGTACTAATGATTTCCAGAACTCCTGATGGCATCATAGGGTGAAATTTCTCAGTAAAAACTCATGTAGGGATGTGTGCATATGTCTCATAGGAGAGCAAGAACCAATGTACCTATACATGTGTAAATGGTAAATGAAGCATCATTTCATTTACATTTTTCATGTAGTTAAAATGTAAAAGCATTTACTTGCAGTTTATGGACAAAAGTATTGGGGCACCTGGTCATTACACCTACAGGAACTTTTGACATCCCGTTCTAAATCCACAGCATCAATATAGAGTTGGTCCCTCTTTTGCAGCTATAATAGCTGCCACTCTTCTGGAAAGGCTTACCACCAGATTTTGGTGTGTGTCTGTAGGAATTTTTGCCCATTCATCCAGAAGAGCATTTGTGAGGTCAAGCACTGACGTGAAGGCCCGCCTCGCAATTTCCATTCTAGTTCATCAAAAAAGTTGTTCGATGGCATTGAGATCTGGGCTCTGTGCAGGCCAGTTAAGTTCTTCCACACCAAACTCACCCAACCATGTCTTTATGGACCTTGGTTTGTGCATGCTGGAACAGAATAGGGTCTTCCCCAAACTGTTCCCAGTTCAAAGCATAGAATTGTTCAAAATGTCTTAGATTGCTGAAACATTAAGAGTCAGTAAGAGCCAAAACCAGACTCATCCATCAGAGTGCCAGACATAGAAGAGTGATTTGTCACTCCACAGAACATGTTTCCACTGCTCCAGAGTCCAGTGGTGGGGTGCTTTACACCACTCCATCTGACGCTTGGCATTGTGCTTGGTGATGTGAGGCTTGCATGCAGCTGCTCAGCCATTCCCATTCCCCGAAGCTCCCAAAACAGTTTTTGTGCTGAGTTTAATGCCAGAAGAAGTTCAGAACTCTGCAGTTACTGAGTAAACAGGGTGTTGCTGACTTCTACACACTATGCGCCTTAGCATTCAGCGACCCCACTCAGTTACTTTACATGGTCTGCCATTTCCTGGCTGAGTTTCTGTTGTTCAAAAATGCTTCTACTTTGCAATAATAGCACTTACTGTTGACTGTGGACTCGCAGGGAAGGAATTTCATGAACTGACTTATTGCAAAGGTGGTATCCTATGCGTATACCAGGCTTGTATTCACTGAGCTATTCAGAATGACCCATTCTTTCATAAGTGTTTGTAAACTTGACTGCATGCCTATGTGCTTGATTTTATACACCTGTATAAGACAGGTCCTGACTTCCTCTCCATCTAGCCCTGAATTCAATGATTAAGTGGTGTGTCCCAATACTTTAGTCCATATAGTGTATCATGGAATTATGTTCTTGTGTTCCTACAGGTGATGAGGCACTTCTACATGTTGACCTGATTCAGGGAATCTGCGGTCCTGAGTCTGACACTAGGTTGCTAACGCCATCTCCCGAAACCCAGAGCCCCCATCTGTTCCTGAGGAAGACCTACAGTGACCTGGAGCAGAACTTGCTGCACTCCCCTGGGAGCCCATCAGGTGCAATGGAGCATGCCGGCCTGATGTGTGGCAGCCCCTCCTGGAACGGGCCCAAGGGCTCCACCTTCTCACCATCTTGGAACAACTCCATGGATTATGTGATGGCTCATGGTCCAGCTACGAAACCACCAACTAACCAACAGCAAGCTGACCTGCTGCTGGACCCCTCCCAGAGTGGGTCAAGCCTCTCCTACAGCTCAGGCTCACACTCTAGCTCCTTTACCTCCAACTCTGTGGAGCCATCAGCCAGAGCTCTGGCTACCACCAGCATTATGGCAGGCAAACGGGCCGAGACTGAAGGTGCTGCAGCAAGTCCCAGGGATCGGGAAAAGAGACCCATGCGGCCCGGGGCCCTCAGGTTCCGTGAACGGTCCCTGTCAACCCCAACAGACTCTGAATCATTCTGCTCGGCCGACAATGTGTCTTGCATGGATACCCAACGCTTAGGAGCCGAGAGCTATGCCTTGATGTACCCTAGTGGGAGTTCCGAGGATGGTGCAAGCGCTGACAATGAGTCTCTGGCGGTGACTGATTTCCACCCTGATGGGCGACTGAGGATAAGGTCCCGAAGCATCTCCCTGAAGAAGTCGAAGAAGAAGCCCCCACCCCCAGTGCGCAGCGTGTCTCTGGTGAAGAACCTTAGGGGGGCACGTGCTGAGGGCCCTCAAAGAGAGAGCAGGCCCAGAAGCCTCTACCTTCCCAGAGAGCACTTGCATGACTCTTATTTATCAGACTATGTGCTCGGGGGAGATGGCAGATCCCTGAAAGAGGAGCCTGACATACCATTGTCCATCAGAGAGACGATGGAGGGGAGTCAGGCACCAGACCAGGAAGTGGAGCTGTCCTTCCCTGACCAATGGCAGCTAAATGAGTGGCACTCCAGTGACCCCTACAGGTCACTGTCTGGTTCTAGCACAGCAACAGGCACGACAGTGATAGAGTGCCTGAAAGCACGAGGTAGCTCAGAGTCCCTTGACTCCCCTGGCACCTCTCGTGCCACCTCACCCTCTCAGTTCTCTGTTGAAGCAGAGGCAAAAATCTCCCCCTTCAAGCCCCATGGGCTAATGTCCCCCTCCAGTGGCTACTCAAGCCAGTCAGAGACCCCAACACCAACAATACCCAGTGCTCAAGTGACTGGACCATCGCCATTGGCTTGCAAGATGCGGCCAAAGATACCAGAGAGGAAGTCCTCGCTACCTGCCACATCCCCCATGGAGAGACCTGCCAGGTCACGCCTTTCCTTTGAACTGCCTGTGGCATCTGCCTCAGAATTGCCCTCTATCAAGCCCAAGCCCAAGGCTAGCCGACGACACTCTGATACATCTCCTACCAGCCAGTCAGGGCAGCCAGTGGTAACCCAGACTGATCTGAGAAACGTGCGTCTTCGTTCTGTTGGCCGCTCAGAGATTGAGGATAACCTGGACTGCCCCGTGGACATCATCGAGGAGGAGCAAATGAGGGATGACGACAGCCCCCCTGTCACACTCCGTGAAAAACCTAAACCACCAGTAGCGGTGAAGCCCCCCCTTCCCAAACGACCCCTCAACCTGATGCTGGAGTCTCCTTCCTCCTCTCTACAGGGTCCAGAATCTCCACCAATCTCGCCCAAAGAATGGCGAATGCCTGTAGGGAACATCTACATGGTGGTGAAAAAACCCAAGAAGAAACCTCTGCAAGCAGCACCCATTGCCACTCAAGAGATCCCTCAACATCAGGAAGTGCTGGACATTCAGCAAGGGGCCAGCCTCATTGATCTTCCCTCCCCCTCCAGCCCAAAGAAGGAGCATCAGACCAGGACATTGACCAGCAGTGTCACTGTCTCCTGTTTGGCAGAGCTGGACAGAAAGCGGATCAAGGTTCCCCCTCCGGTCCCAAAGAAACCCAGTGTCCTCCTGCTGCCCTCTAGTGTTGTCCACTCCAATGGGGCAGATGACAGCGGCCCCCCATCGCCGGGTGGGGAGCGTGTGTCTGAAGAATTTCCAGCTGTAGAGGAAAGCCAGGTCCAGACAAAACAAAGTGAACCTCAAGACAGTGATGTCACAGCATTTCCTACAGGGACACTGACAGGTAAGAAATATTGTTGCTCATCCTATGTAAAATGAGTGAATATTTTTCTGGACATAATTGCTTTACCTTGCTCAGCAACTCAAAATATAATGGCTACTATAAAGGAGGAAAACCTTTTGTAATGTAAAGCCTCCTATGCTTGTTACTGTTAATGCTAATGTGCAGCAATTCTTAGTGTTGCAAAGCAAGATCTTGGTTGAAGATGCAAATGGTCAAGGTGGGAATAATCATGGTTATTTTTCCTGCAGGGATCCCTGCATATGTATTTTCTGAGGAGTGCGGCTCTATTGCAGAGATGGAAGCCCTGCACATCTCTGAGGAGCCTACAGAGGGTGTGTTTGGCCTCACACCATCGCCCCATACTACAGAAGATCTGTTCACTATCATCCACAGGTAATGTGGCACCTCATATAGGGTCCTGTCAGGGTGCAGATGACCTCTAATCTTGGGATCTACATGATCTCTGTTTGCCCCGAGCCACCGCAACCTAAACCGTAAACAAATATGCTGCACATCCTTTCCATGTCGTTTAAACAAAGCCACGGTTTGGTGAAGATGTCACTTCTCCCTGACTTAATGGATTACTAATTTAAATTTTATTTAACATTCTTGTATTCAGTCAGCCCAATTAGCCCATGGGGGCTGTAACTTCACACGTTTGATGTCAACCCTAATCTAGTTATTATTAGTACATTTTAACTGATATTGCCAGGGCAAATGGGAGAACTTCAAATGCTCCTCCCACTTTTCCTATTCCAAAACGATACAGTTCTGTGTGAGAGTGTGACAGAAGATTGTTTACAGTTTGAAATAAGATTTTGAGTGCAAAATAACCCATCAGCAGTAAAAAGTACATTCTCGGAACCAACTTCTTTCTTGAGAGCTCCTTATATCCGCCATATCTTTTTTCCTCCTTCGTTGTTTTCTCACACTTACCGCTATGCTCCAGTAAGATAGATTAAGGCCATATGTTCACTGTGACAGTTAATGCCTTGACCTTCGGTAGGTCTTGGGCTGTGAGATGAAACATATGGTCTTAATGAATCTCCATTAACAGCCTCCTGTTAAACACAACGGACAATAAGAAAAAGGTAACTGTCACTTTTTGTTCCAAAACCTTGGACCATGTGGATTCTAATTGAATTTTTCTCACCCTCTCTTTTGGGCCAGGTCCAAACGAAAAGTTCTGGGGCGCAGGGAACCGTCGGCTACCTTTACCAGTCGGCCAAGCCTGGTGTCTCCAGTGCGGACTGACCCGCGGTCCCACACGCTGGGGGCCACACCCCGATCCAGTTCACGGAACCAGAACTTCATGGCCCTGTTGCAGAAGAAGAACAACAAACCCAGCACTGGCAGCAGAGTGTCAGCCATGGAGCTTTTGAAGAGCACCAACCCGCTCGCCCGCCGGGTTACCGAATTCAACCAGTCTGAGCTGGACCCGACCGATGGCCCCAGAACACCCCAGGGACAGTGAACTCCTGGCCAATTTGGAAAAAGGCAGGGAGTCCTGTACTGACACGTCGCATTTATATGACATTTATTTGCAGAGATCTCCAACCAGCGAGACACCACTCTCAATGTTCTGTGGATTCCAATTCGGAAAAAGTCACAATTATGTTTTCTTTGCTGTTCAAGTCACAGTCCAGTAGTCCCCTGGGCCACACTGGAAGAACATTAGCGTAATTGTTCTGGGAGTAAGAGTGTGGAACATAAAAAAATCTAACTGGAAAAATAACATCAGTGGAACTGTTTTGTAAAGCATGGAATACTACAGCTGATCTGGAAGGGCAACATCGGGAACTTGGGTGGACACAGATATGAGTAAGAAAGTGAAAAGAGACTCGGATATCTCTATGGAGTGTGGTCTAGCTGGACCAAAATGGATATTTGCCTCCTGAGAACAAAGCATAAGTCTCATTTAAAGGTCTTCAAATGAAAGCAAACAGGTAAACAATCCAAAACATTCCACAAAGACTTGCCAGAAGGACATGGTAGCCCTCATGTTCTAGGGAAAAAAGCACTTTCATTAACTTAAGACATGAGCCTACAGCCATTTTCCCCCAAAATATTGAACTTGTATATAGCTATATATAAATATATAAACTTAACTGCAGAGCTGTTTGATGGTTTTAACAAGCGAATGTAAATGTACAAATGCCTTGGGATGAAGGACATGGAAGACAGCCACCACACATGACCTCTGAAGGTTGCCACGGAGCCCTACTCTGCCCGGATACACACACTATGCGCAGGAACCAGGAATGGTCTGCAGGGGTTTGGCCGTGCTCGCTGGAGGTGGACTGGGGCTAGATGGAGAGGAAGTCAGGTGATCTTGGAAAGATGCAAGGGAAGACACCTCCAGTGCAGCCACAGGTTGCTACCGTCCAGTGTCGCTGTGCAATCAAGTGTTTCTTATCACTCAGGAAACCCTTTTGGCGTGTGTGAGCATACACGCATGCTAGTGGACACACATACACATCAAACCACCTGGCAACAGCGAGGATGACATTTGTCCTCAGGGTGGCTAGATTGCTTTGGCTGTTATCCTCTGCATGGTGTGTGATGGCAGTACGGGACACTGCGAAAGGATACTCTGCCTGTGCCTGTAGTGTCAAGCTACAGCCTTGCCTGAGGTTCAGCTAATCTTCTTGCTATCTCTACAGTCAAGGTTAGAGAAAGTCACAAAACGGAAGACGCATTCCTCAGAGCAAGGGTTTTCCAACCAGATGTCCACCGCCCTCTGGTGGTCGGTGAAGCAGTTGATGGGGGTCCACAGGAATGTTGACAAAATGCTGGTACTGTCATCCAGTTTAGATTAAAAATGTTGGATGCGTTGTTTGTTGCTTATGTGATCATGCATTAGTGGTAGGGGTTTAAGAAAGCTTGATACGCTCTGCACTCTAGCATTCACGGTAGACACGAGTTGCAGCCAAAAAACGTTAGTTCCCTTGAGCCAGGTTACTGAACACAGCGTGAGTGGGTGGGTTGGGGTTGTTTAAGGTGGGGCAGGGTGAGGGGGGGGGGGCAAAAGCAGGGGAACAATAAATGCACAGATTCCAGCGGCAGAAAAAACACGAAGCAACTGAGCAAATGAAGAAGCGTTTGGAGAACTAAAGATGTTGCCCAAAAGCATCACGGTGAAATGAACTGGGACAATTCTCTCAGTAGGCCGGGATATGGGTGCAGCATTCCGGGGAAGCTGTGCTGCCGATCCGAAGCGTGTTTATAGGCATGCCGAGACAGCCGACATCACTGGCCGCGGCCGGCCGGACTGTCTGTCTGTGGTGCTGGGACCCTGTACACATTGGTTTTCTGCTGTTCTTTCCATATATCGATATTTCAGGTAATCCAACGACTTATAGATACAGAAAAAAAAAACTAAGTAAATGTGTGACGCTTGTTTTAAATATTTAGTGAATGAAACAGAAAAAAGAAAACCAGTGTTTGTTTGCCTTGTTCTCTGGCGTTCTGCCTCTATGTTTTTTAAACACCTAGGTATTGCACTTCCATTAGGAGTATCCAGAGGATGTTTCATTGTTATGATAACCACTATTATAGTTGTTATAACCCATGTGTTTCCTGTACTGCCCTTCTGCCAGTAAAGGCCTCTGCAACTTGTTAGCTCAAAGGGTCTCTCTATTAACCCCCCTGTGCAATTGGCTACATTGACCAATGTACCCCACTCTCCTGAAGTCTGGGCGTGGGATTTTAACTCCGAAGGGTTGTCCTTCAGGGTAGAACAAACCCAGACACCCTGTCGCACATGCTCAAGTGTGTCAATGGCTGTGCTGGACCACATCAGGAACAGGTTCTCTATGGCTTGGAAGGTGGGGCCCAGCTGTAAGCCATGTTCCACCGGGGTGAAATTCTCTTCCTCTCCCCCTACTCTCTCCGGGGGCTGCTCATGGTGGGGGGGGGGGCAACTTTTAAAGCTTTTCCTTACTCTCAGAGGGGAGGTCGAAGAGGGAGAAAATGGAGACGGCGAGAGGATGCAGAATAACATTGACTGCTAACCATAGAGTAGAAGACGACGTTCTAGGTTGCTATAGCTAACAGTGAAGAAAAAACAGGAACACAGAAGAGCGTGGTTGCAATATGAAGTGTTATTCTGTATGAAGTAGAAAAGAAACTGCAGCAGAACTGATTTAGTAGATAGGTAGTAATCTAACAACTGGTTTATTACTTTGGCTTGGGGAGGGCACTTCGCCTGACAGATTGCCAGAATCGAAAAGCTTTAAAAACGCTCCCTCGTGGGACGAGGCAGCAGTCCATGCGGGTTTATAAACGAAAACTGGGAATTATATTTTTGTTATTTTACATTGTATGGACATATTTAAAATATTCAGAGTATTAACCTCAGTCTCCAGTGAGTCTGTTAAGCAGTTCAGTCTCGCCAATGTGATGAAATTATATCATTTAAATAAATTATTTTTCTTGCTTAAGGAATGCACACAGACTGTTATTTATTTTGGTACAAAAAATGTTTTCTTTATGCTGCGAAGCCATTACTCTCCTTCCCTCTTTATCTCTTTCGGCCTGTGTCTCTCGCTCTCTCCACATCGTGTCAAGTTCTGATAAAAAAAAAATTCTGAATATTTTCGGTTTTAAATTTGCTGTTCTTTCACGCCCAGCGTTCGAAGTAAGATTTGCACTGTTGTCGCCATTCTGAAACCCAGAAAACGATGTTTTTGTGTTTTGCGTCTGTTCAAGATTAAAATCAGATAAGTGGAGCAGGAAAAACATTTGTTTCAAAGTAGAATATTAGTGCAACATAAAACCAAAAAAACAGCTTATGTAAGCTGCTATCCTTAGATATATATGTGCTTACACTGCCGTCTTGTGGCTGGTAAGGTATTCATTTCTTTTGTAATGCTCAGTAACTTTTATTCACTCGGTTATGATGAAGTGATTTACATTTAGGATAATTTATAAAACATTGTTGTGATAATAATAGATACATCATTTATCCTTCTCTAACTGTAAGTGAGAGCAAGCTGTCTACCTGTTGCAATGCCCAGGGAGCTGGGGGTTAAGGGTCTTACTCAAGAACTCACAGATGTGCCAGTGCTGGGCTTGAACCAACACGCTTCTGATCACAGGCACAGAGGTTTAGCCCACTAAGTCACACACACACACATTTAGGTGCAGAGGATATAGCTTGTTTGTAAAACACATTGTACTTGGTTAAGCTCCACTTGGGTGTGTCCAGTGTTCAATGAACCACATGTTCTAACTGTTTTGTTCAGATACAGCGTTTGATTGCATTCAGTATTTCTCAAGATTTGTCACAGAGAAGGTACTCTTCCCAAGACATCTATGTATAAGCATTAGACATGCAAGGTGGGTGGTGTAGCAGATACTGAACTTACAGCACAGAGGCTACAACAGGATCTTGATTTAATTAGTGACTGGGCTGATACCTGGCAGATGAAATTTAATGTAGACAAATGTAAGGTAATCCATGCAGGGAGCAGAAATATAAAGTACAGATATTTTATTGGTTCCACTGAAATAAAGGTAGCTGATTATGAGAAAGACCTTGGTGTGTATGTTGATGCTTCCATGTCCCACTCTCGCCAGTGTGGGGAAGCAATTAAAAAGGCCAATAGGATGTTGGGCTACACATCTATGTGTATGGAGTTCAGGTCAAGGGAGGTGATGCTACGATTATACAATTCCTTGGTAAGACCCCACCTAGAATATTGTGTGCAGGTTTGGTCACCATACCTTAAAAAGGACATTGCTGCCTTAGAAAGGCTTCAATGTATGGCTACAAGAATGATTCCTGGTCATAAAGGAATGTCTTATGAGGAGAGGTTAGCTGAGCTGAATCAGCCTCGAGCAAAGGAGACTAAGGGGGGGCAGGATCCAGGTATATAAGATTCTAACAGGTCTGGATGCTGTTCAACCAAATAGTTACTTAAATATCAGTTCAAATACACGAACCCGTGGCCATATGGGGAAATTAGCGGGAGAACATTTTAAACTGGATTTGAGAAAGCACTTTACACAGTATGTAGTTAGGGTATGGAATAGTCTTCCTGTTAGTGTATAGTGCAAGCTAAAACCTTGTGTTCCTTTAAATCAGAACTAAATAAAATTGTAACAACTTTAAGCTATTAGTCAAATTTTCTCCAAACGAGCTTGATGGACCGAATGGCCTTATGTTCTTATGCACTGATTGCATTGGCCAACAATTGGTATTGGCTGACATAGCAACAATCAGCCATTGGCCAATGGTTAAAAATGAGCCGATATTTATTACCGATAATTCCCTTTACAATGGTGATCCATATTGCTTTGCACACCCGCGTACTAAACAGTTAGACAAATATCTGCTGAGTGAAATTATTTTAATGCTGGTGAAAACATCGTTATAAATGCATTTTGCAAACTTTGCTCTGCTAAAATTTCATGAGGAGGAATCACTAATCAGCATTTCAACACACAAATTTGATTGGTCACCTTAAGGCGGGACAGTGAAGAGTGTGAAGAGTGTCTGAGAAGACATCCATTTCAATGAAGAGGGCTGCAGTACTACCCGGATAACGCTAATCTGTCAGTAACGCAAGCGTTTGAAAGCGAAAGAAAATTCAGTGCAGACAGTGCAAAATCAAAAGATATTAAGTATATACTGTATTATGGGGTTTATCACACTTGATGATCAGCCCTTCTCTTTTATAAATGTTATAAATATATAAGATGTATAACTATAAAATGCCCTGGCACTGTTGTTGTATGGCAGAGTTGGTGTTTTCTTGCCAAAACAATAAATAATTTTTCATACTTTTGTAATGTATTTTAATTTATGAGTGTCCCTTTATTTAAGCAGAACCTCCCAAGCAATTGATATCGGTGTCAGTTTTCGAAATAATCGACTATCGGTATCGGCCAGAAATTACATCGGTACATCACTAATAAGTATATTTAGTCTTGAAGCAATTCCAGTTAATGAAAATTCCTGAATGGCACAACAGTCTTGACCAAACCCACAATTATGAACTTAGGAAACTTTGGATCATTAAGCAATTAAGGCATCTACCGCTCTAGAACTGACGGATCATCAAGCAATTAAGCTAATCTCCCGCTCTGGTCCCCTAGAAAACTTAAAATAAATGGAAAAAGGTTACAGCACTGCGAAAAAATATTTGCCCCTTATCTGAGTCTCTGCATGTACTTTACAATCAGATCCTTAAACAAAATTAGACATTAGGGAACTTGTATAACACAACTCCTAATAAGTTTTATTTATGTAATTTACTTATGTAATTTGTTTAATCAATGATCTGTGTGGAAAAAATAGTCACTCCATTAAATTTAGCATGAATTTATGCTACTTTTAGGAGCAATTACTGCAACCAAATGTTTTTGTAATTTTACTAAGATACTGAATGCTATCAAATGCTGTCACACAGCTCTGTGAACTTCTCAGAAGCAGGAGCTGCTCCTGTCAGGTGCTGGTATCCTATTCCTCAACCATTCTGGTGGTGACTTGCTGGTATGTTTGTGGTTGCTGTATTGGTTCATGATCCTGCTGGACTCCAGATTAGAGCGATGGCCTGACATTTTCCTGAGAAACTAGTGCAGAGCATTTAGAACTCTGTCAATGGATGCAAGTCATACAGATCCTGGTGCAGCAACCATTAAACCATCATACTGCCACTACAATGCATGACTACTGGGATGGGGCTCCACAGTGCTTTGTTTTTTCCGGAGATGCTGCAGTCCACGTTGACCAGAAAGTTCCGCTTTTCACTTTCCATATGACACTTTGAAGAGTTTAAGGGTTCTCCTATAGTTTCCTATAGATGCTTTTCATCAGCATTTACAATGTTATCTTACTAAGCAATGGCTTTCACTCTGCCACTCTGCAATGTATTTTCACCCTGATATTAAAATTATGAACCTTGACTTTCAGTCAAGGTAAGAAGGACCTAAAGATGTCAATCTAGAATTCTTTGTGATTTCCTCATGAATTTTATGCCTTGTTCTTTCAGACATTTTGGCTGTGTATACTTGGAAACATTTGCTTCTGTCCCAGACTTTTTCTATCTGGACAAAGTGGCTCTGATTGTGCCTCAGTATGGCCATGAACCACTGTTTTGTGCTGAAGTAAGTAACAACAGTAGACCAACACTGGGACGAATTTCGCTGGACGGCAGTACTTCTTCCTCCGCATAAACTAAATCATACACAGAACCTTTCGCCTGGGCCTTGCTTTACTAGTGCCCCCTCGTGGCATCTGTTAGAACATTCAAGAATACCACCACAAACAAGAATATTAACATTAACCGTGTGAGTAATCCGTCGATGGCACTAACGATGCTGTTATACCACTCAATGGCTGAAAATGAACTATATTTTCGTACGCTGTTTATTTTCAAAGTCCTCCCTTCACAACTAAAAGGCATGCTCACTGTAAAACTGATAAGTGCGTGAGGCATGCAAAACTGTAAACATGAAACATCAATATTTTCCCAAAAATAGCCTATACAAAAAAATTACCACCTACTCTGAAATTTCAAAAGGCAATTACAAACTATACATAAAATATTTAGTTACAGGACAAAAGATCAACACGTGAAGAAATGATCCCCTAGCTTCGAATGCGTATATTTATTAAAAAATAAACTAAAGATATGTATAATTTTGCTTCTTTTTTATTGTATGGAAGTGGTAAAAAAATGACACATATTTGATTATGGACTTTCAGAATAAATTGTTTAGGAAGCATGCAGGCATTACGTAATGTTACGTGATTAAGTCGCACAGAATAAAAATATGACGTTTTCGTAAATCATACAATAAGTATGCATGGCTATCATTCGCGTATTCTTTTTTTTTCTTCTTTTTTTTCAATTTTTTTTTTTATTTTTTTATTTTTTTTTTTAATTTTTTTTTAATTTTTTATTTATTTATTTTTTTTATTATTATTATTTTTATTTTTTTTTTTTTATTTTTTTTTTTTTTAATTTTTTTTTTTACATTCATTCGCGTATTCTTCCCGTAGCTACTAAACTAATAGTTGCGTCACATACGCGTGTTTGAGAAAACTGCGTTCTACGTCACTCAGAGCCAATGAAAATGGGGGACAACCGGTGGCCCGAACGGACTTCAGGGGGACTTTTTTATGTAGCAGTTTTTAAATAAGTTAGATCTTCATTGATCCTATAGTGGGGGGGGGGGGGGTATTCTTTGTCCAGTAGCACAGAAAAAGAAATCAATACAAAATGCAAGTACAATTATAGACAGTAGGCCTATATATAGACTATAATGGAAAATAAGCAGGCTTAAAAAATAAACATCTTAAAAGAGATAAGAGAATTAGAAACAAAGGTATATTACATTATAAAGACATTTTCATATTAAAATGAATCATTTTAATTTTAATAATCAAAATTAATGATTTTTAGTCGACATCTATGTAAGTCGACTAAAACGGCTAGCATATTACATATTGCTGACACAAATTTCAATCATAATTTTAAGTCATAATATTAATTATTTTAATTAACGCATTCTGTTCACATGCAACTTTAAAATGGATGCAACAACACGCTTGGAAAATCTACATTTCATTCCGATGAATCTCATTTCAGGACTAACTTAATTGAGTCAGATAGGACGTTTTCCATTTATCTAGAAATCTAAACGGATGTATCAGAAGTCAAACTTGCCTGAAGGACAGGCATGGACATAAGCGTGCAAGAGCTGGAAAGGTTAATTATCTTCTCGGAATCCCCCAGGGCTACAGAACTGAATCATCCTTAAGTGCATCACAGACAAATTGTCGTTATGGGGCCACACATGTGAATTCGGACCATTAAAAACAACTACAGACGTCAAGTTCCAGACAGGAGTAAATGAACTTTTGGCAACACTTTACCTTAATATGTTAATATCTTAATATTATATTTATATCGTATAATCATATAATTACAGTATACATGTACATGCTGCTTATGAATGTTCTATTAATGTGTTATGAATGCATTATGAAGGTGCACTGAATGTTCTGTGAATGCATTGTGAATGTACAGCTTCTGCACAGGTCACGATGGGGTTACGTTCTGATAAACCTAAAGGCGAAAATACCACAAGGCGATAATGCATTATAATACCTAAACCTAAAAACCTAAAAATACCTAAAAAGAGTACACCTAAACTAACAAACATCATGGCCTAGCCTAGCCTACCTTAAACGTGCTCAGAATTATAACTTACATTAGCCGACAGCTGGGGATAAAAGCATTAACACAAGAAATATTTTATAATAAAATGTTTAATATATCATGTAATTCATTTAATAATGTACCGAAAGTGAAAAACATTCACCCATCGTAAAGTCCAAATGTCGTAACTCGGACCATCGTAACCCGCGTCTGTATTACGAAGGTAGAGTTATTTTTCTAAAAATAAAATTATTAGACGATTGTGGAAGTTTCAGTAGCCATTTGAGGAATTCTGGTACACCAGAATGCAGTGTTTAAAGATTAGTCCTCCAAGAATCCAAGGAAGTAGGCTACTTAACTAAAAATGTGCTGTTAACATTTGTAAGATGTAACTTCAAGCCCCCGAAACCCCAGAACATCCCATGCATGAATTTCTGTTCCACTAATAGGAGATGAATGAATGATTGAGTAATTAACGATTTAACGTTTGATGAAGCACCAGTTTTACTTGCATGATGCGACAGGCTATATAGTAACACTTACAGCTAAACTAATTCTGGTGAGAGGTATGTTGACACGCCCTGACTTGCCAGTTCAGGAATGATCAAACACGTGTGAAACGGAATTTTACTACCTAGCTTTTATTAACCATTTCGGCAAAACTACACAAAATTGTGGAAGCAATTTCATACACAAAATAAACAATAAATAAAAAGTAAATAAAAAATTGTTTCAAAGATTCACGCAGTCATAAAAACGTGAATGAGCAGAATATGACCAGTTCATTTTGGTGACATCACTTTCTATTTCTACGAAGCGCTCAGGTGCGTCAGCAGACTGGGTACGTGTATAGGCTACCCGTTGTTTTCCCACATGTATTACAAATCTAAATGATGTTGTGTAAATTCCATTTGGGGAATCGGCTCATTTGATGTAGTTGTTAAATAAAGACGTATGAATTCTATTGGTATGGCGTTTTCTCTCAGAATCACCGGTTAGCCACGGTGGCTCGGTGCGCAAAGGGGGGGCTTCTTTTTGGAGAGTCAGGAACCACTTTGGTTAGTTAGTGCCGGCTGCCAGCGCCTCGCTTCCAGTCGCCCTGAGAACCCGCCGCTCCGGCGTTATCTGCCGCGGCACACACTGAGCACCAGGCACAGGAAGGGCTGCGCTATCGGCGCAAAGGGCTGCGCACAGCGAAGAGCTGGTCCCTCCAGCGCGGATCGCACAGGAAACATACTGGGAGCCACAGTGGATGGGCGGAGGGACAAGAGCGTGTTTGGGACCTGCTTCAAAGAGAAGGAAAGACAAAACCCACCCTGCACACTGGGGATGTTTGTGTTTCTGGATGAATCCCATGGATTGTCGCCACCTGTAATGCAGCTGGAGGATTGCGTACGCCAGGACATGCAGTTTTACTATGTGGTAAGCGTGCAGAATGAATATGAACATGTTTTATACTTCCAGGTAACTTTTTATTGCTCTTATGGGGTCCGGTTAAGCAGTCAATGATTCAGCAGTACTTTTTCTCCATTTGCGTGATTCTCTGCGGAAAAAGTTAATCTCGTCCGGTTCAGTTTCCTCCAGACACCTGCTCTCCGCTGCACCTGGTGTCTGCGAAGTTTGTACCTCTTTCTGCGGCATTAACAGACCGCATTTTTAATTGGGGGAGACTTTTAACTGAACTGAGACCAAGTTAAGTTAAATTGATCTTAATATAGTCCAGCTTCAGTTCTGCAGAAAGACCCGAAAGCAGTTTATTTTTTAGCTTTTGTATGTGCCTTGGAGTTTCATGTGCTGTGTATAGCTTCCGTAGACTGACCCGAGGAACAACAGTTTCGTCCCGCTATTTAAACACCGATAATCAACAAGAGACTCGCGTCACAAATTGCCTTCCACATGTATCATCATCTATTTAATTCCCGACGACCGCAGAGCCGGGAGAGGTAGATAAACGGTGCGCACAGGGTTGAATTCACTGGCTAAGTCACTTTCTGGCTAAAGTTACTTAGTATTTATAGCCGTCGGGAGAGTATGACCTCAATAAATATTTGATGCAGCAGGGAAATTGCTCAATGTCTTGGACTAGGCATACCATAATTAGCAACATATGTTATGCGGAAGTGGGGGGGAAACTCCCAGAGCGCATTTATTTTGCCGTCTGTCATATGGACCTTCCATCCATAGATACAAATGGTTCCCACATCACAGACAGGCTGCATATTTAACCTGGTTCCTAACTAATATAACTAAGATAGGGTGACCAGCTAATCCATGTCAGGGAGGACACTTTGAGCTACTTCAGGTTTTACAAACTACTTTCAAATTGAAAGGCTCCTGTGCTCGGCTAATTAGTTCAGCTCTTCTTGTGCTTTGATTGGTTTATTTCCTTGACTGAAAGACTCATCCAGCTGTTTCACATTAGCATTAGTGACACATGCATGATTATAGGAGACTGACCAATCAGCACACAGCAAGAGCTCAGTGCTCAAGTGAAATCCAGGTCCGTTTAATTGAAATGGTAATTTACAATTCCTGTCCTAGCTCAGAGTGTCCTCCCTGACATGGATTATCTGGTCACCCTAAACTAAGAACCACTATAAATCTGGGAATTGGGGTCCTTTTCAGTTGGCTCACGCAATATTGTGGAGTCCAGTTTTAGCGAGGATGTCTCTATCTGGTTTTGCTGCCTCACTGTTGTATCAAACAAACGTTCCTACGAGGCAAGCTTTAAAACCCCTCCCGCCAAATTTATTGTAGTAATGGAAGCACACATATTTCGACATGTTATTGACAGAGTTGGAAAGAGTCATCTCTAAGAACCCGCCAAGATACCGGCTCTGAACTGTCATTCTTCAATGATGTAATTGCTGTTTAGCTCAAGTGTCAAACAAGGATGTTGGAATGTGTGCAGAGGTGGTAGGTCTAGATCAGGGGTCTCCAACTACGGTCCTGGAGAGCTACCGTCCAGTAGGTTTTCTATCATACCCGGCTTCTGATGAGCCACACTAGTTCTCAGGTAAGTACCAGGAGCAGGTGTGGCTCATCAGAAGCCAAGTGGGACAGAAAACCTACTGGATAGTAGCTCTCCAGGACCGGAGTTGGAGACCCCTGGTCTAGATGCTGTTGTTAGTGTCCAGTGCCGTGTGGAGGGGGTACACATCCATTGGTCTGGAGCCAGGCTGTCTCTGGAGCCAAATGCAGAGCAGTCAGTGTCCCTGAATCATACTGGGCGATGGTGGTCTGGGATTGGTGGGAGCAGCGAACAGAGTCCACCCTCCAGTTTATGCTCAGACGATAACATGCTCTGCAAGCGAACAATAGGAACCACCAGGCCTGCTGTTGTGCAATCCCCCAAGGCACTCTCCAACTGGGCAGCATTACAGTTAAAAGCCATTCCCCCCCACATCCATTTCCCATTAAATCTCCTAAGAGTGTTCTTGTATAACCCAAAATGGCTTCACTCACAGTGAGTACTATAAACTGGATGAGAGAGATACACCTTGGTGGATTTATTTACCTTTTTAAAAGTGTCGTCTTGGTGTTAATGTTACACATTTGGTGCTTGAATAGTCTCATTGGATTCTTGCTTTGCTAGAAGTTGTTGTGTAGTCCCTGCCCTAGTATTGCTTACACTTGTACCTGGTCCTTCATCGGAAGCTCGACACTAGCTGCACTTCAGGCTAATCGACTCCTCAGCGGCACATTTGTTTGAAATGTGCTGTCTGCCTCACTTGCACGTGACTTTGTACAAAAGCTACAAAGTTCCCAATTGCTAAATATGTACATGTATTTGGTATGACTTGTGTCCTCTGGTACAAAAGTGGATGCCCCTCTTTATAGCGGAGATGGCCCTAGACAGGATTGTAATTACTCGGTAGAGAATCAAATATTTTTTTCTTTCACTCACTGAAAGATGACATTGTGGTTGGGTCTCGCTTCAAAGACGTCGAGGTATTAGTACCTGAGATAGTGCTGTTACCTTCCACTTCCTCTTTTCTGTGATAGCAGAAGTTAGAAGGGTTCCCTGTGCTATACTGCTAAACGTAGCAGTCATTTACTCTGCTGCTGGTCTCCCACCGCATAGAAACATTTCCAGTCGTATACAAATTTCGTAGAGCCTCAGGTTTTAGAGGTCAAGTGAAGTGCTGGCAATCGCCTGGTCCAGGGAAAGTTTTTATATATGACAACCTACCAAAAGTCACAAATGCTCTTTAACGCATGACTAGGAGATGTTAAAATATTGAGGTGTTTATCAAGCCACCTGTGACTCACCGTGAATGAAGCTCACAATGGCTTAGGACAGGCTTTTGTTTGGAGGTAATTCCAAGCTGGAGGGTGTTGGATGCAAAGTGCACCGCAACCTTTGAAACTCTTGTATTTATAATGGCAACAGACTGTCTGCTGCCTACAGGGCAGGACTGCGGTAAATGCCTCATTTACTCAACCCTGCTGTCACTAAAAGGTTATTTGGTCTGTTATGAAAGTTCCTCTCACACTGATACAAGCATGCATTTCCCAGAAAAACGAAAGTAATATTTGCTTTGGAAAAGGGAAATTAAACTTTCAAGCATGAGTTGCAAGTTGATTTAGAGAGTGACTTTGTTTTTTTGTTTTTTTTTTTATTGGTTGACAAAAGTGTGCACTTGCTGTAGCTGAACCCCCACCTGTTCTTTCAGGGGTAGGGCTGAGCCGTGAACATGGCATCACCAGTTCAGTCGTAAACCTTGAGCCAAAAAAAAGTTGCAGCTTTATGAACCAATGACAGTTTTACTTTAGTTGTTTGTACTCCTTGTGCTAGCCTGCAGATGATTAAATATTATTGTAAGAATAATTAGGAAAACTGCAGAATGATTAAGATGTTGAGAATTTATTTAATGTATATAAGTTTATGTGAGTTTTTCTACACTGTGCATGCAGTTAACACTGTGATGGTATGGAACTGACTATATTCCAATTTGATTTTGGCTTATTCCACTTTAATAGTTTTTTTTTTGTTGAAAAAGATGAGCGGGTTCTAGGTAGAGAGCAACACTGGCTTTGATGAGACTATTTTGTTTGTTGTTGCTAATAATGATCTTTTTAAGTAAAAGTCAAAGTTAAGCCTCACGTTGATCATTTGATTTTATTCAAACAAAGTAAAGTTTAGAAAACCAAAGAGCAGCGAGTGTCATAAAACTCTTGGGCTGTGAAAATTGTGCAGTCATTAGGGTGCATGATTAAGTGTTTAAGGGATTCTGTGTAATATGCTGGATTTTATTGTATTTTGTCTAATGAAAAATGGATGGAATAACTGGTGGCAATTGGGCTGCTTCTGTCCAGGGAACGTGACTCTCAGCTAGCAGTGCTGTGTCAGTGGGCCAGCGGGTCGCAAAACCAGTACGGCATGGTAGCATCAAGTGGGTCATGCTGTTCTGCAGTGGAGTCTGGTGGCAGATTCAGATACAAATTTTAGATGATTGGCTGAAGAATCAGAACCATGTGTGAGTAAAGTGAGGGAAAAAAACAAAAAGCAAAACATGATGCATTGAAGCAGGGGGGCGTAGGTTTGCTTTTAACGTTGGTAGGGACCAAATCGGCCTCGAAACCCCCACCCACCTAATCAAACATGGTACTCACAGAGTATTGACAGGGGGTCATCTCCCTAACGTCCGTACCAATATCTACGCCCTTGCATTGAAAACTAGACCACGGTAATAGTTTTTTATATGAGACATTCTTGCTGGTGAACATCTACTTCTGCAGCTTTGGGGCATAAACGGTGGTGTAGCCCGAAATTAAGTTGTGGGTGAGCCACACAATCCAGTAAAGCTCAATAGCGTTTATAGTACATTACAAAGGCAAAAGTATTGTGCTGTGTCGTCATATACTGACATCCCTCAACAGCCATAAAAATCAGACCAATCCGTTCACTTACAACAAGACACTATATTCAGAATCCAAACAAGCACCCCATAGCAGATAGAGGGAAAATGAAAACAGCTTCACAGACAGGGACTGCATAGGCAGCAAAACCAAACCGTGTTATATAATAAATCTGCAATGAATGGCCATAGTCCACAGACACTGTACCGAAAACAAACTACAACAAAGCAAAGTAGTATTTGCATTTTTTTTACTAAACTTATTTAACTTTAGTGGGAGCCTGTTTCTCTCTGTGCTCTGACAGTCTCAGGTAGTCTCATGGTTTTTCCAAGCATGCTACAACAATGATCCGAGAACACCCGTTCATAGACAAAATATTCGTAGAACTCTATGCAATGCTATTCTGCTAATATGTGCTGGCAAGTTTCACCGCCAGTAGTGGCGATATAGACAAATGATATATCGGGTCATCGATGCAGAATTAAGGAGATGCAAGCAAAAAGGTATACATGTATGCATTAAATGTAACTGAGGTGCAAAAATAATACCATCTGCTCAATTTTTGCTCCATTACTAACAAAGTTAGCAACAGTGCTTTTGGGAAACATACCCCAACATGACACATCTGTTTGGTATAATTGTGCAAGTTTACATGATTTCCTACTGCGCTTGCATCCAGTGCCACTCAGCTGAAACCTTGTGTTGTGAAACTGCTGTTCTAAACTTGCGGCTCTGCAGTCAGACCCTCCTAATCTGCGTAGCCTTTTGTAGACCACGTCCTTCAAAGGTCCGCACAATGAATCTTGGGATATGTTTGGCTGGGAACAATCTATCGGGTAGATCCTTCACAATTCTGCAGAAGCAGGATGCATTGCTAGACTGCATTTCAAGGAGCCTTCGAATGCATGGAAAGCACAGCCTTGCCGTGCCGCTCTGATGCATTTGGTCTTTGAATACAGCCTTAGGAGGATGCAGCTTCTGAAATCGGGGCTAAAAAGGGTTCCAGAGCTGCCTCCAAAGAGCTACAATAGGCTTAAATTCCTGCAAAGGAAACAGGACAAAAGTTGCTGGTTCCAGAAAAAGGTTCTTGTTTCTGAAATGGTTCCTGTGCTGGGAAAGCATCTAATAATAGCAGATTTATTACCAGAAAAGGGCAGCTATTTAATTGGGTAGGCCTAGGCCCACCCTTAGCTATACCCCTGGGCGTAAAGACGGTGTTTTGTAGGTGGGGGTCATGGATGGGTTTTGGGGGGGGGGGTCGCCCTGGTGCCCAGGCAGGTGCAGCCAGCTGAGCCCTCCTGCACCCTCTTCCAGGGTGGGTGGATGTCCTGTTTATAGTATATCAGCCTGTTTGGTGTGTTTCTGAGAAGATGGCATTTCCTGTCCGTCCTGTGGGGGTTCTTTTGCCAGCAGGACGATAAAACGAACAGGAAAAGGTGCTGGAAATCTGAGGGCTTGCGTTCTACTGGGAATCCTCAAAAAAACAGAATATAAAAATAAGTTTGGAAACTTGGCACCCTTGTGCTTGGCAGGTGGTATGCTAAACTGCTGATGAATAAATTTTGACCATGATGTATGATTGCATATATGTGTTTTTAAAGATACATTTGTACTGTACTTTAACCTTTAAAATGTATGCATTGATTATCTGATACATAGATTTACTTCACAGTTTGGTGCTTTTGAATAATTAACTGAATTGTAATTTATAATTGCAAATAATTACTATATCCACAAATGGGCCATATGATTGAAGGTATCACATTTGAATTTTTATATGCACAATTGTGACTATATTTCTTTGCATAAACATGCTACAGTTTGTGTCTGAGATACTTTGATGTTTATATAGATTTGGGCTTTTATAAAATTATAAACGGGACCCTGAGGATTATTTCAGAGGCACTTCGAGAAGTTGTGAAAGTTTGAGATACTTCTTAAGACTCTCAGATTTTAGTACATGATCACAGCTGGTGTGTGTGTGTGTGTGTGTGTGTGTGTGTGTGTGAGTGATGGTATCACTGCCCAAGAAGCTCAGACGTGTCTTTTCAAGAGATGTGTGTGAAACAGGTCGTCACATATCATTCCTTGTTGACTCTCACCATGCCACTGCTCTTTAACGAACTTCGTTAACGAACTTCTTTGCTGGGCCAGTTCCAGAGCTAGAAAACAAAACGCTAAACTGCTCACTTCTTCCCTGGCTATACGACTTGCAGGAAAAGAGTCAACTTGCTCTTTTCTTGCGAATTTTTTTTTTGATCCCCAGAATGAAGGGTGTTGCCCACTGATTCCCATCAGCAGTAAACCCCCAACTCTCACCATGCCCACTCCATCATACTTGTAGTCATTCAGGTTTAATTTTAGCTTATTCATCCACAGGAAGACCTTTTATTTAGCCAAGGAAGCTGTGTTGTGCGGAAGGCCCTTATCAGGGCGTGAGCTCGCAGGAAAGTAAATTATATTGGCCAGCAGACTCCATTTTGATTAGTAAAAAAAGCTTCCAGGGCTCTTCTGTTTGCCAGTTTCCCCATTTTAAGAGACTATTATTATTTAATGTACTTGAGTGTCATTGTGGTGCGGCGGGATTATTCTGTGTGCTGCACTGCTGCCTCAAACCTCCAACACTGAGGGTTTCAATCCTTCCCCTGCTCTGTGTTTGGAATTTGCTGTTTCTCCCCATGTCATGCAGGTTTCCCCTGTAGTCCAAAGATAGGCGCTTAGGCTGATTAGTGTCTCTAAATTGCCCGTAGTGTATGAGTATGTGCCCTGCAATGGACTGGCATCCCATCCAGGGTGTTCCCCTGCTTGGTGCCCTCTGCTGCCTGGGATAGACTCCAGACTCTACCTTGACCCTGTACTGCCTAAGCTGTTGGCAGATGAATGGAAGCTTAATTGTTTCCAGGGTGTTCCTCTGCGTCGAGCCCTCTGATGCCAGGAATAGGCTACTGGCTGATGGAGACCCTTTTGTTATGGAAGGTTCCTCACTTGACGCTTTTATTCAGAGTTTTAGCCAGTTTTATAACTTGGTGCTTCTCCGGAGTTGTGTTGGGTGGTCCTCCTCGTTCCCTCGTGGCACCTTCTTGGAACTGAACCTGCAACCCTTCAATTTTGTGAAACATCAGGCCCAGCTCCATGGGGGGACCCATCCAGGTATATGCTTGTTTGGTCCACCCTGGTGCCAGTGTGTAGAGATTGGTGCACCCAAGAAGTTCCTCTTGCATTGCCATTGGGTTTTCAGCATCTCATTTCAGTATTGGATGAATCTGATTGGATAACTCAGTCCCAAGGGGTAATTATTGTTCCTTCCTATGGGGGAATCAAATTCCGGTCTTCTGTGTGACAGGCGGGGATACGAACCACTATATTAACAAGACTTACAAAAGCGCTATGCCTTTTATCTTCTGGAAGTACACAATGGGCCACCTCAGGTTGACGGCCCCTGAAGGCACTGGTTTGTAAATGGATGCTTTGCCTTCCATTTAGTGTAGAGATACTTGGTCTTGTTCAACCATGTTATGTTCTCTTCAGGTGGTAGTTTCCAAGGGCTCTTCATGTTCAGGAGCTCTCCTTAGGTGCAAGATAACCTCAGAAACGCTGGTCGCATTTGCTTATACAGACTAGCATCATTCTGAGGATTAAATTAGCCTGGGCAGTTCTGCACAAGCGCCGTCTGTTTGCATCTCAGGAGCCTGGGATTCGAGGTGGCAGCTGTGGTGTGATCCACATCATGGAAAAAAAATACATGAGCATGATAATGTGAAAGAAGATGGGATCACATAGTAGCCATGATTGTTGTGGAGCCTTTTCGTAAGGATAGACAGGTTTCAGCTGCTCAGCTCTGTGGATTGGGTGACATGCATATATTGGCCTGCAGAGGGCACTAAAGTCAACCTGGCTCTTACTGGAGATGCATCCTGTCGTCCAATCCTGATAATGTATCACTCAGATTTGCCCTTGATTCTTCTGTGAAGGATATTGGCATTCAAAAAATGTGGGTAAATTCAGCTTCACTTTTGAAACTTCCAAAATATCACCCTTGTAGTTAATACAACTGTTTAGTTGTTTCCTAGTGACCAATGCCCATACCTGTGTGCGTGGAGGAATTAAATCTGTCTAGACAGAGTTGTTGCCAGACACTCGCTGTCTGGTCTGCGTTGTCTTTGGGGATTTTTTGAATATTAAATCCAGGACTTTCGGTGACTTGCATTTGAGCAGAGTGTTCCGCCAGCTTCCGTACGCGTCCGCTCTGATGCACATTAGCCCAGAGGTCTCCAGCCTTTTTGACAGTGAGAGCTACTTCTACAAAGGAGACTACATGTTTTGGGGGAGAGCTGGGGTGACAGGAAAATGAATCTGATCCCTAATAAGTTTTATGTGGACTACTAGAATCTTGCGGTTGACAAGGTGCCCCGTTTATCATTTAAAAGTGTATTACGTGTAGCCATCTGCTGAATGAGGCCTTGTCAAGAATCACCCAAGCCATGCATTCTGGCAAACTCTTTAACCAGTCAGCAGAACCCGAACGGTACAAATTACATATCCCCTGCCGCCAGGGATGATCTTTAAATAAATGGGTTATTTCTTTCTTGCTGAGGATGTTCTTCTGGGTGATTTGAGTTATTGCTTTGTTGTAGTGTGCAGAGCCTTCAGACGTTTTTAAAGACTGATGTTGACAGATGTTGAAGAGGGAGAAACTGCACAAAAGTGTGGCATGTGGGTAGAAGCTATACTGGTACAGATTCACAGCTGTAAAATATGCCGATGGTGGTCCTGTGATGTACTGAATAAAGGACCCGAACACTGATGTGTGGGTGGTTTGCACTGTTGCTTCACACCTCTGGGACCAGGGTTCGAGTTTCCTCTTAGGGGTCCATGTGTGGAGTTTGCATGATCTAACCATGTTGTCGTGGGGTTTCCTCTGTTCTCTGGATCCCTCCCTGCCACAGTCCAAAAACATGCTGAGGTTAATTGGAGCTGCCAGATTGCCTACAGGTGTCAATGGAATGAACGCCCTGCTCTGGGTTGGTGTCCTCTCCTGGCCTTTGTCCTGCCTTGCGCCTATAGCTTCCAAGATAAGATCTAGACCCCCGTGACTCTGCAGTGGGTAAGCAGGTATGAAAAACTAATGGATGAATACTCATGTATATGAGAGATTTAAAAATGTGTTGTTTTTCTTGTTTTTTTCCCCCAAAACTCCTAAAATATATTCTTACATAGTCATTATGGTGTATTGTGTGTTAATTGATGGTAAAACAAAATCAGTTCAATTGATCTTGAAATGTCTACGACAGCATGGTTTGGAAAAAGTGAAAGGGGACGAATACTTTCTCAAGGTGCAGTATGCGTGCGCACGTGTCCTAGTAAGGCACCCCCTTTAAAAGGGGGGCAGGGGCATTTCCAGTATTAATGCCCGAGAAAACATGCCCGTTTCCGTCATGCAAATGTGGCTTGAGTGGGAGGCTTGAGTATGCGAGTACCCAGAGGGACTTTACTCTGGTGCCATTCTGTCTAACCTCTGGCATGTATTTGGTGGGACCAGTTCTGCCTTGCCATTGAAATATAGTGCACGATCTACAGTGGTTTCGGGTCAGTTTGTGTGACATGCAAAACAGAGAATTAATGAATAAGTGATTTATTTTTTTTTTGAGTGAAACTCAACCGACTAGCGGTGTTGATAGTATCAGCCCATCCCAGGATCAACGTCCATCCCAGGAGTTGGAATATTCCTTGCACAAGACCTATGAACATCTTTGTATGTCCACATCATCTGCTATGCTTTAGCACAGAGGTCACCATCATGGTGCCCACGGGTCGCCCGCAGCCCTGTTCTAAAAATAGCACAACTCGCCAGTGATCAGCGTGTAAAATGTAATGTTATCCTCTTGCTATTCTTCTTTAATCACATTTGCATTTATATAGATTTGAAAGTAGCTCTGTTTCAAAAGGGTTGGTGACCCCTGCTCCAGCACAAGCCTCTCATCCATTCCTGTCAGCAGCCTGAGGGGGGCGCTGGGGTACCATGTACCGCACCTGGGTCCCCCCCATCCCTGTGGAGCAGGCTGATATGCCTTATAAGGCTTATAAGGAGCCAACCGGGCTGCTGGTGTATTGGCTCCAGTTAGGCTGGATGACTCAGTGCAGATAAACTCTACCTGCTGTGTGATGGAAGAAGTCATAGGGTCACGTTAGCATCTCTGTGGGGTTGCCTGTCAAAGGGGCATGTGGCTGTCATGTGCTGATCCCGGGGGCTTAGGGGCAAATATCCCTAAATACCCCAGCATTGTATTGTAGTAGCAATAATAATAATAATATTAATATTAATAATAATAATAACAACACAAAAAGCATACAGAGTATTAAAAAGTTAATTTCTCTTATTAGAAAGCAATTCAGCGGCATTGTGCACAATTCTTCCCTTAAATATGAAAAACTTGGGGTTTGTCAGTTTCAGAAGTGTGCATGATATGAATGATTCAGCCTCACTGTCAGTGTGTTTCCTCCACCCGGATCTGTTTCCGGTGTCTCTCGCTCTCTCCACTTTCACTTTATCTCCAGCCATTTGTTTTACACGAAACACACACCGCTTGGCTCGGAGGGACAAAGATGCAAAGATTAGCTCGCTCACTGAAAAGTGAGTGTGACCCAATCTGTGGTTGTCTTCTGTTCATTATGTCTGTGTTTTTTATTTTTATTTAATTTTTTTTTACAAAATACAGAATAATAAAGATCAGGGTTTCGATGCCCTAAAATAGAGATTATAGCAGGTCAGCAGTTTCACATCTGCTTTTTATTTCTTTCTTGCTGGCAATGAATTCTGGAAAGGAGTTAAGTCCTGCTGTTCTTGCTACTACTGATTAGCAGGTCCCAATTTTTTTGGGGGGGGGGGGTGGTTGGGGCCGGGCCGGGCCCGCCCCCCTGGTGTATGTGTCGGGGGGGGGGTGGAGGAGGCAGCCAACTGCTTTGGCAGGCAAGAACTCAGCCTCACTCCAGAGGACCAGCAGCCCGAGAGAACGGATCCAGTCCCCTTCAGCCGGCCGGGACACCCTTCACTGCCTCTCGCTGTGTCGTTCCTGGTCTGCAGGAGGGTCGGTCATTACAGGTAAAAGAAGATTGGCAGCTCTTCCGTATGGGGTGACCCTCAGTAGGTCCATGTAGGTGGTCTGGCTAGAATTCCTCTGAGTGCTTTTGAGTTGAGTACTTTCCTGCTCTAGCCGTCGTTTGCATTGTGAGAGCTGCACGTTTTTTCTAGACCTTTCTGCTGTCCATGGGTACTTAATGTACTTTTCCTTACACTGTGCTTGTATCACAAATATAAGATAGAGGAAGCATGAATGTCTTGCCAGGAACAAGAGAAGTTCAAATATAGGACGGATCTGTCTTGACAGCATTACACTTGTATTCTACCCCATAACAGCAGTCTGACATGGGGAAAACAAGTCTTAGCATGTGCCCAGAATTGATGCCTTTCAGAGTGTTTACTTGACTTGTGTTGTTTAAAAATTTACTGCAGACTGCACCTCCCACACATGTTCTATGTTTCAAGAGATCTCCACTGGTAATGATCAACTCACATAGGAGAGTTAACGCCATGTCAGATGGAAAAAAGGAACACTGGCAAGATTAAAGTTACATTGCACATTTCTTTTAGAATCTAATTTTACTGGTGGCCAACCATGGTGATGTGTGCTATCTCTGCGGTCTGTGGTCCATGCAGGTCACAGTTGATGTAGTAGCACTTTGATATTCAGATAAATGGCCTCTCAGGCCCTCAGCAAAGGTAGGAATGATTTCTGTGAGCTGAAACATTCCTCCATAATGACTGCTCAGTGTGTGCCAGGACTTAATTTTTTAGTGTTTTTAAATTCTTCCCAGTTGTGATCTCACAGAATGGAGTGTATCATCCATCGTATGTCAATTGAAGATGTGTGATGTAAACTGAGAGTGCTGAAGAAGAATCTGTCGGCGGCCTGGTCTGTTACTGCCTGTTCGGGGGCCCTTTGTTGTGGAAAATACTGCTGTGTTTCTGAGGGACTGGGAGGCAAGACTACTGGAAAATAACTGTGATGATTTTTTCCCCAGTCCCTGCACTTGCATAAATGTTTAATTTTGTTTGAACACTTTTAAAAACTGTTTTTCAGGGTGATTGTTTTGTGCAAAATGCTTTGTGAATTGTGTTTAACAGGTCTGTGTGTGTGTGTGTGTGTGTGGATTAGGTTTATATTACATTGTTGGGACCAAATGTCCTAACAATGTACGTGGTAAAACCTGTTACTTTTTAGCTTGTGCAATACAATACACAATATAAACCTTAATTTTATAAAAATGAATGCAATCAAAAAAACTAAAAATGTCAAAAGACTTGTATTTTGTTTGGTTACTTATCGTTAAGGTTAGGACTGGGTAGGGGTTAATTTTGTCATTGCTGGGATTAGGGTTTTGCCCATAGAAATGAATGGACAGTGCCCAGAAAGATATGAGTACAGGTCTGTGTGTGTGTGTGTGTGTGTGTGGATTAGGTTTATATTACATTGTTGGGACCAAATGTCCTAACAATGTATGTGGTAAAACCTGTTACTTTTTAGCTTGTACAATACAATACACAATATAAACCTCAAACTTATAAAACAAAACTAAAAACTAAAATTGCTGAACATCTTGTGTTTTGTTTGGTTACTTATGGTTAAGGTTAAGGCTTATAAGGTTATAGGTAAGGGTTAGGGTAATCATAGTTAGGACAAGTTGGGTTATGCCCATAGAAATGAATGGATAGTTCCCGCAATGATAGGAATATATGCACTTTGTGTGTGTGGTCATGCATGTATTACATTTTGGGAACCTACAACTGTTATTTTAACCTTGTAGGTTATTTTGACCTTTTTCGGTCCATAGAAGGGAAATTGAATTTTATAAAAATGTGTGAATGCAGTCAAAAAACTAAAAATGCTTTGTGGTGTTTTGTTTGGTTACCAGTATTGGGGAGCAGCTATTTTCAGTAGCATATTATTAGTAGCGCGGGTACTTTTAAAACGCTGTAGCTTTTCCAGTAAATATTTTTAACAAATGGCAACACGCTACATCGTTACAAAATTATTACAGGTCATAGACAACTTGGGATCTATGCGACTGACTGACCGACATTTCGACAGATCCGAGACCACAGACATGCGGCGGCGGCGCGTGGGACGCCCGTTCATTCGTCTAGCGCTCAAGCTCGCAGTATAGTATACATTGGTGTCCATTTGTGCAACGATAATCAAGTAAGAAAGCGGTGATAAAAAGGTTAAAACGCAACAAACAATATGACTTCAAGATATTTCTTTATGCAGTATACTATACATACTATACAATTTTTGCATATCAAATAAATGGCCGACTGATCGCGGTCGTAAGTTGATTTTTGTTTTATAACTTATTTCTGATTAATACTTAAATATCGACCCCTTATTTTTCTCTCTCTACAAAGACGGATATTTTCAGCTACCAGGTGTTTGAGATGTTTTTTGCTGAAATACTCTGGGGATGGATGTTAAAGGGTTGAAAAATACTTCACGGCAAACAATAGTTTAGACACTTTCATTAAAATGCATAGGAGCACTTTGATTCTCGGACAGATAATAAGAATCTGTCTCTCTTTTGTTGTGACCCTTCTAATTTTCACGCAGCACTCCTGAAATACTCTTGGTTCACACCAAACAAAGAAACTTTTTTGAAACCTTAATTTGTTTTTTTTTTATTATTATTATTTTTAACATCATGTTTCACATTTTTAAATTTAATTTGCTTTAAGAGTATCGTACAGCACAAATAGTAGGTATTACCAGATGAAGTAGCTTCGTTGTAGTTATTTACTTTGTCTCTGTAGCTTTGTAGCTTGTAGCAAACTACTATATTAACACAGTATGTAACCACACATTCATTGTGAGCATTTGAGGGGACGGTGCTTCTGTGACCCTGTCCCATCATTTTTCCACACCAAATGGAAAAAGTAACATCAAATAAATAATAATTTCAAGGTTTAGATTGGCCTCAGTTAAGGCAGAATAGGAGACTAAACAATGGCAGGTTACTGGCACTGGTAAGAGTGTATATTTGACCCTGCGTCACTGGCTTATGTGCTGTGCTGTGATGTGATGACTGAAATGCTTTGTATCCTGCGTCCTTTCCAGTTATACCTCTAATTCTGGGCAGAGGCAGCTGCTCTTAGCCCCTCTAGCTGAGATACAAGCAGCCGTAAACGTCGCTTTCTCTGGGTTTTACGCAGGAGGATGCCGTCCAGTGGGGCTCACTGCTTCTCTTTAACCAGGGAATTAAATGGAAATTTATTATGCTTGGCTGGCTGGACAAAGTCCTTTTTACTTTGCGTTCCAACAGAAACAGTACCTGCTAAACTCGTATGACAGACCAGTATTTTTCCATGCTCTTTTGTGCGTCTGATATATTTTGTGATTTGCGTGCACACGCAGCCTTCAGATGAAGGATACGCCAGATGTCTTTCCGGTAGCCGTGCTGCGGCGCTGTGCGTGTGTGTGGTCCCATTCGCGTGCCTGTGACCCGTACCCTATTTCTGGCTCACAGTGAGATGGGGCCCTCTCACGGTGGGACACTGGCCCTGAGAATGACCCCAGAGAGCTCGGGATCGTGATCCCTGTCTGCAACAGTGTAGCATCACAAGCTACATCCTCTACTCAAGGTTCTCTCTTCGTGACGACCGTTCACCTGACACGCACAAACTAGCGATTTAGCTACAAGCATCAATAGTGCAAGAAAAAGCAGTTTTTAAAACTAAGGTGTGTGCGTGGAGAGGAGCGGGAGTCACACACTCCCATGCGAGGCTGATGTAACTCTGACTGTCTGACACAGACCGGTGGTTTAAATTATGGGATGTATTCTGACTTGGCAGGAAAGGAGACTCCTTCTGAATGCAGCGCAGCTCCTTTTTGGGTACCTCTTCAACCGCGTAAGAGCTCAGACATGCCCCAGTCTGTGCCCAAGTTAAATAAAGAGGGAATGGTAGCTGACGCAGTAACACACCATACCAAAAATGACCTTTTCCAGTCAAGCTTTGCTTAATTATGGGAGCATCTCCAGGCTGATGTTTTAATCTACAAGCAATTTGAATACCAGGAATCTGCTTTGTAGCTTGTAGCTGGCAGGACTGCTTTCCTTGGCCATCGCGGTTTGACCATTAAGCTGCGTACAGTGACGGCACTGCACTGTTGTCATTGCTGCCATCCTGGTAAAATTCTCCTACGTGGAGCTGTGGCGTCCCTTCCAGTGAAGGTATTGACGTCCGTCATCTTGGTCACGGCCCTTCCCCATATCCGTGAGCCTTGGGTCGAACACTGCACATTCAGGGCGCGAGAGAAGACACTCGGACCCTCTGAAGTAGATGGTCATCTCTGTAGCATTAAGGCAGACACAGTGCGGGTTGCATAATGATGCAGATAAGTGGAGTAACATGCTCTCTTCCCCTTTTCTGTTGGCACCATGAGAACCAGGCCAGCTAAACTCTCTGGATGCCGCACTGAGCAGGATCTATCACTTTCCATCGAGACCCTAAATTAGGCTGCTTTTTATTGTGTGTCAGTAGCTACGTTAGCACTGCTGTTTGAGGAGCTTGTCAAAGGAGGAGCATGAATGGAGCGTAACACTGAGGTGGAGAGACGCAAGCAGTCAGTACGGAGGAATGCTACTGTTCCAGGGAGGAGGGGGTTGGGGAGTTTATTTTACCAGGCTTTGAGCGTCATCCCACCGTGACCTGTATCTGCTGAGGTCCATCGACAGCCTCCCAGTGGGAGCAGCATGTTTGTTCTAGGGAATCCATAGCATAGGCTCCTCTTCCTCCACTACCTAAGTGCAGAATAATAATAATAATAATAATTTGCTGTATTAGTTGTAGCCTCCACTTTTCATTTTAGAAAGAGTACTGATTCAGTACAGGGAGCAGGCTTCATGCAGCAAGTTTTGAAAGCAGGGTTGCCGGGGGCAGTCGTTGAAGCTGAAGCTGTGGGTGAGAGCAGGGTGGAGCTGGGGCAGGGTCCAGCGGACAGGGAGCTGGGGCAGGGTCCAGCGGACAGGGAGCTGGGGCAGGGTCCAGCGGACAGGGAGCTGGGGCAGGGTCCAGCGGACAGGGAGCTGGGGCAGGGTCCAGCGGACAGGGAGCTGGGGCAGGGTCCAGCGGACAGGGAGCTGGGGCAGTTCAGAGAGCAAAGCCAGCCGGTGCAAAATCAGAGACCGCTGAGGGGGAAGTTTAAAATCGAAATCTGAGATGAGTGTAAGTGTTTGAATACATTCGAATATTTGTTTGGTGATTTGAAATGCAGAAGGTATGCGTATCTCTGTGCAGTGGGTGTAAAATTGTAGTTAAGTATGTGGGCACAGTAATTCAGTGTGAATGTGCATATGTTATGTACGGTCAATACGGATTTAGTGAAGCTGGGTACAGATGGTGTCCGGCGTGAGAAGAGGAATATCTGGACGAAACATCTCCTTCCTGCTCCAGCTTTAAGTGCCCACTGGGGATCGGTCCCAAAAATGCGCTCTTGTTACGGGCTTCTGCCAGACCCCTGCGCAGCAGCTGTGTCCGCGAGTGCCGCGGCTCCGTGTTTATGCATGGTCCCATGAGCGCGACGTTCTCAGAAGCAGGCCTCTCCGTCAGGCCCTACGTGCAGATCCACTGCTGCCTGTCCCTCACACACAGGGTGAGGGCGGAGCCATTTGTTTATTTTTAATGTGATGCTTGGGGGGGAAAAGCTTGAAATGAAATGATCCTTTATTTCAGTGACAGATGGTGATTTTTTTATTTTAAATTTTTTTAAAAAAGGGGGAAGTACAGTTTGGACAGCAGGTATTTCAGTAGGCCAGCTACTTGTATGTAAAATCATCAAAGGATGTCTTTTGAATGAAGTCAACATCAACTGCAGTGTCTGCCATGTTTCTTCAAAGCTATTAGCTCAGCTTGAACTAACACGCAGCTCAGTTAGCTAGCTAACTACCAAACTAGTCTACTAAAAATCGCTGAACTTAAACTTAAGCAAATGATCAAACTCAGAACTCAATGATAATGACTACAATATTTACAAATGCCAGTGGCATATGAGCTGCTTCTGCGTACTTGCATGCGACAGAATGAATGAATACTGTGACTCAACACCATAGCCGCTGTGTTATTGATAGTTAATCCTGTCTTGTGCAGAGAAACTTGGCTTCCAAGCTGGTGAAAAATATTTGACTGCAAGTCTATGTGTCCAGTCATCATTGCCTGATCAAAAAGTATGTTTCAAGCTGTCAAAGACTCCCCAAGTAGCACGGCATCTTGTCGTGGTCTGAAAACACACAAATGGAGCATATTTACCAACAAGCTTTCATCTATTGTCCATTTAGACAAAGCGTATAAGAATCTTTCATAGATTTCCATTGAAGCAGAGTCTCAATGGTCTGTACTTATCCTGGTATTAAAGGGAAAATGTTGTTGAAAGCAACTTCTGTGAAATGATGAACTCTGTGCTTCAGTTAGTAAGAGAGACTACACTTTAAATCACAAATAAAAAGAATTTTCATTGACTAATTCTTTTAGCAATTTTGTGGGGGAAACCAGGCTTCCCGTTTAATCTTAAAGCACAAGCAATTGCTCTATTTGCCATTTGCACAAGTACGTTGGAATAGCTTCTTGTTGCCTACCCCACCTTGCTGTCCCTAAGCACACAGACAGGTGACAGCAAGCTTGGGGGTCACAGCACAGGGCCAGCCAGCACACGGCACCTCTGGTTAAGGGCCCTGCTCAAGGGCCCACAGACGTGACTATTCTGCCAGGGCTCGAACGGGCGATCTTCCGATCACGGGTACAGAGGCTTTGCCCGCTGAGCCACTCGCTGGTCGTGAGCTTTCAGCCTCGCTGCTTTCCTCCCGCCAGGGTGACCACACGTGGACGACCATGCTGGGCCAGAGCGCCAGGCTGCGGTCGGTGCCCATCCAGAGCCTGTCGGAGCTGGAGCGAGCTCGCCTGCAGGAGGTGGCCCTCTACCATCTGGAGGAACGCAACCTGCACTTCAGCATCAGCATCCCCCAAGGTGTGAATTTGTCGTGGCCAAAAGCAATAGCACAATAGCAATATAGTTGTAGTATTCAGGGCTTTAGATAGCGGGCGTACCAGCATATTTAGGCCCGGCAAAATTTGTCTAGATGCCAGCTTTTCGGTGCTATACAGACATTTACTTACGCCCACAGTTTGAGCTGAGGTTCTGTTAGTTGGATCTATCTGCTAAGAGAGAGAGCAGAGGATGTGGATCCTGGGTCTCTTGTGGAAAGGAGTTCTTTATTGGGAGTCAGGCTGGAATTAGGTCTCAGAGCATGGTAAGGAACACTTACTGTCCCACGCTGAAGTCAAGCCTTGAGTGACTCCCATTAGTCAACTTCCTGGACCAAATGATTTTTAAAGCCCTACTGGCCAAATATACCATTGATGTTTTGATTTCTTTGTTTTCAGTGTGGAGGAATTCAGAGTGGGTGTCTTCAGATTTGGTCCTGCAGAACTTATCTGATCTTATCTTGGTCCCGGAGAGCTCTGATCTGTTCTTGGTCCTGGAGAGATTGGTCTTATCCCCTGTATTAACTGTTCTTTGTGGGTTACATTCCCATCTTATTGAGGGCGGTGTGTGGGTCAGTAGGTTACAACGCTGTGCCTCTGATTGCACGGTCACCGGCTCAGATCTCAGAGTCGGCAGAGTGATGTCACCGTTGGGCCCTTGAGCAAGGCCCCTAACCCCCAATTGCTCCAGAGACTATCTGACCCTATTTTCTGTTGTATATCACTTTAGGAACACTTGTTAACAGGTAGCTGAATGCTCCACTTGAAGGTGATACAGATCGTTTGTGTATGTCGACTTTATGTCCAGAAGCTGTGTCTCCTTTGTTCAGTGTGTCTCCATGCAGAAAACTCCTGTAAGAGCTGCTGTCTCTGAGGAGCATGGTCATGTCTGTTTCAGTCCGTCTTGTATTCTAGCTTTCCCTCCATTGCCCGGAAAATCTGTCCAATCAGCATTCAGTATTTCTCCATGTGGGGTTAGGGGAGTGGAGACTGCTGTCATTTTCTGGTGCCGTGGGAATTTGACATGGCCACAGTCTTTGCTGCATGGGGATGGCCAGCGTGGCGCTGCATCAAGCCCCCACAGGGCTTTTATCTCCTAAGCCCCTTCTAAACTTTGCCTGTGCTCTGGAAGCCTAAATCCCAAGGAAGGATTTGTAGATTCACAGCCCCATGGAGTTGCCGCCAAGATCGTATAATTGACGTATAATTCTAAGTCCCATAAGTAGTCAGAGGTCGTGTGTAAAAGGATGAGTTCTAGCGGGTCAGATGCAAGGTTTAATGTGCAGTTTTGCACAACAGTTATGTGTTTATTTCACAGGCTTGGGGGGTGGGAACAATGATCTCCCCAAAGGAGACTCAGAAAATTGAATTATTTTTTCAGCAAGCTCTGTGAATGGCACAGACTGTTTCTGCCAGCTGGTGTGTTTTTTTTGGGTCACACTTTAGTCAAAAGTCAGTTTTAGCAGTGCCCAGGGCAACTTCCATAACTGTCTGCTGTGGTCCCCAGAAAGGCAGGCGTCTGAGAATCAGGAAAAAGACATTCCTGGATTTTGAATGTTTTGTGGAAAGGAGAATTATACTCCCACATGTCTGTCGGTAAGCTGTTGGTTAATTGATATATTTTTGAGGTGCAAGCACGTAGGTTTCTGCATATTTTTACTGATTCAGTTCTGGATAAAGGCTCACGGATGCAGCGACACCAACATCTGCAGTCCATTAACGACTTGGGGCTCCTCTGTGTAAATTGGCCTGGGTTTCATATTTCTGTACTAGTTCTCCCCAAAGGGCTTATAAGATATCTCCACTTTACAAAGTAGGCTGTTTTCCTGCCTGGAATCGCGAAAATGGCTGCTGATTGGCAGAATAATGAATCCGAGAAAAAGGTTGCTGGTTTGAAGTAAAAATGTGCAGTGCGTCCTTAATACCTCATCCTCTCTGCCCCCTGCAGTCACCCGCAAAAGGAGGAAGTCTCTGAGGAGGAAATTTGACTCATTTTCCAAGGAAAAGAAAGAACGGGGTAAGCACCACTTTACTGTTCCTGTTTTATTGTTGGAAGCATTCAGGGACGGGGTCACTCTCAGCGAAACCGACGCTGTATAATACTCGCAGAATGCAAGCTTCCTGGAGGCCATGCCCTTGTTGTAGTCATGTAGTTGAACCAAAACTATTTTTGTTTAAACTCAGGGTCAACAGGTGTGCAGTTGTTCATCACAAGTGCAAGAACATGTTCTAACCATGCGTTTGTAAGTAGGGATTATTTATACTGTGGATCAGAGCAGGCTGAGACGACATTCTAATTCTTTGTAAGCGGTATAATTTAGGGTGGGAGGGAGATGGGGGGGCTGCAGATCCTAAAGCCAACCAAAACTGTGAGTTTTATGACTGACCCAGCCAAGGAGAGCTTTGATGGTGGGTTGACCTCACAGCCTTGCAGATGGGTAGGAGATCTGATGTTTCTAATCAGCGTGCTAGGCATGCCTCTGACCGATCGCATTCCTTTCTGCTAGAGCTGTGCTTCTTGTCGCTCGTCGGGGTTTTACCTCCTGAGCTGCGGGATCACACAGAGAGCATGCTTTAATTAAAGCGACACAGGGTTGCGTCATGAACGGTCGTTTGCCTCCTCCTGTAAGAGGATTAGAGATTGCCGCCTTTCGCAGCAGCTCCTCCCGAGAGGCTGTGCCCAGCCAGACGCCGGCCCACGCTGCATGTCTAGCTTGGTGCCCTGGGGTAAGGAACCGAAACCATGCATTTTTTTTGACGATCTGAGGCACAGTGCATCACAGATCTCACTGCAGCCCCTTCCATCGAGGAAGAGGGGGGTGGTGAATCTTCAGTCTCGCAGACTTGTGGTTACTCTTTGTATAGTCTACATTAGTGGTACTCAGTTGGTGGACAGACCACACACTCAGTCTGGGGACCCTCCGTATGGTCGGTGATGTCTACCAAAGGACCGTCCCAGAATTTTTTTTTTTTAGGTGGACCTTGGCTTTGTGTCGCTGATGTAATTTGGACACATGCCCCCCTCAGAGTTTGGTTTGGCATTAAGGACCTTCTGATTGGGTCCCCCCCCCCCCCCCCCAGAGACGGCCCCCAAGGCGTTCGGCATCCCCCTGTCCCAGGCGATCGCCAATGACCGTGAGCACAAGCAGCGGCAGGACGCCTTGCGGGAGAGCAGGCGTGACTGCCTGGACCTGGAGGCCAGCGTGCTGCACTTTCGGGCCGAGAAGCAACAGCAGCATGAGGGCAGGAAGCCCTGTGGCCCCCACTCCGTCCTGGAGCTCAATAGCAAGCCTCTGTCCCACACCCTCCTGGACAACGCCCCCAGGGTCCACCGCAGGGTAAGCCGCCTGCTCTGGCATTGAAAGCACCTTATCATTTGGGCTTTTCAATAGTGTGTGTGTGTGTGTGTGTGTGGGTGGGAGGGGGTCAGGACAAGTATATTAATCCCATGGGGGCCCTTTCAAAAAAAGGTTGAATATTCCAATATCAGGTCAACTTGCTGTGGGATGTGAACATGAGAAAGACCTTTTATTTTGTTCTGCAGATAAGGATGTTTCATGCTATATTTCCAATCTTCTGTTTTCTGAGAGTTTCTGTCTGTGATCTGCCGCTGTCTTTTTTCGCCTATTATAAATATTTCCTTCAAAATTCCAGATTCTGGGCCAAAATCAAAATAACCCTAATATAAATACCAGGGAATATAAACAAGGAAGTTTACATTAGCGCATTGCGTCCCGTACAATGTTAAGCTTGTCTTTTAGCTGTTACACACTCATGGTTATTTAGTTGTTGTTTAAATTTTTGGAGAGAAAATGCAAGCAGAACCTGAAATGGAAAACAAGTTCTGTATATATCTCACTGAGTGAAGATTAGATGACCGCCATATTCCTGCAACACCTCGACCGCCGGCTCCTGATCGCAGATGCTGATCTGAGCCCATGTTCCTTCCCCAGGGGGGTTTGTCAGTGGACTGCCTTTCTGACCTGGTAGAGAGTCAGTCACGGCTACTGGAAGCTCTTCAGCTCTCCCACCCCAACGAGCTGGACATTCGGAAGGCAGCCGGGCGCAACCAGGCAAAGCTCAGCCTTAACCCCATCTTCCGGCAGGTTCCGCGCGTGGTAGAGCGCTGCTGCCACCACATCCAGATCTACGGTGAGGCTGCAGTACACGCCTGTGTGTGTGTGTGTGCGTGTGCGTGTGCGTGTGCCTGTTAGTCCCCACTGACAACCCCTCTCCTTTGTGCAGGACTCAACACAGTGGGGATTTTTCGTGTGGGGAGCTCAAAGAAGAGAGTAAGGCAGGTGAGTGTCGCCGCCCTGCAGGATCCTGTGGGGCTGTGCAGGCCGACCCAGTGTACATGCTGATGTTCTGTAGAATGCGTTTCCTGCGTGGTGTCTAACGCATGCACCTTCCCATTCGGGTGTGTGCATGCGAGCATCGTGTTCAGCCTCCTGTTCACCGCATGTGTGCGTGTCTCAGCTAAGGGACGACTTCGACATGGGAGCAGACGTCATCTTGGACGACGAGCACAGCGTGCACGACGTAGCGGCCCTCTTGAAAGAGTTCCTGAGGGACATGCCCGATCCCCTGCTGCCCCGGGAACTCTACTCCGCCTTTCTGCACACCACCAGTGAGAGCTCTGCGCCGATATCACTGTTATCATGTCCGTTTGTCACAGCATAACGGCCTTACTGCTGGTTACCCGCAATATGTCATGTGACTGTTACCATATATGGTGATGGGGTGGTGTTGGCGCACTGTCAGTCATCACTTGGTGTAACCAATGGAAACCAAGACACCAATAAGAAATAGATTAAGCCAGCTGGTGAATGAATCCGTATCACAATTCCTTCAACGTTAATTTTAATGTATTTCCCTTCCAAAGCACTTTGCAAAGATTAGCAACAGCTATAGAAATCTAGGTAAACCAAACTGAACACAACATCATAAGCAGACAAAACTTGGATAACACTGAAAAAAATTGAGTCAGTGTGGGGTGAAAAACATAGAGAGGAAACAAAAGACTATTATGTTAGTTGAGTATGAGAAAATTAACATTTAAGGTCAAAGGTCGAGCAACTGACACCCCCCCCATTCTAATTTTTGTAAGAAATAACTGAAAGACTGTAGGCTTTTGTTCAGTCCTTAAACTGGTGGTAGGTCACTCAGCCTGGGGCACAGAGGTGTGACATGCAAGAGACACCGATATTTGCGATAGACTGTTGTCAGTCTCTCTTTTAAAGGGAGTGGCCTTACATCATTTCGAATCTCTAAGGCATGTTGGGTAAAGAGTTCACATTAGGGTTATGTGAGGGTTAGGTTTGAGTTTTTCTGGCAAAGGTTAAATAAAAGCCCCAGATTTGAGATTGAGATCGTTTCTTCCAAGGTGTCATTAATGGTGGAATTATTTGCCGCTTCTCATCATCAAAAAAATCCAAATTAATTTGATGCATTTATATGATATTACATTTGAGTCATTTGATTTAATGAATACTGAAAACACTTAAGGACAGGTTACAGAGACCAGCACGAGTTAGGAGCATAATTGTCTTTCCTCTGCCAGAAACCTGTGACTGTGAACAGGGCCATATGGCTAACGGCGTTAGCATGCTGCGCGCGGCCTCTGTCTGACCTGTGTGTGTAATCATGTGACCCCTGGGCTGGCCTGTGCTTCAGCTCTGCGGGAGCCAGAGCAGCTCCCCTACCTGCAGCTGCTGCTCTACCTGCTGCCACCTTGCAACTGCGACACGCTGTTGCAGCTCCTCTGCCTGCTGCACGTCGTCCAGGCGCATGCCGAGGACAAGTGCGGCCCCGCCGGCCAGGAGGTGAGCGCTCTGACTCTCCGAGACCTATTATTTCTTGATTATTATGGCAACCAATCAGATTCTTCTGTTTACGACACTGAAACATGCAAGTTGGTAAAATGTCAAGCTGTAAGGAAGTTATATTCCAGAAACAACTCTGGTTAAATACCTTCTTCAGGGGTAAGAATGCAGTCTCTTGTCTAGAATGTTCTTTTGGCCTAGTAACCAAATGCAAAGTTTTACACTCACATTTTAAGTGATCTCATTAAACAGAGCCACACGTGGTGATGCCAAGCCTCACTAAGCTTATGTCACTATACCCACAATGCTTTGCTGTTCGTCATTGCTGCTGGATCAGTTCTGCTATGCTGTCTTGCGCTGCACTTGCCAGCCTGCCTCATAGCTGTGTGTCCTCTTCCTGGCAGGTCCCAGGGAACAAGATGACTGCAGCCAACCTGGCGGTGATCTTCGGGCCCAACCTGCTGCAGCGTGAGTGGGGATCCGAGCGTGACAGCAGCCAGCAGACGCTGGGTATCGAGGACAGTGCAGCCATCATTTCCATCACACTGAAGCTCATCAAGAACCACAAACGTCTTTTCACGGTGAGTGGGGGCATGAGGGCACAGAATTGTACACACACACACACACACACACACACACACACACACACACAGTACCAGTCAAAAGTCTGGACACACTTACCCATTGAAAGGTTTATTTGTACAATTCTCTATTTTAGAATAATTATAAAGACATCAAGACTGTAAAATAACATATATGGAGATATGCATTGACTAAAAAAATCATTAAACAAAAATAATTATTTGTTGAGGAGGGGCAGCTCTGAGGATTGGGACTCAGAAGGTTGCTGGTTCAGATCCCTGAATCAACAGAGTGATCCCACCATTGGACCTTTGAACAAGGCCCTTAACCCCAATTGCTCCAGGGACAGGCTGATCCTACTGTCTCCTCCACGCCAGTTTCATCACGTGGCCTCCTGGGATGCTTTTCCAGCTGTCCTGAAGGAGTTCCCACATATATGCTGAGCACTTGGTCACTTCCCCTTCACTCTCTGGTCAAACTCCAAAACCATTTCTGCTCTCTTTAGGTCAGTTGTCACCCTATCCCACTCCTTTGCAGGTGGCTTGGTGTGTCCAAACTTTTGACAGGTACTGTACTTCTCACCACAGGTATCTGCAGAATTCCAGCAGGAGGTGCTAATGAGTCTCATTCAGACTGATCCTGACGTCATCGATTACTTGCTACGCAGGAAACTCAGGTGGGCTGTGTCGTCACAGAGTGGATAGCCAGCCGATGTAAATAGCCAGCAGAAAGCTATCGCTGGCTTAGCACCGAGCTATCATCCATAGCTGACGCTGTCTACCAGCTGCTTATCCCGTACAGCAGTATTGGGGAACCTGATCCATGGAGGGCCGGTGTGGGTGTGGGTTTTTGGGATGACCTCACAATCAGCCAGTAATAAAGCAGTGGTTCTCAACTCCAGTCCTGGGGACCCATTGTTATTGGCTGATTGACAGGCCAGTCCAAAAACCTGTACCCACACTGGGCCTCCATTGATCAGGTTCCCCACCCCTGCTGTACTGGGTTGTGGGGGTGGCTTGGATCCTCCCCCAGAAAGTGCAGGGCAGAAAGGAGGGTATACCTTGGACCAAGTTTTATTTTAGATTTGTTACTTTTTAAATCTACAAATTAATCTCTACAAATTAGAAAAATTCTAGATCCTGTATCGAAGAGGCATGATTGTCTTTGAAGCTCTCCCTGTTTGTGATAGCATGGCGCTTGTTCCCCAGCAGCAGTCAACTGACCACTGACACGGACGTGGAGTCCGACTCCAGAGAACAGGAGCCTAAGTCATCGCTGGAGGCAGCGGTGCCCTCCGGCGGAGGCCTCTTTCCGCTGGAGACTTCTCCTCTCTTCCCAGAGCTGCAGGGAGACGGTAGTCTGAGCAGTGAGGTGTTCTTCAACGTGCTCTGCCTGGGCCCAAGCAGGAAGCGTAAGTAGTGGGAGGTGGACGGAGGTGGAGGATGGTGACTCCTGATAGGTTACAGGGAAGCCAGAAAATACATGGTTGCCAGGGGGAGTTATCATGTTGTCAGCCAGTGACTGGTTTGGTTACTTTAAATTGAACTGATTTAGATTTAACTGAACAGGATATAGTAATCCCATCCACTGCATGTTTAAAGCCGTGTCTTTCTCTGATCGCTGAGACCTAATGCAAACTTCTGTCTGGTCTTTCCTCCTAGAGTCCTCAGAGGATAGTGCAATGAAGACCATTGGCCAGATGAGGCAGTTCCATTCCCATCATGACCTGCTGAGCTTGGGCGAGACGCCCAATCCAGTCACGGAAGAGGCATGCTGGGAAGGAACCAGCCATGCCAGCTTCAAGCAGGACAATTCCAGGGACAGTGTGTGGGTGAGGCAGGATGCAGCCACCCAGGGAGCGATCACTCAGCCTCTTAACTTTTGGGACTACTTCACTGGAAAGGTTACCGGCTCGGAGACCATCGTATGACCCTACCGGTGGTATGATTGGCTGTCTGAACATGGTTCACCTGCCCAGTGTACACACACACACACACCAGCATCATCATACATGCAGATCCTAAACCTAGACTGTAATATGAAGACATACATGCACATGCATGTGTACATATGTAGACACACAGTAAGAGACGCCTGACATCCCATCGGCCATTAACCAAATGAATGCTCTGTTACAAGACTGCTGCCCCCTGCTGGATGATTATGTCAGTTGCGGGCAGTAAAATGGTCACTGCACTGATAAAGGATACATTTGGCATGAGTGTTGGTAGCTTGTCCAAATACTGGGTGTGTTTTGTTGTTGTTCTGCTTGCCCCCCCCCCATACATGCTGAGTACAGACACTCACCTCTTACTTCAGAAAAAGCTATATGATTTCTTTCGAACTTACAGGGAGCTACCGGAATCCAAGCCAGTGATGCGTCACCTCGAACCCTTAAAGGGACACACACCTTCTGAATTATGATGCCTGGGTCTTATGTAAATTATACTGTAAACATGTATATTTCAGCATTTATGTTAAATAAATGTCCTTTTCAGTGTTTTAACTGGTGATTGATGAATATTCCCTCTGGCTGAATTATGCTATGCAGTAACAAGACAATGACGTGTTTTAACGGGGCATGCGTCCGGCCTAGTGAAAATGAAATGCAGTAAATAAACCTATACGGCACTTTAGCCCGCCCAAAGTCTTGGCATTTGGACTTCTTCCTCAACCTCTGCAGTAACACATCTGTCACTGATAGCCTGTAACCGAATCCGTGGCTTTCTGGTCTTCCACCCTGAATCCAGACCTTGCTGCCGTCATTGAAGCAATTCAGTTCAGCTGGGCTTTTATGAAATGACAACAGTACTGCGAGTGCTAGAGAAATTACCTTCTCATTCTTACCGCTGGTCTTGGCCAACATTATAATATTTGTTCAACTCGTGTTGTTTTTCAGCAATGTTTAACTTGTCCTCAGGAGGGAGCCATTTCCCCATAAAGTTCACCTAAGGGAGCCATAACAAGTTGTCTCTGAACAGTCTTAATGCTGCAAAGGAGAATTACAGACAGATGTCAGCCATCTCCTAGCTCTGTATGACAAGTACTCACTCAATGAAATGGTGAACTCTGAAGAAAGAGGTGGAGAGTCTGTAGAAACGGTTACTTAATCAGCCCCATTTCACTGTCAATAATTAACTTGGAGAGAGAGCTGATGTGTATTTTTATTCTGAGGGGGGAAGCATTTTAGCACCTTCTGTGCATGCGAGTTCCTCAGGGCTGTTTATCAAAGTGAAATATACCTTTTCGAGTACTTAGAATTTATTTTTAAAATCTCTGCTTTGGGTCTCTAATGGCATTTTGCTCTACAGCACTATGTGGTCAGAATGCAGGTCGTTCATCAATGCCACGGCTGGAAAAGGCTGCGTAGATCCCAACAGGGAAGAGGGCCGAGTCGGCCGCCACCGTCTGTCTGTGATAATAAAATATGCTGCCAGGGAGTGCGGCTGCCCCAGGTGACGGCCTCTCGTAAACAAGCAACCTTCCTTGCAAAAAAAAAATAGCTGACACTGAGGTCCCCACGTTACCCATTAACATCTGGGTATCTGACATGCTTCACGTCAGCCGGCCCCCTCCCCCTCCCCTGCTTCAAAAACGGAAGCCAAGGGAGCCAGCTGGGCAATAGCAGGAATCTAATAACAGACACACTTGGGAGGGGAACTTGGATTAAGCATTACGGACCTGTGAGGCGCTATACCCATTTCCTGCCACCGGGTGGCAGCTACGCCTGGCCCGCTTTCATGAGCCTGCAGGAGAAGGTGTGAGGTTTCGATCACGCTGGGTAACGACGGGCTTAAGGTGGAGGGTCATGAAGGACTGTCTGACGTCACAAAACATTACCTGGGTTAACCTCCCTGTTTAGGTGTTTTGTGTTTTAAGACCGCGATGTACCACAGAAAGACGCACACTGGTGGGTAGAAACTACAGTGTTTATTGGAGATGCTCTGGGTGCGCCTGTGCCCTTTAGCCCTGGCAAGGGAAACCCCGCGTATCGCCCACGTATTCTTCACCCCCACCCCCCCCCCCCGATGAAAAGCAAACTGCTAAGAATGTGGTATGTCTCACGGGTCGGGCGCCGACCCGGTCCACTCCAGAGGTTATTTTTAATGAACGCAGGGCGACCGCTTGGTTGCACCGGCACGATCCACTTCTGAATCCACTTGAGAGGGAGGGACTCGGCGGCTTTTGCGGACCGGATGCGGCCTTAAGCTGCACACAGCAACGGCGGACACGGGGTCTAATATTCACACACACGCACTCACTGACCGATTCACTGACACCTCACTGCAAAGGAGGAAGTTAATAATTAAATAGGAAAGCAAAGCATTACAAAGGACAACCTAAGAGTCACCATGTACGCAGTAGGTGCATGTAAATGTTATTCATTTTTAAGATATTAGACAGGGCTAGCATAACTTATTACAAATTCAGGAAAACAAACCTTACAAACAGCAGCAGCAGCATTCCATGAACTCAGGAAATACAACTCGGACAAACCTGGCTTGTGTATGTATGTGTGTCAGAATAAAGCAGAGCACCCCCTGGTGGCGGTGCATAGAAATCCAGGCGGTGGGAGCGGTAGGCGAAGAAAGCGGAACAGTCACCGCTGACCCGGACTGTTTCACATTCATGAAGCCCTGGAGCTTCTTCCAGATCTGCAAGCTTTCCCAATCCCCGCTGCACCCCTCCACCTCACCCCACCCACAGCAACACCACAAACCGCATGACTCCCAACCAAGAGTGCCGCTGCGAGTTTGGGGAGTCCGCAGCCACAGCAAAATGGGGGCACAAGACACATGGGACAGGGAGGCCCGGTAAGGCGGCACCCAGTGTGGCTGTCGCCACCCAGGCAGGGACAATATCAAGAGAGCATTAGACACCCCTTAGATGCCTTGGTTACCTTAGTAACAACAGACAAAAGCAGACATATGTGTGTAAGTATGCAAGCATGCATATCTGAATGCGTGCGCATATACATATGCACATACGAATGCCAGCATGTACATGGACGTCGTTCTCCTTAAATATAACCATATTACCGCAGATAACTCATAAAAGGTTTGCATCTCCATGGCCGCTAAGAGGTCAAGCTACCGCCGGGTTGCACCATTGCCCACAATAAGCATGGCTGTCCATTGAACCCCCCCCCCCCCCTATTTCCAACATGGCTACACAAGGCAGCTCTTTCCACATTCCCCCCCTCCCCCCAAGATGAACCGAGGCAACAATTAAGGAAAGCCACTGCTCCATGTTGGGTCGGCCATCGTTTGCTTCTGCCTGAGGGTCCGCCGTTCGCTCCAGTGTGGTGTGCCACAAAAAAAAGAAAAAAAAACAAGAAAAAGCCTTAATGGAAGGGGTCTGTGCGACTCGAACGCCGCCCCGCCCGTGTGACAGTCCCCTCGGACATTCCCAGCGGCTCAGTCTCTGGACTGGTAGAAAAGAATGTATCCCGATTCCGAATTCTTGGAGATGTCTGATGTCAGGCCATAGAACTCTTCAATTGCCTGGGCGTCGATTTTCTACAAAGGGAAATGAAGCAGGATTAGTTCTTTGCATTACTCATCAGGAATACACTGGGCCAAAATGGGTCTTGCTTGTCCTTCAGTTCACATTGTAGGCAAATCTGTTTGGCACCTAAGCTACACCTACTATTTCAGCTTCAAGAACCAGCAAGCAGCATGTCAGAGTAATGTACAGGCTCATGGATGTGTTTGGTCTTCTACAGAATACCGCCAAGTTCTCCCAGGGCAGAGATATGAACCCAAAAGCCAGACTCTACAGATAAGGGTACGAGTTCTATAGCCAAGTAATGAGAGGCTATATTATAGCCAGGCTCGCCAAGGGGGAAGAGCAAGATCCAGAACACAGGTATGAAATGGAGAGGCATGAGTTTTGGACAATCGGGATCTACAAGGACATCTGTCTAGATAAACAGAGCCCAGGCACATGCTTGCAGCAGCAGAACAGCAGCTTAAAGTAGGTCCACTACCGGTGAGACAAGTTCCTCCAGGACTCACCTCCACGATGTCGTCATCGAACAGCAGCCAGAAGCCGTGACTCTTCACAATGGTGATGTAGTGCCCTCGATTCGGCCCACTGCGAAGGGAGAAGATACCATGTTTTTTTCCCCCCACCATTTTTTGTGCTTTCCTACGGAGATGACCGGATTCACAGACACCTGGAGGGGAGGGGGTCCAAACCCACCTGCCACAGTGCACCACCACGGCTACCAGGTCGTACATGCGGTCTGGGTTGGTGGCGTCGCCGGAGGTGTTGAAGAGACGGAGCTCCAGCGGGAAGACCACGCGGTAGGACAGCTTGGTGTAGCGGTGCAGCTGTTCCATGTATTTGAAGCGCTTCAGGTGCAAGGCCAAGATCATGGGCAGCTTCTTCACCCTCATCCTACACACACACAAACACACACACACACTTAGTACGCATAGCAAACAGAGACAGGCTCACGGCTAGTTTGTGAAGCTTAACTACACATGGTGTGTAGTCAGTAGGTGATGGATCCGTTTAACCTCAGTTGCTCTGACCCTCATTCGTACATCACTTTGGGCAAAAGCATCTGATAAATACATTGGTCACATACTTTTACACTTAAACTTTAACATGCAAACTGATTCTTTTATTCTAAAGAATTTCCTCTCATTAAAACCTATTTATACAGCTGAGTGTTTCCCATATAAGGTTTGTACCTTGACCACAGGACACTACAGTAACGGTTAACTTTGAGCGGATAACCTTCCGGTCCGTCAGCATGCCCTTAACCACTAGCCCCCCCTTGACCCTTATGGCTGGCCGTATGCATCAGTCTAACAGAATAAGCGGTAAGGTTCAGGGCCGCCGGCACCGAAGCTCGGGAATCCCGCAGCTCTGTGTTCATACATATAGGCGCTCCGGAATCCCACCTGTGACCTGTTTCTATGGAAACAATCAGAGTGGGCCGCACGCACCTGCGGAGGTTGGCGGGCTTTGCAGTTCTGGTCTATATCTATCACCCTTCTCCTTCCTTCACCATCAGCAGCACACCCAGCAGCACGAGAGCCCCCCCAGCAATTGAGCCTGCCACTTTTCATGTCACAAGTCGCATTCAGCCTCTCACCTCTTCTGCGCCTCCTGCTTGCTGCGACACTGCTCACAGTAGTACTTGTACTCGCTGCACAGCGTCTCTGTGTCGCTGAAGCCCCTGCAGGTGGTACACGCAAGTGAAGTGGTCACAGTCAGGTCCTCCTAGGCCATAGCAGTGGTAGATGTTAGCGCACTGGGCCTACCTGAGGCAGTGTGTGATGGACGTGTTCTGCTCCACATCAACTGACAGGTCCAGGAAATCCTCATCCTTGCTGCTGACCTGCAGGTGGTATTCATACTCAATACCCATTGGCTGAAATTCTATCCTATCATCCACCTTCCCCCATTACTCCCACAACCTTCAGCCTCCTGCCCCCGTCTGCCCATGACCTCACCGCCTCACAGTTGAGACAACGCGTCTCATTGGTCAGCGTGCCCTGAAAGATCTCGTGGACCCAGGTCTGCTGCGGCGCCTTATGGACCTCCTCCCCTTCTGTAGCGGTGGGCCCTGCCGGCCCGCCGCCATTCTGCACTAGCCGGCCATTCTGCTGCCGCTCCTGGCCCCGCTCTTCCTGCAGCAGGTCAGCGATGGTGTTCAGTAGATAGTTAAGGAATTCATGGGCGTCCTGCTGCATGTAGTTGTCGAAAAGCTCTGTGCAAGAAGACACCAGAGGAGGGAGTGTGGTGTAAGATCTCTGAATGCACAAGATGGGAAGTGAGCTGCCTCGATTCCCCATCATACAAAGGGAGCTGCCTCTATCCCCCGTCAGGCAAAGGGAGCTGCCTCTATCCCCCGTCACGCAAAGGGAGATGCCTCTATCCCCCGTCACGCAAAGGGAGATGCCTCTATCCCCCGTCAGGCAAAGGGAGCTGCCTCTATCCCCCGTCAGGCAAAGGGAGCTGCCTCTATCCCCCGTCAGGCAAAGGGAGCTGCCTCTATCCCCCGTCAGGCAAAGGGAGCTGCCTCTATCCCCCGTCAGGCAAAGGGAGCTGCCTCTATCCCCCGTCAGGCAAAGGGAGCTGCCTCTATCCCCCGTCAGGCAAAGGGAGCTGCCTCTATCCCCCGTCAGGCAAAGGGAGCTGCCTCTATCCCCCGTCACGCAAAGGGAGCTGCCTCTATCCCTGTCACGCAAAGGGAGCTGCCATTATCTCCCATCAAAACTATAGATATTAGGATTGTATCGCAATAGAATATGCGAGCATCACATCAGAGCCTCCCCCTCACCGTTCTCCTTCCTCAGCCTGGAGATGAACTTCTTGGGTGGGATCACGCCCACCTTCTTCTTCTGAGTAGCAATGCTGTTGAACAGGTCAGCCAGGCAAGTGAGCAGGCTCTCCTTCCGCCGGGGCTGGGCCTTGTAGGCCAGCACCTTCTCCCGGAACGGCCGGCAGAAATACAAGGCCTGCAGCACTGAATTGCAGTAACATGTGTTCCCAAACTGGACCAGGTGGAGGACAGATGGTGAGGTGAAGGTAAAAAAATTAAAAAATAGCAAAAAAACATCACTTATATTTGGAACTCTTTAGAAACAAGCAACAATGTACACAAGTCACTGTACACAAAGCAAACAAAACTAATCTTGAGGTATGAATAAAACATTTAGAGGCATTACATCACTCCTCCCCCCCCCAAAGAGTCACCCCTACACTCTGTCTCCAGCTTGATTTAACGATGGACCTGATAACTGCCTATGTCTGCAAAGTTGCTGTTTCTATAGGGAATGACACAATGTGATCACATGACTGCGCTTGATTAAATGTGTCATACTCCTAGCATCTCACTTAATAATAAACCTCCTCATAATAGCTGCATTTTCCCACGCTGCTGCCTGCACTCCTGCATACAGCAGTATGGACAGAATGAGCAGAAAGGCAAGTGTGAATGGATGCAAAGGAGTGGGGAAACACTTACGTTGACCAGCCCAAAGTAGTGTTCATTCACAGGAAACTGTTCCGGTCCAATCTCTTTCTCCAGAGCAGAGGCATTGGCGCCCTGGAAGACGGAGCGCAGTCGTAGCTGTAAACACACCTGCATTGCCCACACGCTCGGAAACACAAACTGAGTCCCGATGACGAGATGCTGTTTAAGAGCGCTTTGGGCACGGATGAAGGCATGCTGCCTGATCTCATCTCCAAGCCAAGCCTCCTTCTACATCCTCAGGACCTGCAATTCGGTCAGCAAAAACCAGCGGCTCCAGAAAAATGCACGGCTATTGGTTTCTGAATGAGCTTTTGGTCTCTGCGTGAAACCGACACTGAGCATTTCATAGAAAGAGCTACAGTCAAGCTCCGTTATTACAGAGACATTATGTGCTCTGCTTAAATTTCGGGGGTTTGCAAGTGCTCTTTATCCGAACATAACCTGTGTTTGTTATCACACATCCGTCCATTATGAGTCATTTTTTTATTCAGCTGGGGCTGTGGTGATCTGGAGCTGGCTCCGGGAAACACAGCGTGGGACACAGGGTAAGCCCACAGCAGGACAGCAGTCCACCATAGGGCACCCGGTCGTAATAAGAACGACTCAGAGCCACAGAATTGCCATAATAATATGTCATTTGATTGCAGGGGGAAGCCAGACTGACTGGGGGGTGAACAAATCTAAACACCAGAGAACCTCGGTACTGAGGCGGGTTTCAAGATGCCAGCTGAATCAGCATATCGCACGTTACTGTAACATTTTCACCATTAATTACTTGGATACTGTGGTGACTCAGTGGGCAGCACTACAGCCTCAGGCTGCCGGTCACTTGCTCAGTGTGTATGGATGTTCTCCCTGTTTTTGCTTTCCTCCCACAAGTTTAAGTGGATTAGCGTCCCTAAACTGCTCGTAGTGTGTGGTTGTGTGCCCAGCAACAGACCGACATCACAAACAGGGCACCCCTTGCATGTGCTCACGGTGACGCTCTACTGGATAAACAATGTAAAAATATATGAATGGAAGTCCAGCAATTTGCTCGAGGTCGTCAACAAAATTATTCGGGGGGGGGGGGATTAGACCCATCTTTCCTAATGACCACGCCACCTGCTGTCAGGTGTCAGTTGGCTTTGTCCTTTTTTGCTACCAGTAATACTGAAAAAGTGGTTGATGAGGCCAACCACAAATTTGATGACTCAGATGGCTTTTAAACTATGACATTACAAATTGCCCAGCAGGTACTCCCATGAACAAACCGGTTTAGTTGTCATGTTGATAGGGGTGACCGGGGTCACTCTCTGACGCCCTCTAGGGTTCATTTCAATCAGCGGCTAACAAGCAGCCGGGACGTGCCAAACATCCAGGCACGTGATTACCATGTTTTCAATGCATTTTTACGCTTTAAATCACGCTGACGCATTCGAATATCCTTCCCTTCAATAACAAATACAACATTAATAACAGACAATGCAAATACGCGTTTGTATGTCCTGCTTTTTAATCACAACATAACCAATCCGACCGATGCTGTATATAAAATACAAGTAACAGCAGTTTTAAGGGCATGCTATTAAAGAGAAGTGCGTATTGCAACCATTTGTCAAACTGAACGGGGGCTGTATTAATTCTGCTAACCCCCGTCCACAATAATCTCGCAGTTACACCGGCTGTGTGCTTACACTTATTTACCGCGCAATCGTCGTGGCCGGAATAATGCACAACACTTCCAGAGCGACTGCCATGAATCCTGGAAGTCACCTAACCGCGGCTAAAGCTAGCAGGGCGACGCGGCGACGGCCACCGGCGCTGCCGTAAATCCCGAGTCAGACTCCATTACTGCGTTACCTGCACACGTCCAGGTTGGGACGTAAATAATGCCTGCGTGTCAGATACGATCGCGTCGCCCACTAAAAGTAACCCTTGATCAACTGCTGTTAGCCCAGCCAGCTAAAAACAGTGCTAATAACACAGCAGTGGCTAAAAGATGACCCCCCCCCCCTGCCTCACGCACACGTCTACCGGATCTGATTAGATTACTGCTGGCAAATGTAGCAACCACGAAAGACCCAGAAAAACCTGTACAGATATAATTGCAGCCAGCGGCGAACTTAAAATCGTAGGGCTGCCTAAATGGAGATCACCAAAACAGCAGCTGCAATACGAGAGCCAGGCATGGAGGCGAGCTGTTTAGAGCAGATGATAGGACGGCACCGAGTAACCGGAGGAGGATCCGCCGAAGCTAGTCAGACGAGGAAACATGTCCACCTACCATCGTACAAATCGAGGCGATCTTTCGGACTGTCATCAGTATTTCCATCCGTCTGCCGCCATATTGGACCAAACCTCAACTTTAAACGGTGACAGCCGCGGAGGCTTGGGTTCCGGGGAGGGGGGGAAGGCTTGAGCCCGATCAAAGCCGAGCTCCGGGAGGGAGTGTCGTGGCGGCAGCCTTCCGACGCGACCCGCAGCGCGCAGCACGGGCCCTTCCTGTGGCCCCGCCCATTGGTGCGCGAAAACGAGGCTGCCGGCACAGAGCGCGCCGGCCGACTTTCGCAGCCTGTGAGCGCGTCGCGTGAAGGCGGTACGCGGGGCTGGCGGTGGCGCGAGAATGAGGCTGCCGGCGCTAGGCTCGGTGCCGTGGTAGCCGTGCATAACATAACCCCCTTAAATAACCCTGTTATTTAACGGGCATCAACTGAGTTTGGAAAAAAATATATGCTAGGGTTGTGTTAGTTACTTGCAGAAGCATTTGTTATGAGAACAAGTACGCCAAAATATCGACCTAATATTTTAAGAATTACTTCACGATATGTCTTTGAATTGTATTTGACACAGTCACGCACACATGGATATATACAGACCATTTTAAGAGCAACTGCTTAGTCTCAAACGCAAATGAAATTACTATGAACTTATTTTTTTATCTCAGCTTTACTCTGTGTATCTTAATAAAGACTGTCTTAGTTTTCTAGTGTCTATCTTTGTCATTAAAAAAAAATACAAAAATAGAATTTGACGAAACCAAATTTTTAAAGTATTATGGGCTTCTTATTTGTGGTAGTATAAAGCAAACTTTGCAAAATGAAACTACATATTGATGTAAATACTTTAACAGTGTAGTTATGTCCGTGATAGGCATACGTCACTGCGGATGGTCATTATGAAACGGTTGACAAACGTGGTTCACTAGAAACACCATTAACGAAACAGACCTGCTCACAAAGGAAATATTATATTGCATTCTTAAATGTGATATCAACGTTTTTGCCTAAGCGCCTCAAAATCTGAGTATCACAATGATCTGTGGGAAATAATACAGCCGAATGCAGGCTGAAGAAAACAGCAAATTGGCGATCTCTGAGTGAAAGTATGGGGTCGTTTGTCATCCCTTGCTGGTTTATCCACGCCCCTCACACTCATGATCTTGTGTTTCTCTCCCTTACTAAGTACTGTCGTCGTTTTTGTGGCAAGCAGTGTGATCCGCTTCTTTTTTTTTTAAAGTGCTCCTGCTTTTATAGATCATTTAGAGTCAGCGTTTCCCCTTGACCAGACATATATATTAAACTACTTCAGGTGCTTGGGAACCGATTGAAGGATTTACGTGACGCGTTTTGGTTGTAGACCTTCTGGCTGTCAGCTGATCGTTTTCATGCCATCGACGAGAAAAAAGTGCTTGTGGACCACATTGCTACTTGGATTATTATGGCCGAAATACAGAAGTCGCCCGGATCGTGTTGTTATGTGCGCGGTGTGGAGTTTGCTGGCCAATTATGAAGACTAGATGAAGAATAAAACTTGGCTAAATGCGTCTTCTTGCCGACCACCAAAGAACAATGAACAGTGGTTCTAGCAACTTTCTGCTAGTTCCTATACCGGAGCATCCCGTCCCAGACTGCGTGCCCAACAAAAACGTTAAGATTGTTGTTCTGGGCGCAAGCAACGTCGGGAAAACAGGTAATCCCTGCCTTAATTTTGACTGCCTTCCAAAAATGCTTTCAGTTTTTGTGAGCTAAAGGATACGCTCCAAATTTATGGTATATAGATTAGAGAGAATATTTACAGCTTTATCAATCTAAGGTTGCGCAATATGGCAGTGCAGTTTAGTTTTTTTTTTTTTTTTTTTTTAAATGAGAATCTTCATCTATTATTTTACCAGATGTACTGGAATATCCAAGATGTACTATATAATTTTATTTTAAAACTGCTTTAAGAACCGCAAACAAGGTTAACGATCTTGTGCTGTGTAAGTGCCAATAGTAACTCACGAGGCGAAAATGGTATAGATATAAACATGTCATGTGCATTTAGCTATTTTGAAGTAACAGGATAGTTTAATATATTCCACTGAAGACCAAAAGTCATTGTGTAAGCATGGACGCCAGGGGGCGTCGGGAGGGCGGTAAGTGCATGGGCCTTTGTCATGGTTTGGGTCAATATTTAATGTTGCTCCCTAAGTAGACTTAGACTTTTTTACACATGCAAGTATGTAGATGTACACAGTGGCTATTTATTTGTTTGTTTTTTTGTGATTTTTCAGCTTTAATCGTGAGGTTTCTTACCAAACGATTCATTGGAGATTATGAAGCTAATACCGGCAAGTATATTTTAAATTGCTTTTGATTTATTCAATGCAATATAACGCCTAAAAGCATCTTATTTTAGTTTAAGTGATTTTTAAAAAGTACCTTATATGTATCTCAGGGGCTCTGTATTCAAGGAAGATCAGTCTGGATGGAGAGGTAGTTTCTTTGCAAGTTCAAGACACCCCGTGTGTTGCTTTGCAGGTAAGAATTTCACAGCCACAATCTCTTGAATCCTGTCTCTGCTACAGTCTTCAGCTCGGACAGAGTTAAGTTATTGTTTCCTATCTGCTTCTATCATCACTAAGTTCTAAATGCTCCAGGGATTTTCCTCAAATTATCTTTAAAAATAGCAGCAGTGACAACCATCAGACTTTCATCACGAGTCTGGCCTGAAAACACAGCCCACAGAGAGCACGTAGCCAGAGAGATAAGGAAGGCCTTGGAGATGGTCAGAGGGGGTTAAAGCTTTGGATTCTTCCTGTATTTCACACAAGGATTCCTCTCTCTGTTGTACAGCACTGTACCCAAGGTCTTGGCTGCTACCCGCAGCTTCCTGTCTCAGTGCCCAACTACTGGGATTATTCTTATGTGTTGGGCTGGTGATCCTGTGCTGGGCTTGTTTTTGATGTAGTATTGGTTGATTGTTCTGCAGTCTGTTAGTGGTAGTAACCCTATCTTGGTACAGCAGTACCTAAATATAAATCTATATAATACAATCTGCAATAGTTTTGGTCAATTTTCTTGTTCATTTCTTTGCCTAAATAAGACCAGTATCAAGGAAAACAAGCTAGTCACCCCTTTTTACCCTGTGACCTTGGATAAAAGGTTAGAAGATGGAGTCCATCCATCCATGCATGGTTTTTTAGTACTGTAATAGTTTAATGACCATATTGAAACAGGATTACTCAACCACATTAATGGGGAGTGTGTTCAGATTCCTATCAGCCCTTAGGGGAAAAAAATGGTGTTAAGAAAGGAATAATTGTTTGATTTTTTTTTTTATATAAATGATTTTTTCAGTATTTTTTCATTAACGCGAAGAGATCCCAGCAGATAAATGATTAGAAGAGTTTTCTATTTTAAGCATTGAGGTTCCATGTTTGGTCTTAAATAATACAGTGACAGAATGCTGGGACTCTACACATCAGTGTAATTCAATAGAAACATTCTAATCAGTCGATAATTGCACATTTCATTGATGAATATCAGGGGTCAAAGGTAACTGCATTGTAAAACATGCAAACAACTTCAGTCATAGACTGAGTGACTTTAGTTTTCAGATCATTTTGGGTTCTTTATGGATGTGCTCTTTGAGGTCTTGGGTAGCTCTCTGGTTGGTATAAAGGAGGGTCTTTGTTTGCCCACCTCCTACAGGACGATGGTGAAGGCCTGCTTTGCCAGGAGCAGATTAATCGCTCGATCTACTGGGCGGATGGCTACGTGATGGTGTTCTCCATCACCGACCCCAGGAGCTTCCGCACCGTCTTGCCCCTGTATCAACACGTCCGGCGCATTCACCCCAGCGCCAGCATCCCCATCATCCTGGTGGGCAACAAGAGCGACCTGCTGCGAGCGCGCCAGGTGCCAGCTGACCAGGGGGAGGCTCTGGCAGCTCAGCTGGGCGGGGTGTACTTCGAGGCCTCAGCCCGGGAGAGCCATGAGGGAGTGCAGGCCGCTTTCCTCCACCTATGCCAGGAGGTCAGCCGGGCGCTGGGGGGGACCAACGGCGAGAAAAGGAAGGGTGGGCTCCACCTGGCCAGACCCAAGTCTCCGAACATGCAGGAGCTGAAAAGGCGATTCCGGCAAGTTCTCTCCTCGAGAGTCAAGTCTGCCACCACCCTATGATATTTCTTCCAGAAAACAAGAGGGCGCTCTCGAACGAGAACAAGATTCATATCCGAGCCTGAGTGGGCCGTTACGGAGGTGACGAGAAGGACTCATCAACAGACTAATTGTATGTTCATTCAAACCAGGACAGCTTGTTTGTCTGAACAGCAGAACAGCCCAGCCTTGTAATACGGACAGTTTAACTTTGCTGTCAGACAAGCAGGCTCCAAACTTCCAGCTGAGTCTTGGCTGGTGATAAGGGCTCAGTGAGAATTTTCTGTTGTCAAAAGGCATTTACCAGGGAAATAAAACATAAATCTGCTTAGAAAATCATTTATTTTACAAAGTTTTTTTTTTTCCCTGTAACCATGCACCCACCCTTTCACGGCATAATGCCACACACTACAGCTTGACCAGATGATGCCCTCTTCCCATAACGACAGAACTGCCAGTTTCATGCTCAGCCTCGATAATGTGCCACTCATTGCAATCTCCTAGGTTGATAGCAAAACCTTTGTGAAGGAAAACCCACGTAAATGCATCCCTACATCATTAATCAATGTTCTGAGCCCACCTTTTCCCAATGGGGAGCGTGAAGGCCTGCAGTTCATTCAGTCATGCCTGATCGACATGAACGGACTGTGATAGTTTGGCAGTCAGCCTTAACTATGACCTGCGAGGGCTGTGTTATTGTTTATTTGTGTATTAGTATATTTGACAAGGCCAATGCACATTCACAACATTACTTTAAATATGCCAGAGTCAGCCAATCAGCTAGTTTTAATCAGTAATCCCTGGGTTCTTAAGAGAAGAGCATATCCATCCATCCACATCCATCCATCCATTTTCTGCTGCTTATTTGGGTCTGGGTCTTGTCTTAAAAGAAGAGCACATGTAAAGATAGAATGTTTTTGACTACAGTATAATACAAAAAAGTCCTCATATCCCATTCATGTGCCTCATATTCTGCTCAGATGTGTGTATTTGTAACCCAGTAAACAGTAAGACAGCAGCCACTTGATCTATCTGTAGCAGCCCAGTTTCCAGCCTCCCAAAATGAGCTCAAACCATCTTTTAATAGCTTAACTTGTAATGCGGATGCTGAAGGTTCCAGCCCCCAGTGGGTTTTCCCATGACCCTGTGCTACGTGCTAAAACTCCAAGAAGGTCAGGGGTCAATGTGCTGAGCGCGTTCCTGCAATAGAATGGCCATTCCCAGCAGCAGAGCATACGCCCCCCTCCGCCCAGCCCCCTCCGTCTGTGTCAGCCGCTGAGCAAACAGCAAGTTTTACTGCTTATGCTTGAGAAGAGTAAAGATCACAGTCTGTGCACTCCCTCTGCTTTCTGTTGGCCTCACATCACCCCCCCCCCAACGTGTGATTCATCACTCAGGCACCGAAAAAGACGTTTCCCCTTTAAATTAGCCGGAAATGTTTCTCCAGAATAAGCAGATGCGGCCAGAGGAATATCGTGTCGCCTTGATGGTGGGAGGGCAAAGGGATGAGTCAGGCTGTCTGCACTGTGATCAGTGGGAGGCTGAGCTGCCTTCTCTGTGGTCCTTGACCTCTCTTTCACTCCGGAGTTGACATCGCCTTGCAAAGTCTAACACAGCACAGCCTAGACGGATTCCACAATTCAAACTGGACCAGCACGGAATCCAGCTTTACTCTGTCCACAGCAGCACAGCACAAGCTCCTGCAGGAATGTTTGCATGTTTATATTTTTAATAGTGTTCTGACTTCACTGCCATTTAGAATCCTAATTAAATTCCAAGAAGACTGAAATGCCCATTACTGTAAATAGATGCACAAGGACTGAACATTTTCTTTCACGTTTTTTTGGCAATATTTTAAAGAAAATAGCAACTAAAAATCAGGGAGCTGCGAGGGAGCAAAGACATGGACCGGCTGTGGGTCCCTGAGGACCGGATTGGGAAACACTGGCCAAGGATATGGGAGCTCCAGGTGGGGGGGAAAATGGCTTCCTTTGGTCCAATGGTGCTTGACAGGAGGTGCCTCTCTGACAAGTGGGGGAAACGAGGGAGGAAAGTAGGGGAGCAGAACACTGCAAAGACCCCTGCTGGGGTGACCGGCGGTGGGGCGAAACCGGCTCAGTGAAGATGCAAATACTATTTTCTATGGTGAGAAACACTTTTCCTAGCCCCTCTTTTGCAGATTGGCAGGAAGTGTGGATGCGTTTAGACCTATGTGAGGGGAGAGCGAGGGAACCATGAGCACACAGCTGGCTTCCATTAAGACTTCTGGTCTGGGATCAAATCTGTAAACCAACCATCTCCTTTGGCCAATGGCCATAGTTCCAGGCAGATTAATTTCACTCTCTACACTAGTGACTCATGAATCTGTCCCAGTAGACGCTGAGCCCCACTTGGGCCGCTGGATCATAATCATTTTGAGCGTGAGCCTAGCGCCGTCACAGCCTCGCCGTGGATGGACCCTGCTTTCCAAACCCCCTAGACTTTTGTGGTCTAAAATCCAGCCTTCGGAATCTCAGGAAATTCAACCCATTCTGGCATTGTTCTATAGAACATTTCCCCAGGGCAATGAGGTAGGCCTGCTTGTGCTTATCAGAGGCTAATTTAGGAAGCTTCATCAATGCTCTTGGGTGATGTGTTTCTATTTCAGACTCCAGCAGTCTCCTTACCCATGGTGCCCATCACCGCCTATGTGTCACCATGTGCAAATTCCAACTCTGTTGCACTTTGGGAAATATATTAATCGGTGAGACGGCCCATGCTGTATCCATCACTGATAAAACAGTCCTTATTAGCTTAATCTGTCCCTTTGTTGCCTGGTTTCCAAAATGCCATGCACAGGTCACCTCAAATTTGAGTTAATGGACAGTTTAGCAAAATGAAAATACTGAAAAAATGTTTCACACCCTTACAAAAGTAAATAAAGATATTAAGTTTCCACTCACAGGAAGCTGGCATTTAATCTGTGCCAAATATGTGCTGAATGAAACAATTATCGATCCGCAATGATGTCAAAGTTATCAGAAAATGAATTCCAAAATGTAACAATGCTCCCCTCCTCTTCCTGAAATATGGTTACACCACTGGCGCAGACCAATTCTGTATTCATTGGGGCATTTGTTGCCTTTTTTTCTCTCCATGTCAGTAAGGGGGGAGGGGGCCCAGTGTTTATTGAAAATCCAGCCTGGAGCATTTCCTGTGTGCATGACGAGCACTGGCTCTTTCACAGGGGACTTCCTGGTTGCCAGATTTTGTTCTTTTTTGTTCTTTTTGTTGTTGTTTGTTTGTGCCTTGTTTTTTTCCAAACTGACGAACAAGACGGAAGAGGGGAATTCAAACTGGGTACGTCCCCACGAGCCTGGGTGTGACAGCTTGCATGCATGTGTTTGTGTCCATGTAGGGACTGCGTCTATCTGTGTTTGTATCTATGCTTGGGTCCAGTGCCTTATCCTCCAGCACTGCAACGTTGCACTGATCATCTGACATCATGAACTGATATGAGAAGCTCATTCTTCCTGAAGGCTGTGAACTAGCACACTTTCTGGGTAGAAGGTCACTTTGGTTTTCAACTCCAACCATAGTCACTTCTAGATATATCCTGAGGTCTTGCCTTGAGGAAATCTACTCTCTGTGTAAAATCACCAGGAGACCAGTATATTCTGAAATGGGCTTCTCCCTATCCTCTTGTCTAGACCAATGGGTTTGAACGGGTGATGATCAAGATTTCCAAATCTAAGCTTCATGAATCACTAATGGTATTTTTTGAGCACAGGTTTGCTTTTGGGCATGCTTTGAGCCATTTTTTAAACAGACAGCACCATCTAGTGGGGTCAGAAAATAAAGCAAATGGTTCAAGAAGCGTCATTTTGGCCATCACTAGTCAAAATTATAATCCACTGTAAATAATGTCAGAAATGTCCCCCTCATCTGTCAGATTGAAAAATAACCCCCAGCAGAAAAAATTGCTCTAGTCTATCTTCATCTGGGGAGTCCCTGGTTCACAGTTAGTAATTCATGACAATAGCTAATAAATATTTTTTTAAATGGTCTTCTTTTTCGAATCGAATTCTTATTGAATCTTTCAGTCATTTTAGAAGATGCAGTGGTGCAAAAAAATTGTGCTCCGTTATGTAGAGTGTCTGCGGGCTTTTGTGTATGAGGAGGTGTGACATCTGGCTCTATGTGATTTGGCGAGACCTGTCGTCCTTACACTCCCTACTGCTTGTCGTCTACTCGGTGGGGCACCTTCTTTGGTGTTGATGCACACTGCCCTCCCCAGCACAATTAAATGATAATCTGATAAGCTGTCATCCACGTGTCCAGCATCCAGGGTGCCACTAGAGATTCTGGACCCCATGAAAGCATAACCAACTATGTTCTGAATTTTTTAGGGCTCCTGTTACTCAGGGGCCCTTGAAATCATCCCCCCGCCCCTTTACCGCGCCCCTGCCTAGCATGCCAGTTCCGATTGCACATCACGCTGGGAATTATTTTGTTCCGGGGCACCTAATTAACGTAAAGGACGTTTTGTTCATTTTTTTAAGAGTAACAGAGAGGTTTGATAATCAGCGCGCCCTTCCAATAAATTCTTCTTTTTGTGCTCAAAAAATGTGTTAATCAGTAAAACTGCTATGGTAAACTCGTCAGGGGAAACGAGTGAACAATCTGTTTCCAATCGTCAGGTTGAGCCCGTCGGTTGTGCTGTCAGCCAAAAGGAAGCGAGCGCGTTTTTATTTTTAAATAGACGGGAAGGATAGTGTTGCGCTGCCCCCTAGCGCCCGTCCAAGAAATTAAAGCGCCGCCTTGAATTCATCGGCGGCTGAAACGAGGCAAGATTATAGATAGCAGACTTTATTGCTGGTGTACTTTACCTGCTCATATTACAAGTCCAGCAGCAGCTCACTGCATTGCTTCCGTCAGCTTTTCCCGGAATGAAGTTGTTAAATGTACATCAGACTGCTGTGTTCAGTATTTCATAACGAGATGTTGCAGAAGTCAGGGGACACGAAATACGCAAGATGTAATGTCCGGGGGTGTGTGTATATATATAGTGTAAACGCATCTATGATTGAAGATTTTGCAGCTCCCTCTCGTGTCGGGCGGGGATAAGACCTTACACAGCTACCTACGTCTGGAAAAAGATATTACAGTTTGTAGGTTTTCAGCCTTGAGCAAATCGTGCTTTTTGTGTGTGGCAACCTAGGCCGACCCATACCGGCACCACCATGTAAATACACCAGGCCAGGACCAATATTTATTAAGTTTTCACATAGGTGCAATCAAGCAGTGCAATTTAAAGATTCGTGTGAGCTGCCTTTGCATGGCCAGTAATGCAGATGGGATTTAATAATATAATCTTCAGGTCAACCGTTCCAGGTCGGTGGCACAGTCATACGGTTGTTACAGGGCGGCTTTGAGGGGATTACAAGGCGCAGTCGGACCCGCATTCACCAAGTAAATGGCCGGCAGTCTTTGCAGGAATAACATCGGCTATGGTTTTGTAGCGTTGCGGTATGTGTCAGCATCGCCAGGCGCTCCTAATAGCCAGCACTTCTCTAAATATCGTGTTAGAGTGGAATATTCGCTACTCTCACGATATAGTGAAAACTGGTGGATCATTGAATAAAGGTAATGAGTTTCATTCTTTATGCACTGCTTCAATAGTTAAACTATCTTACCATTGCAAGAAATGTACATTTAGATGATCTTGTTGCCGTTGCAAGTATATCGCCTATGTTGTCATGATGTCTTACAAATACGAATACGCACAATTTAATTAAAATTGATATCCAGACTTGTTTTTTTTTTTTTTTTTTTTAAATGCGTCCTTATTCCGACACAGATTTCTGGGCACCTAATTTACACTGAGGTTTCCATGTAACATCCGACGATTGTGAAATAAAGCGTCATAGTTTATGGGAAACCTAAATATTCTTTAGCTCCCTGCTCCCCTGCCCCTGACCCCATTCTACAGGAACCGAGGGCCACTGGGGAGAGCTCGGTTTCCGGGTGGCGGTGACCCATGCGAGACTGTGGGCGTGAGTCAGGCGGTGCTGTGCCATGCTGCCGCAGCCCTGCGCATTCCGCAGTTTTCTCGGGATTTGGACCGGGACAGAGCGGATAGCTATCAGTGCCAAGGGGCCGGCGCCGCCCCGCCCTCGCCGGCTAGCGTGTGCGAATCAGCTTTTCTTGCTCCTCCTGACTGCGCTCTATCTCCCTGAGTGCTCCTCTGCAGGCCTTTTCAGGGTAGGTGTTCTGGGGCCCTGGTTGTGTGACCCCATGTATGCCAAAGCCCAGCCCGGCTTGGCGGCCCGGTTAGCCGCGGAGAGGATCCGTGCCGACACCTCCCTGTCTCTGTCTGTCACCTTGGAGCCCGTCATTCTGGAGGAGGACTGCCAGACGGCACGGGCCCTGAGCAGCTTTCTGGCTTACGGCTCCTGGGTGGCCGCCTTCGTGGGCCCCTCGAACCCTGGCTACTGCGAGGCAGCATCCCTGCTGGGTCACAGCTGGAACAAGGCCATGTTCTCCTGGGCCTGCGTTGGACCCGAGCCGGACGCCCAGGGCCGCCACCCCACCCTGGTCCGGACGCTGCCCTCGGCGGTAGCCGTGCTGCTTGGCTTCCTGCGGCACTTTCGTTGGGCGCATGTAGCCGTCCTGTCGTCAGTAGAGGAAGGCTGGGCGGAGACGGCCATCCAACTGGCCGGGGCGATACGTGGCCACGGGCTTCCAGTGCGGATGGTCTCCTCTGTGGGCAGTGACCCCACCAGCATGCGCCGTGCCCTGACTGAGGTCAGGAGAGCAGAGGGTCTGCGTGGTGAGTGCAGTGTGGTGAGCACCGCTTTTGCCACGTTGACAAGATCCATTCACCTTACAAACCTGACCTTTAGTATAATGAAACTGCTTGAAACAACTAATAATCACTCCTCATCTTGAAAGAATTGCTATAGCTCAAGAAGTAGTGCATTGTATTAACAAGGGCATGGGTTCAAATCCCTGTGAGTATCTATATATTGTGTATTTCCCCTCTACTCTAAGTTGTTTTGGATAAATACAATGTTCTTACAGCAACTTTAACTAACATGCCCCCTAGTGCCTTAATGAGTCATGCCAGATGATCGGCTGGTAAAATCACAGCTGCAGAACTGTTACTGAAAGGTGCAGCTGTTCCATTAATTATAAGCTGAGTCATCCTGCAGCTTCACGCTTTCCTGATCCATATACCTGTGTATATATAAGAAAGTCAGTCTCAGCGGTAAAACAATAGTTCCTTTCCTGCGATTTAATCCTTTTCCTTTTTGCTCAGTAATGTCATTTCTTAATCTCCCATTTAATGCCCGCCGTTATTTATGAGAAGTGGAGTACCAGGACCATACAAGTGTTGGAGATGGTGGAGTATTGAGGTTATTCTGTTGCAGTGGACTTCCAGGTGTATATCATCCTGAGAACCAGGGAAAAAAAAGTTTTTTAATATTGCGTTGTTCCTTGTGTTATTCCCATAGTCTCCAGGATAGATTCCACCCCCCCCCCCACACCTGACCATGAATAGGACAAGCAGTTACAGAAAATGGATCGATAGTTTTTAATATTGATTTTGATTTGACAGGAAGGGGAAGTTGGCAAGGTTACCCTCCCCCCCCCCCACACACATAAACGCACACTCATCTTGATGATGTCAACTTAAAGCCACAACTTTCCTCTTTAAGGAACAACAGGACTTAACAAAGTGGCATGTATAGTATGAGAGATATGAGCAAATATGTGACGTAGCTGTGGACTGTCAGCCCCAGGGGAGCCCCAGGCCCCTTGAGGGGGTCCTCTGTGAGGCCGAGACCCTGATCTTCCTGTCTCTTGCCATTAGTGGTGTTGCTCTGCATGCACTCTGCATTGATTGGCGGAGCCACGCAGAAGCTGCTGCTGGAGATGGCTCACGACATGCGGATGACAGGTGGGCCGCTGGTGTTCATGCCCTACGACACGCTGCTGTACGGCCTGCCCTACCGCGACATGCACTACCGTGCCCTGCATGACAGCAGGAAGCTCCTACGGGCGTATGATGCTGTGCTCACCATCACCGTGGAGACCAGGGACGTCTCCTTCTACCAGGCCTACCAGGAGGCTGTGGATGGTGGCGAACTTCCTGTCCTGGTGGCAGGCCATCAGGTGAGGGCCCAACATGCATTCCTGCATCTGCAGAAGTGTATGATCAGTCTGCTGGAAAAATGTCTGCGGTAATCGTTTGGTGTTTGTTGGTGTGATATCCTCTACGTGTTTCTGTAGGTATCTCCTCTATTCGGCACCATCTACGACTCCATCATGCTCCTGGCTCACTCCTTGCACAGTCTACAGCGCTCAGGGGAATGGCCTTCAGGGGGCAACCTGGCGCGCCACACACACAACCTGACCTTCCTTGGCTTCAGCCATCCCATCCGTATAAGTGACTCTGGCGCCGCCCTGCTGGACTATGTGGTACTGGACACAGATGGGCGCTCCTGGGAACTCTATCCCACGCATCGCTTGGACATGGAGGCCAACTCGGTTAGGTTCCTGGGCCGAGCAATTCACTTCCCTCATGGAGTCTCCCCTGAGACTGACTCCAGTTGCTGGTTTACAGTTGGTGTTATCTGTTCTGGAGGTAAGGGGGAGCGGGGGGGTGGTGGTGGTCGTATAGACAGATGGGTACATCTGGCAACTACACTGTATAGGAAGTACATTGAACACTATGCTGGGGGAGATATAGAGATGTTTAACTTTTACACAAGCAAGAGCAGAAGCCTGTAGTATATATTTTTTTTCCCTAATAACTAATACTACTGCTTTTACTCACATTTTAATTCCCTCTCATGTTATCAGGTGTGGAGCCTTTTTTGGGGGTCATTTTGTGTGCGACAGTCCTCCTGATGGCTTTCTGCTTACTGGGACTTACCTACAGCATAAGGTAGAGCTCTCGGCCTGCTAAGCACCCCAGAGGACAGACTGGGAGGGTGTTTTTCGTTTGCCAGGCAAACGCTGAAGATGTCGGCCGGTCGACATTCGGAAAGAACTCACGGGTTCCTTTCCAGAAGCCTCGGCTCTCACCCCCCCCACCCCCCCCCCGTCCTGTTTTCTCTCCAGGCGGCACGTCGGCCAGTTCAAAAGGCTCAGGGGTCCCGACAAGGTTTCGCTGCGGCTGGAAGACCTCACGTTCATCAGCCCGTTGCTAAGCAACAGAGTCAGTTTCGCCGTGTGACAGAGTGTCTGAGACACTGTCCTTCCAGCCAGCAGCAGCTCTCCTGCGTGGCACCTTATAGTCTCAGGAGATTAATCAGCTTGACAGGGCAGTGAGAACTGGTTACATAGACAGTTCTGGAGGGCATAGATCTAATGGAATCACTCCATCTGTTCCTTGTCTCCCTTGTGTTTTCCCTGTAAATTCAGTGCCCCTCCATTTACTGGTGATGTGTATGTCAGTTAAATGCATCTTCTGCCCTGCTATATATAGAAGAGCCGGGGCAACAGCAGGGCTAGTGAAATTCAGACGAGCGTGTCTGAAGCAGAACGGAGTCTGAGGTCCCCATATTCCACCGCCAGCCATTCCCCGGCCACCCTGGACAACTCTAATATTGCCATCTATGAGGTGGGTGTCGTGTTGTGGGATAAGCATGGTCATGTGGGTGGTGTCTGGGCGCTGCCTGGCCATATATGGGCTGCCTGTGATCTGAGGGTTACTGGGAAAAAGCCCTTAGAATACTCGTTCCACATGCATTGAGACAAGTCATGGACGAGAATAATTGTAATTAACGTCTTTCATGAATTATATTAATTACACTTTTGTGTTTGTAGGGGGACTGGACATGGTTAAAAAGGCTGCCTAATGGAAATTTCGGTGACATCAACCCAGCAACAAGTGATGTCTTTGAGCTGGTTGGTTTCCATTTTGTTTTTGTTTCGTTCTGCCTTTTGTGCTATACTGCCACACAAAGGCAGAAAGCCGTAACTGCATAATGAGTTAAGATCGAAATCGGGTCTCTTAGGCTTTGATTTATCTCATGATAAAATGTCTTCATATACGTGAGATTTTGAAGAAAACACTAATTTACCTACCTACCACGCATTTGAGTGGACAGTCATTTTTTCAGTTTCTGTCAGTGCAGTTACTGTGTTTTGCCTTTCTAGGGCAGTATAATCAAGTAAATATAAATAATTTTTAAAAATATAAATAATATAAATAAATATTTTAAATCAAAGGCTTACCTGCCAGCAGGATTAACGATGGTTATGTCTAAAGAAAAGGTGATTGTACAGAAGAACTGCATCAGAATATTTAAAACCCTTGTTCCCATTTAATGAACCATTGATCTCACACGTATCTTTCTCACACTGGCTCACAATTTTATGAAATTCGGCTTTCATTATGAGAGGTAAAGTTACAGTTAGGTATAGCTTCTGTACTTTTAAGCCAGATCAGGACCCTTAAATATCAGTGGATCATTTGCAGAAGTTGCATGGGTACCCCAAAAGAAGAAATGTTTTTTGAACCATGCGTCCTGGTCTTGCAGATGAAGGACATCCGGCATGAGAACATCAACCCATTCATAGGATTCTTCCATGACTGTGGCATCTTTGCCATTGTGACCGAGTTCTGTTCCCGGGGAAGCTTGGAGGACCTTCTCTATGCGGATGAAATTAATCTGGACTGGATGTTCATCTCATCACTCATGCTAGATCTCATCAAGGTGTGTTTGCTGTAGGGGTAGGAGGACTCTGCAGCCGAGTGCTGGAATGCTTTCACAAATTTCATCATCAGAACAGCTATAAAGTATCTTGATCTGTAACCATGGAAACCAATGATCACATGAGGGACTATGTCATAAGTACAAATCCTGTAGAACTGGGGTGGCCAATCTTATCCGCAAAGGGCCGGTGTGTATGCAGGTTTTTGTGGTAACCTTTAGGTCAGCTGTTCAAACCCAGGTGTGAGGACTCCTCAGCCAATCAGTCCTCTAATTAGTGAACTAATTAGGGAGTTGCAGTGAGAACCTGCATACACACCGGCCCTTTGCGGATAAGATTGGCCACCCCTGCTGTAGAAGGAATCTCCTCACCTTCAGCCTAAACTGTGGTCTAAGGCACTGTTTTTCAACCCGGTCCTCGGGGGCCCCCAGATAGTCCACATTATTGCTCCCTCCCAGCTCCCGGGAGGGTCCAATACGTGAACTGTCTGAAGGGTCCCCAAGGACCGGTTTGGGAAACATTGATCTGAGGTAACAACAAGCAGTAGGTAGTTGAGTGATTTAAGGTTTGGTCCAAGGGAGTTTTGTTTCACATTGCAGTAGATGACCTGGATAGTTCATGGTGTTTTTTATGAAATTGGGTCGCAGGGCATGAGGTACCTGCATCACAGGGGAATGTGTCATGGCCGGCTCAAGTCGCGCAACTGCGTGGTAGATGGACGCTTCGTGCTGAAGGTGACCGACTATGGCTGCCGTCAGGTGCTGGAGTCACAACGGTTTCCCTACATGGATCCACCTGCAGAGGGTAAGCAGAAGATACAATGTAGCGTTTTAGGGACAGTGTCCCATAGCAGAATCATGCTGTGATTGGGGAACATGAGGCTCTGAGACTTCAGGTGGGTGAGATTGTGAACTTGATGTTTTATTTTCAATTTGCATGAGTGCAGACACATTGAAACGCTTCCTTTCCCGTATTCCATCCTGTTCTCCTTTGATACATAAACATATATATATATATATATATGTTGAAAGCAAAGCTTGGGGTCTGAGCACAAGGTCAGGTTTGATGCTGCTAGAACATTTCGGCGTGATTAAGGGCCTTGATCAAGTGTCTGTTGTGTGTGACTATTACTATGTGGCTATTACTGTGTGACTATTCTGCCAAGGATGGGATTTGAGCCGGTGACCATTCAGTCATAACTACAGACCACTACCCTACCATGCATGATTACCATGCAGTGTCAGTGTGTGGTTTAGTGGGCTAAGTCTCTGTGTTCGGAAGGTTGCTGATTCAAGCCTGGCTTTGGCACACCTGCATGTCCTTGAGCAAGGCCCTTAACTCCCAGCTCCCTGGGGTGCTGCTCTGAGTAGCTGCCCTTTGGGGCCAACTTGCTGTCACCTGCAGAGAGAAAGTTGGGGTAGGTGTAAAGAGAATTTACCCATGGGGATCAATAAAGTTTCTCTTATTATTATTATTATTATGAAACCCAATGGGAATCAATAAATGAATAAGCAGGAAGTGGGTTCAGGCTGTCAGTAACTGACGTTGCTTACAGATCCCATCTTTCTTGGGCGGTGAAGCCTTGTCTGTTCTTTTACTAAAGGCAGCAGCGTTTGATTGTGTCTGTGAACATTTCTACACATCAGTCTGTCCCTCTGACTTTGCACGTGTGTGCAGAGCTGCTGTGGACGGCCCCAGAGATCCTACGGGGCCCGACCCCGGGCCTGACCAGCTCCAAGCAAGGCGACGTCTACAGCTTCTCCATCATCCTGCAGGAGGTGGTGATGCGTGGGCCCCCGTTCTGCATGCTGGATCAATCTGCCCAAGGTGTGTCCCACTTGGGGGCCTCACTCGCCTGTGTCCGCAGTGAGGCACCTAAACACGTGTTCGTGTACCTGTACACAGCAGCGAACACTTGAGGCCGATGAGTACATGCAGATATCTAAATGCACCACGGCTAAGGTGGGAACGCGAAGCAGGGCTGGAAGCTCGACTCTGAGCATCATCTCTCTCCTGCCTGCTAGACATCATCCAGCAGCTCCGTAAGCCGCCACCCCTGTGCCGGCCCATGGTCCTATCAGACTCCACCCCCTCCGAGTGCATTAAGCTTATGGAGCAGTGCTGGGTTGAGCAGCCCGATCGGAGACCCACTTTTGACCAGATCTTCAAGCAGGTGACTCCACTGGCTCAATTTATGTGCAGATTCCGTTTTCCTCCACATTGTAGCCAGCAGTGGTACCACCACTGAAATCAGCCTTTCTGTGTGGATCTTGGAGTAGAGAAAATGAAGGGGATTATGGGAAGGTGGAGCTCTTCAAGACCCAGTCAATGAAGGTCACCAGTGGTGGTACAGTGGTTAGCACTGTCAAGTGGTCAAGACAGATTATAGAGGAGGTGAGTCCAAGCAACTAGAGGAGATGGAATAAACCAATTAGATGTCTTGGTCCTGTCTCCTCTAGTTGCTTGGACCCACCTTCTCTGCTGAACCGATCATTTTTCGATCTGCCCTTAGAACATTTTTGTGTAAGTAAAACTCTCACAAGCTGGCACTGTGTGTCTGAGTCCATCCCCCCCCCCCCCCCCCCCCCCCCATCAGTGTGGGGTTTTCTCTGGTTCCTCTTCCCTTCTTCCCCCACCTCACCCCACCCCATACACTCCAGAAACATGGTAAGGTGAATTGGAGTTGCCACATTACCCGTGTGAGTGGTGCACATGCTCTGAGATGGGTTATTCCCTGCTTTATACCGAATGGAATAGGCTCTGGACCCCCACAACCATGCATGAGACAAGCGTGTATGGAAAATTAATTGATTGACGTAAATAAACCTTTTTTTGACACTCATTTGGAGTTTAAGGCAGGATTTGGATTGAATTGGGGGGCGGTGTGTGGCTGTTAAGCTGTTGTGCCTGTGAACAGAAGGTTGCTGGTTCAAATCCCAGAGTGATTTCACCATTGAGCCCAAGAGAAGGCCCTTAATCCCCAATTGCTCCATGGACTGTCAGACCCTGCTTTCAATTGTACGTCGCTTTGTATAAAAGTGTTTGCTAAACAAAGAAATCGTAAATAGAACTGAGAGATTATTTGTGGGATAATCCCCAGGAATTCTTTTTGTTTATCATCTGCTTCTTGGTTATTATATATTATTTATGCAAAGGGCTATACAGGGCTAAGCACTGCAAATCAAAATGTCAACTTTTTCCTGCAATGTGAACCATGCCTCGTCTGTTCCTGCATGTGCTCAGTGCATCTGTATATGTTTGCACTAGTTCAAAAACATCAACAAAGGGAAGAAGATCAACATCATCGACTCCATGCTACGCATGCTGGAGCGGTACTCCAGCAACCTGGAGGAGCTGATCCGGGAACGGACGGAGGAGCTGGAGGTGGAGAAGCACAGGACGGAGAAGCTGCTCACTCAGATGCTTCCACCGTACGAAGCATATATGTGCAGATGAAGTGTGAATGCATACACATGCTCATGGCATGCACATGCACCCCTATGTGCAAACACACATACAACCACATACGTAAAATGCAGTAATACATACACCACTGGTGCAGAATACTTGCATGCATTTGAACATACACCAGTGGTGTATGTATTACTGCATTTTAAGTTTGTGGTTGTATGACACTACAGTCACCCAAGCACGTAACTCCCGTATGATGAACTGACGTTGACATATATAGCCATGGAAAAAATGAAGAGACAAATTTTTATTTATTTTTTTAAACAATGTTTTTATTTCATTTATTTACAAAATAACAAATCAAAACAGAGGGTTATATCCATCCGTATATATGCATGTATGTATATACAAGTACATAGGTATATACATACCCATTTTCACACAGATATAAAAAATCAGCATGGATACTGTGCAATATAAAACATTTCAATGTTCATCTCCCCGAAACCCACCCATTCCTCTCTTTTGGCAGTCCTATACCTATAACAAACAGAATCCTATACCTATAACAGAATCCTATACGTATAACAAACATAACCATACATTTATTTTTTAACATGCCACGTTTAACAGAAATGAGAAAAATAAGTACCTCAATTTTCCAAAATTACATGACCGTAACAAATAAAAATGCTCCAACTTTCTTTACTGGGTCTACCATTATTATATTTTGTAAGCGTCCTGTCTTGAGAAGCTCTCCTATTTTAATGTTTTTTAGAAAATCATTAAATGGCTTCCAGATTCCATCATATAGGTCCAATTTGTTATTTAGCCTTTGAGTAATTCTTTCCATTGACATACATTGTGCCATATTTTGAGTCCGTGCTTTAATTGTGGGACTTTCTATTTTCTTCCAATTAAACATTAAACATTTTTATTTCACTCATATCTCAAAATTTGTTTGCAAACTGCAGCCTGGTTCTACACTATTTGTTATTAATGAAGGGCTTCTTCCTTACTTTATGGGACTTCAGTCCTGCTTCTAAGAAGTTAATGGTCTTCTCTGGCATTAGAAAGCCGCTTCCGTCCTTAACCTGGCTGATTTCTGGTTGTTCCCAGTGTCTCCTGCTTCACCTTATTCTTGTGTACTGCCTTCTTAGAAATTTTGAACCTGCAAGGAACTTGCTGCTCAGTGTAGCCTTCAGCCAGCAGGTCCACGATCAAACCAGGATTTAAAAATGCAGATTTAAAAAAAAATATAGTGTCTTTTAATTTTTTCCATGGCTGTATATGTGCAAAGGCAAATGTGCAAGTACAGATATAAACACACATGGTCATATGCATTGGAAAAAAACAATTATGATGAAGGTGGCTAGGCAGTTTTTAACCTCCGCATCCTTTGCTCTCTGAGGTCCGTGGCAAAGGCCCTGAAACTGGGCTGCACGGTGGAGCCAGAGTGCTTCGATAACGTGACGGTGTACTTCAGCGACATCGTGGGCTTCACTGCCATCTCCGCCAGCTGTGAGCCCATGGAGGTGGTGAATTTGCTCAATGATCTGTACACTTTGTTCGACGCTGTCATTGAGAACCACGACGTCTACAAGGTATGGGCTCTGTGCCTCACTTGCAGCCTGTATTTTTGGACACACGTGTCCTGGCAGAACCACCACTAACAGGACATTCAGAAGGGCAACCTCAGTTTGTGCTGAATTCTGCTTTGAGACATGGATGTGGTGTCCAGGTCATGTATGGAGCTCAATCAGCACGATTCCTTTGTCTGGTAATTCTGCCACAATTCCTGCCCCTTTTGTGTTCTTACACTTAGCTTGTTTGCATGATGTGAGCATTATGAAAGAATCACAAAGAATTCGGTTGTAGATGGTGGGTGCGCTTTACCGTATTTACAGACAGGTGCAGGAAAATGCCCCAATCTGTCGATCTCCCTGGTGGAGTGAAGGGTAGTCGGCCTTGTAGCTTCCAATTTCTGGCTTTCACCGCACGGCGTCATACTTCTTCTTAATGAGGACCCATCTCTTCCCAGTACTAAGGTGTCTTGATCTCTTGTTGGTGATTCTGAAGCTAAGGATTTATTGATGTGGGTGGGGTAGCAAGCCCCATGCCCAGCAACTCCTCCGGGCTCTGGACGGTCCATGGCGGAGTTGGCCCAATCTGTTAGACATCAAGAAATGAGAATGACCATGATACAAATTATAAGAACGGAAACAGCTTTTGTTCCCGTATCAAAATTAACTCAGTGCCAGGGCAAATTAATAGAAGATTTGCAATTTAACAAAAACCAGAGCAAAGTGCACTGCTCAGTACTGGAGAGTCTGTTCAGGATCTTAGATTGTCAGGTTCAGACCTTCGGCGCCAAACAGAGCACTTGTTTCAAGCATGGATCGTCTGGGAATGGTGTGGCTCCGC